>NW_010972886.1:21734210-21734518 GCF_000737465.1 Haliaeetus leucocephalus
GTTCCGCCCGGTGGTCGCCGCGGCTCGGGGCTCCGCGGCGGCTCAGTCCCGACCCGTCCCCCTCTGGCGTGTGCTGCCAGGAGGAGGCACTTCGTGGGGACCGCTTCCGGCCGGCAGCCGGGAGCAGGCCCGGCCTCTCCCGTCCCTTCCTGCCCGGGGGGTCCCGGTGAGCGGCCCCCGCCCGGCCCCGGGGGTGCCGGTGGGGCCGCGTAGGGCGAGAGGATGTCCCGGGTGCCGGTAGGAAAGGTGCTGCTGCGGAACGTCATCCGGCACACGGGCGCGCACAACAAGGTACGGCCGGGGCCGGG
>NW_010972886.1:21734532-21741399 GCF_000737465.1 Haliaeetus leucocephalus
GGCCCCTCGTCCCCGCTCTCTCCCGGGGGTGCGGAGCCGGCGGCGGAGCGGGGAGCGGGGCGGGCGGAACGTCCGAGTTGTGATCTGGAGGTGGGGAGAGCAGCTGCGCTTTTCGGAGAGGAAAGGAGCTTGGTGAAATCAGCTACGTAAACGTCCTTAGTCTCGCTTTCGGTTTAACCCTCTTTTTCTTGAGCTCTCATCCTGGCGATGGAATGTGTGTGTGCATATCTGTATTCACCTGTAAAATTTGCCTCGTGAAAGACGTAGTCTCTCAGGACTTTCATGAAAACTATGGTTTGCCTTTTAAAAGTAGCAATTCTTTGGGTTTTTTTCTTGTATTGCGTATGTCCTTTTAATTGCATCAAAGAATTTGAACTTTGTGCTAATGTGCACAGGCAGTATTTTAGTGCAAGATTAAGGAACTCTGTTAGCTTTAGCAAACTATTTAATTCCTGACATAATTCAGCAGGTCCAACTCATTTATTTCATGTGCTTATAAAAATCACTCACAGTCAGTGTCCATAAACATAGATCTGTGCCAAACCACTCAGTATTTGCATGCTGTGTTTTTTCAGCCTGTAGTGTAACTTCTCATTTTGGCTTGGTCCTTCCAGATGATATTTATATACTGAATTCTCTGACAGTATGTATGTTTGGGATGGTAATGAATGACAAGGCAGGGTATCCAGAACAGCTGAGATAGCAAAATCAGGCAAACCCACTGTTTCTGATGCCGTTATCCTTATGTGCTTTGTGAGGGTACTACCATCAAGAGGTCCTTCTTTTGGTTACCTTGGTTATAGCTAGAAGTAATAATCTGTTCCAGTATGGTAGGAAGGCTTGCTGTGAATTTTGTTAGCAGGAGCATTGAGCTAGGAGCGGATGTTACATGCTTCATGTCTGTAACATCTCCCTAATGTTACACTTGTTTCCCATCTGTGACTTTCAGATTCAGGAAGAGACAGAAATGTGGAAAATAAGGGAGTGGGAGAAGCAGACAGAAGAGACTTACTGGAAAAGGCAAAGCAGAATGCTGTCGGACACTTCCAGGTGGGTTTTAATTGTGTAGTGGAGATAATTGGCTTGACTTAGTTGCTTAATTGCTGAACCCTTTTGTGTTATAATACTTTAAGAACATTCTGTGATTACTATGTGTTTACAATATATGAAGACAACATAGACTACAGTTATATTTATTTTCTCCTTAATGAGCCCCTGGAAAGAGGTCAGACCTGTGCTTAAGTCTGACCTTTTATCTCTTTATCTGGATGTATAGCCTTCAAAATACAACATTAAGTAGGCCAGGCACTCTGAAGCAGCATGGGTAGGAAGTGCTTGACTAATATGTCAGAATGTTGTGAGGAAAGTCTAATGTATTGCTGTTTAGGTTAGCAGTAAACAAAACTGTTATGATGTGGGGTCCTGTGCTATTGTAACACACCAGTATTGACCACTGCTTGTGTGGTGTCTGTGAAGTCATTCTGACATGCCTGAGGATCTCACAAGCTACATGAAAACAAACTGGGTTTGGGGGAGGGTTGGGGTTTGGGGCAGAAGGGGGAGAGCTTAGTACCGTGAAGACTTTTCAGAAGCATGAACGTTACAGGAAGTGGTTTTAGTATCTCAGGGAAGAACACCATTCAGACTTATGCTGAGTCCACAGCTGCTGCTTGGCTCAGCAAGTGCGGCATTTCAAGTGAGAAACAAAACTAGAGCCACAGGCATGTGAGATCACTCAAAACTGCTGGGGCTTTCTGTGGATTTGGGGTCTTAGTCCTGGATTTGGGGTCTTAGTCCTGGTACCTGATCAAATTGCAATTCTAGTAAGTCTGTTCTACTTCTTCAGTGTGCCCTTTGCTGCTTTTACTAGCATACGTCTCATTGCATATTGTTAGTCTGCTCCTGCAGAGTATTGTAGAGGAGGAGAACTGCATTTGTTGTAATAAGCATGATAACCCCTTCCTCTAATTTTGCATTGTGAGCACCTCTGTCTAGAATTTTGCTGTGCACAGAGAACCGTAGTAAGTGTTGAAAACCAGTGTTAGCTACTGAACTGGTTTTGTGAGAGCTGTTAATGGTGACTGTCTGTTAAAATGATAGCTGGTCTTCTTGCATAGATGGACATCCAAGACTTGCTGGATTTTTGCTCCTCTCGCTGGACTAACCCCTTGCTCAGAAAGTTTCTCCATCAGAGCTGACAGCTGAAGGACACCTGTTCTCTTTCTGCAGCAGTCGGATGCGCAGTGATGGCTTTGATGAGGAGGGCCACAGGGCTGACTGGAAAACAAAGAACTCACAATTTCTTGACCTAGTTGAAGATGACCTCCTTAGGGCCCGATCCTGGAATAAAAAGCTATATGAATGTGAAGCCAACATGCCAGACAGGTCTGTGGGGGAATTAATATTCTGTGATTGTAACTGTAATTTGAACACCTTTTTGGAGTCATGTACCAAAAAGTTAGTACATTTCTTTTTTTCAGTATGTAATTCTATAAAATAACATGTGATCTTATTTTGAGAATGAGTAAGTAACATGCACGAACTTTTGCAGTGTCACAGAATACCTAGTTTGAGTTCATCTATAGAGTTCCTAAGCCACAGTAAGCAGCAACAGTTCTGCCCTAAGCTTAGCAATTAAGCTTAGTATTTATTACTTTGCCCAGGGAACTTAAAAAAATCTTGAGAAATGCAAGTTAGTGCCCTCCAGGCTTATTTTAAAGAAATTTGAGTTGTAGTTTTCCCTAATTAGAGATAGAAAAGAGACTGAAAACATAAGGTGTATTTAAATAGTACCAACCAATCGATCATATTTCCTTCCTTCTTTGTTGGGAAGGTTCTGATAGCTCTTCTTTGCTATCTAAACTCATGTTCATTCTGTGGCTCTGTCTTTTCAGAATTATGTTTTTTCCTTAAACACCTTGTCTCTTTCTAATAGATGGTCCTGCTTTCTTCCAGGTGGGGTCACAGTGGTTATAAAGAGTTGTACCCTGAAGAATTTGATACGGATAGGTAAGGCAAGCAGGCTTACTAATGTATCCAGAATCTTACTTCTGTCAGGTTATGCAGGGAATTTTACAAACTGAATTTTAAGTTTTGAGTATAGATCAGCCTTAAATGTAAAGCAGCACTGTTTAGTTACAGACACCCACTGAAAAAAATTCTAGTCCATTAATGTGGTTCCCCCTTGTCTGAGTCTTAGGAAGGGATTGCATCTTTTATAGTAATCAGACATTCAGCTTGAGCTTGAGTTACTAAAATGGAGGGTCTGCATGGGCCAACGGAGAGCCAGAGTAGTAGGCTGAATCCAAATCAGCTCAGTATACACCCTCTCAAATATCACCTCCAGGTTCTCCTTTTGTCCTGGTTTCAGCTGGGATAGAGTTAACTGTCTTCCTAGTAGCTGGTACAGTGCTATGTTTTGAGTTCAGTATGTGAAGAATGTTGATAACACTGATGTTTTCAGTTGTTGCTCAGTAGTGTTTAGACTATAGTCAAGGATTTTTCAGCTTCTCATGCCCAGCCAGGGCACCTGACCCCAACTGGCCAACAGTGTATTCCATACCATGTGACGTCCCATCTAGTTTAGGAACTGGGAAGGGGGGGGCAGGGAATCGCCGCTCGGGGACTGGCTGGGTGTCGGTCGGCGGGGGGTGAGCAATTGCCCTGCGCATCATTTGTACATTCCAATCCTTTTATTACTACTGTTGTCATTTTATTAGTGTTATCATTATTAGTTTCTTCTTTTCTGTTCTATTAAACCGTTCTTATCTCAACCCAGGAGTTTTACTTTTCCTGATTTTCTCCCCCATCCCACTGGATGGGGGGGGAGTGAGTGAGCGGCTGCGTGGTGCTTAGTTGCTGGCTGGGGTTAAACCATGGCACCTTTCCATCACAGTGTACCCGTATTTTCTGTTTCTCCTTATTTGGAGAATATAAATTCTTGCAGTATCCTGGAGAGTGGAGACTTAACTGTAAAATAAGATCTTAGACAAAATTCATTATTTTTAAACTACACCTAACAGAATCATCAAGTACAATATTTGTCAGGCTTACAGATTTGAAGTAACCTGCTATAAATGAGTTTTCATCACTCGGTGGCTTTCAGTACACATTCTCCTTGGTTCTGGCTCAAATACCTTAAACAGGGGTATTAGTAAGGTGTGGACCCAAGCTCCTAATAAGTACTTGAAACAAAAATGCAGCTACCATGACTGTCACAGGATCTGCTCCCCTGCTCTAGCCAAATGAATTGCTGGGCTTGCTTAAAACTTTGAGACAGAAAGAGGCTCAACTGCTATGAGCCTGCCTCTCTGCTTCCTTTTGATCATCCTCTGTTCTTTTTACAGTGACCAGCAAGAAGGAGATGAACAAAATGCTGTCAATGGGAAGAAGAAATCTCATCTGGGAAAGCAAACTGCCCATGAGTCGCACAAACGGAAAAAAACAAAGAAGTCACACAAGAAGAAGCAAAAAAAGCGATCGCACAAAAAGCGAAAGAAAAAGAAAAAGGAGCAGGGGAGAACATCATCAGATTCTTCCCAGGAGAGTGAGTGCTCAGAAGAGGAGACTTCAGGCACCCAGAAAGGGAAACACAAGCGCAAGAAAAAGACCAGGAAAGTGCCTGCCAGGGAACCTACCTCTTCTTCTGGGCAGGAAAGTGACTTTTCTCATGCAAGCAGCTCAACCACCAGCAGCTCTGAGGACAGTGAATCTGAGGAGAAAAAAGAGAAACGGCCCCCAAAAAAGAGAAAGAAACGTCAGAATTCCATGTCAGAGAGGCACAGTGAAGTACCAGAGAAGAGGAGCAAGAGGAAGAACTGGAAGGTGGCCGCTGATGAAAAATCAGAGGATAGCTCAGATGAGGACTGATGAGTCTAGGCTGCAGCTCAAACAGTAAGGTAGAGGACAGAGACAGATATTTATCTTTCAGCACTGCCCCATGGTACAACTTGTTTCAACACTGTGGTTTATATACATCCTGCCAGCCGACAAGGGAGAAACTGAACCTTGGCAGCCTCCAGTAGGTGCCCCCTTGCTTTTCATTGACTTGACATTCAGAAACCCGGGGGAGCAGTTGCCTGTCTCACAGGTTGGCTAGTCCTGCCAACTTCAGATTTTTTTTCTGTGACCAGGTTGACCTCTGATGCACGAAAACGTTATAGGCTCTCTGCAGGGGGAAAACAAGCATGTTTGCACCTTTTTTTTTTTTTTTTTTTTTTTTAAAATTAAGTTTTAACAGATTGGTTTTTTGGGTTACTAAATCAATGATCAAGACTTGCAATAGGAGAGGGGAGAGACAAAAAGTCTGATAATAGAGGAAGTGTCACTGGATTTAACCCTACAGTAGCTTTGTCTTCCCATCCTCCAACAAAAGCAGACCTGTGTGGCAGCATGCACACGGTCAGCTGGATGCAGAAGGGAGCACAAAGGAATCCTCTGATTCCAGCTGAAGGTGCACTGACTCCTTCCATAATGGTGAAGAAAAGACACCGGTGCATTTGCTTGTTTTAGACTTCTCTCCAAATCCTGGCATGGGCTGGCCATTGTGTCTGCCTTTCCTTCATTCTCTCTAGGGGGATGCTGAAACCGTTTGTGCTGACAGAGAAGCCTCGGTGGGTGTTGTGTTCTGTCTCTGGTCTGCCCAATGTATTCCTGGAGAAATTGGTTCTGGGCCGTTCTCCCTGCAGTTGAACAGCCAAGCCTTTTAACAAAATAAATAAATCCAGACATGTTCGATGCTTTTGTCATTGTTTTGGAGTAAAGCCCGGGGACAGAGCACAGGCCTGAGAAGCCTAGGTGGTCCTTGTGTTCTCCCTGTGCCATGCGTTTCTGCCCAATCAAACCAGGTGGCTGTGGAGGGCTTGGAGGAAATGAAGTAAGGGAAGCTGGAGTGGAAAGCAGCCATTGGGGAAATGTACTGTGCTGATGCGATTGTTGTGTGTTGGTGACCAAGCACAGCTCCAGCTTTATGCCTGAACAAGTACAAAATGGTGTCAGTGCTGTCCCTAGGTCCTCGTTCCAGGTCCTGGTCACAGTCCCTCTTTCCGTTTCAAGTGAAAAGATGTTCTCTGCATGCCCTTGTCTGTTGGCTAATGCCAGAGGCTTGGAGAAAGCAGTATTGCAGGCTCAGCGTGCTTTCAGCTGCTCGCTCTTTATCACAGCCACTTCTCTGCCGGTCAGTCACACAGTAGCAATGCAACTGCTTTATGTACATCATAGGAAATGTTCAAGAAGGGGTTTATTTTGTATAGCTCCCCTCGTACAACGGTTTTTCATTAGCGGGGGGGTGAGGGGGAGCACCCGGATCCCCTGTGGCCACTCCTGCGGGTTTTGAGATAGGACCAAGCATCTCCGAATGGGGATTCGATAGGACCGAAGTCTCTGCCCAGCCACCTGGAGGTCGCAGGCGCGGCCTCGTCTCGGCCTCCCGCCGCCGGCTCCGGGAAAGGCCGCAGTTGCGCAACCCGCCGCAGCAGCAGAGCCTGCCCTGCCGCCGTTGCCACCGCCTACCCCCCTGCCCGGAAGCGGAAGGGCTGCGGCGGCCACTTCCGGCTCCGGTGCCCTTGGGCTGGCCGGGGACGATGGCGGCCCTGGTGCTGCTGCGGGCGGGGCTGGCGCGGCCCCGCGGCGCCCAGATGGGTGAGTGCCCGCCGGCCCTGCTCCCGGCTGCCCCGGCGTCCCGCCCTGCCCTGACACCCCGTCCCCGTTCTCTCCGCAGCTCTCCTCGGGAGGAGCCTTGGCCGCCGTCCCGCGGTCCTGGCGGCCGTCGCCGATCGGAGCGCCCCGGCCCGGCAAAGCCACAGTCCGCCCCAGCAGGGCCACGGTACGTCCCGCGCCACGGGGCAGCCCCCGCCGTGGGTGGGTGTG
>NW_010972886.1:21741409-21752388 GCF_000737465.1 Haliaeetus leucocephalus
TGCAGGGGGGGGGTGTGGGGGGGGGGGGGGTCTCGTCCCCCCCGTGGCCGGCACCCGGTTTGTCAGCCGGCGCCGAAACCGTTTTTCCCCCCATCCTCCAAACGATTTCTCCGTTCTAGCCAAACGGCGTGTTCTTCGTGTGCCCGTTCCACCCACGTCTGGTCAGGGCTGCCGATTTTGAGCCGGGTGGCAGATTTTAAATGGCAGGTGTCAGTAACCAAGGGCGGAAAAAATTGACGTCTGGCAAAGTAGTTTTTCTTGGGTGAGGTGGGGTTACTGGTATTACCACAATGTATTGCCATCGCCTTCAACAGTACCATTTTCGGTTGATAGCACGGCTGTTGATTTGCACTCTGCCCGGGTCTCATTAAAACAAGGTGTGTGTGAACAAGGTACATGTGACTTTACACTGCTTGAATTTGAAACTGACATTTACGATGTTGGTATCGAGCATGCGAATGCTGCAAGTCTTAAACTGGCGATATTAACTGAATGTTGAAAAAAGTAAACCTCTGCTTATTAACAAAGGTGTAGTTTTTTCGAATGTGGAAAAAAGGTTGAAAGATTTTAAAAGAAATCAGAAAGAAGGTTTAACATTGCTTATGGTTCAGTAGCAGTAATAATATGAAAGCACTGCAACTGTGACTTTTTCCTGGAACAGTAGAGCTTCCGATTCACTGAAGTTAGTCTGAGAAGTCTGATCTACAGGCAGAGAGTATTTCTTAGATTGCTTTTTGCTCTCTTCGTGTGGTTAGACTACACAGAGGTGATGAAAGATTACCATTCCAAAACCAAACTCTGGTCTGTCAGTTGCGCAACTAAATATGAGAAATGTTGTGACTGGAGGTTAAGGATGTTTTTTAGCTGTTACAATACAACTTAGAAGTGGAAAGGATGAAGAAATGCTTGTAAAAGAAATTGTCTTAAATACAGCTAGGCTATTTCCTTCCTTTCTATTCTGGACTTCATATTAACAACGGATTTCATGCATGTGCTGTGAAGCGTTTGTGGCTGTGGATTTCTACAGGGACAGCTTACTAGTCCACAGTCTAGGTCCCTTTCATGTTCTACTTCAGGTCCTTTGCTTTCCTTGTCTTCTCACTTTTCTAAATTTCTTCCTCCTTGCAAAAATGAAGAAAAACTTTCCATTTTTGTTTAGATGGATGGATAATATCTGTGTGTTAGGTAAGCACTTTTGGGGGTATTGTATTATATAGGTAACTTCACAGAGTCAATACTTGATGGTTTTAGACTGGGCTGATGCTGACATTCTGGTTCAAAGTATTGCTTATGATGTTAGGTTTTTGGTTTGCTCCAGAACCTTCTAGATGTTTGGGGGGGTTTTTTTGGGTTTTTTTTCCTCCCTGACAGTATTTGTATGCTTCCAAAACATAAGAGTTGGTTACAGAGCTCCCTAGCTGGTATTTCTATTTCTAGAGTCATCTGTTACGTGGTTCAAATTGTACCCAGCTGAGTGTCAATGGAGGACTGAAATCCTTTGGCCTGCAGGCTGCTTCTAGGCCATATATAACTGTGATGGTCCCAGAAGTTTAATCTGCTATTTACAGTTAAAAATAGCAATATTGGTTCCTGGGCAGAACAGTGCACAGAGTTATCATGATGTGCCATTCACTGGAACTTGTAGTTGTGTCCGTCTGGATCTCAAAGCCATTTCTCAAAAGGTGGGAGTAGTAAATAGTATGCAAGTCAGGAAATTCACTAGACAAAAAGGCTTTGCCTTCAGAGACGTTTTTTCCCTGTGGTGGTTGCCTTGGACCCTAGTCCTGAACTGCAGGTTGTGAAAGTAGGACTGGTGTTTGTTTTGAGTTTACCTGTTGAGCTTCTCTTCTTTTGTAGTAAAAGAAGCTTCTCTGTCTTAGCAGCAGCAAAGAGAGGAGTATTTAAAATTAACCTTTTAGACATTGTAAAATAGATACATATTCTATAGCAGTAATCCAAAGGCATCTAGGTTTTGCTTGGATGAAAGCTTAGTAATCAGGTCAGAGAAAATATGTAATTGTGTGGTGCTGATCAAGATGAGGTATCTATTTTAAAGGTTACGGCACTTCGAACAGGAACTTTGCACTGAAAATACTTCTCCTTACAGGCACTTCCAAGGCTGCGTCTTTGCACTGGACAGGTGAGCGAGCTGTCAGTGTCCTCTTGCTGGGTCTCCTTCCTGCAGCCTACCTGTATCCTGGACCAGCCATGGACTATTCACTGGCTGCAGCCCTCACTCTCCATGGCCACTGGTAAGCACAATAGGTCCCTCAGAATTAAAAGTAAAGTCTGATAGTCAGGGTGGCTCCAAGCCTTAGGTCTTAAATCTGTATATGGCAGTAAGTTTACTGATTTATTTCCTGATCTAGTATAAAACACCTGGAAGGAGATGCAAACAAAGTCCTTACTCTCCAAATTCTGTGACAGTTGTGGTCTTTGACAAGACTAGTTGTACCTTGGTCTTCCTTTGTCACACTGTTCTCTCAGTCAGAAGGCAGGATACTTACTATTGTTAAGGAATCCATAAACATTCTGTAATGCTCTTCTACACAGTATCTTACCTTAGGAGGACTTCCTTGCCACTGGCTATGTAGAATCTTGGACATTTTTATCTTGTAGAAGAAACAATGTTATATGAACAGAGGGAACAGAAACAGGAGAGATCTATATAAAACAACTTGTTCTTCTAAGGTTCTGTGCTGTGGGCTAGTTTTGTACATCTCAAATGGTGGTGATATTCTGCATAATAAAGAGTTCATAGCAAATATTCCACTAAAGAAGCTGAGGCTTTGATCATTGTTTTCTTGATTCCTGGGAAATGGATGCTTGCTCATCTTCTTCTTAAGTGTAGTTCTGCTGTGATCTTTAATGTGAGTAGGAGTGGTTCCAGCTGCATGGTTGGCCTAACTAGCAACATTTACACTCTTGAGATGATGCTAGTCTGTAGTTCTTTGCCACAGGGATAAAGCAGATGAGCAACTTCACGGTGCTTTGGGATGCCATGTTTTCTTAAATCTCAGTTTTGCCCTTACAAAGTTGTACCAGGGATTCTTGCACTTTCTTACTTACTGTGACTGGGAGCTTCTTCCCAAAGCCCACAGATCCAGTACAGAGTTAATCTGAAATGTGGCTATCCTTGAACATATTTGGCAGAGCTCTTTCAAATATAAAATACGTAAAGCTAAGCTTGCCTGCCTTTGGAGCATTTCTTCACTTGTTTAGTATGTGCGTGTTCCTTAGGAAATCTTGTCCTAAAATATGTTGGAAATAGCGCTTTAGATACTTAAGTGGCTATCAGTCCAAACACTATCATAATAATAGACTCACTCAAGATACCTGAAGCCATATTTATCTTGTACTGGTTTTGCTGGCATGTAATAAAGATTTCTCTGGGCAGTGAACCTTCTGTGTTGTGAGGTAGATTGTATGTCTACCACACATCAGCTATTTCTCACCAATTCCCTTCCTTGTGCTCAGGGCCACTGGTCTTTTCCCATGAGGGCTTTGTGTGAATTAATTAGCGTGCTGTAAAGTCACACACCAGTTTTTCTGAGAAGTCGTAGCATGGCTCAGTCATATTGTGCCATGCAAAGAAAAGATCTTATGAAAATCCCTTATTAACACTACAGTTGAAGGGCAGCCTGTGAATCCCAAGTTGAGTATGCCTTATTTATCTGCACTTTGGAAGGCTTGAAGTATGGGTAAGTGCTGCTTGCACTTCTGACCTTATTCCACTGTCCAGTTGTAATAAATAGCTATAATAGTTTGAGAGTAGTTGCCTTTCAGACCGCTTCCACTTTCTGCTTCTCTTCTGTGTGTCCAGGGGTTCCTTGCACCCCTTTTCTTGCTTTTGACATCTTTATGGTATTAGGACACCATCTAAGTGAAACTGAGCTCAGTGTTCACTTGCAGTGGCATCTGCTGCAGGACTTTGAACCTTGCTAGGTCACTAGTGTGTCTTAATTTGTGGGACACAGGTCTTTCAGCTTCAGGCTAGATCAAGACAAAATCCTAGGAAGAAAACTGTTGCATTAAATACGGTTCTCTCTTTTACCAAGTTGACATCTGTCATTGCAAAAAGCAAATATAATAGTACTTTCAGGAAGAGAATCACATTAGGTTAATATCATACTCTGTCTTCCTATTGCTGGGTAGTTTAAATCTGGACAAGAGTTCACTTCCAGTCTGACAGATGTAGAAAAAAACCCAGAGTATGCTAATTTTTGGTTGTCACTATTTTCTAAGCTAAATATGCATCCTGGAGTCTTCTGTGCATTTGTGACAATGGCTGGTCCCAGAGCCACACGTTGCTGTTCAAGCAAGAAGGCTATTTCCTGTGGTTTCTTTTCTTCAGTCCTTGGAAGTCAGATAAGCTACCCGCTGTTTTTTGGAGGCACATTCTATTGTCTGGAAGAGCTTTGCTCAACACCTTGTTTCCTCAGTACCATTAAGAAAACTCTGAGCCAATATGTATGTTTTTTAATAGAATATGCGGAATGTTGGTTGTTTTTTCTTTTTTTAATAGATGCATCTTCTTTTGAGTGGGAACTGGGCATTCTTTAGGAAAGATGGATGATAGCACGTGAAAAAGATGATGTGTTTGAGCCATCTTAGTAGAATGCTTACATAAACTGGGTGGAGTTCAGTGAGGAATGCTCTTTTCTGATTTCAGCTTTTTTCTCCCTCTTATTCTGTAGGGGTCTTGGACAGGTTATAACCGACTACATCCATGGAGATACATCCATTAAACTGGCCAATACAGGTCTGTACATACTGTCGGCTGTTACCTTCGCTGGCCTCTGCTACTTTAACTATTATGATGTTGGTATCTGCAAGGCTGTTGCCATGCTGTGGAGCCTCTAAGATGCGACCGAGTCCCTGACAAACGCGATTGTTCACTGCTGCCTCTGCTTCATCATGTTTTTACCAACATGTTTAATGCAAAACCAATAAATAACCAAGGGTCCATAGTACATACATACTGCAGCCAGTTCAGAGCTAGTGTTTTAGAAATAAATACCCAACAGCAGTAAAAATATTAGAAAAGAAAAAGTAGATTTAAAGTAGGTAACATCCAGGTGAGAGTGAGTTGATTTAAGCTGCACTGTAAATTGGGAGGAATTAATTACGTCAATGACAGACTTACACAGCTGAAGGTAACCTTCCTTGTAATGGCAGCTTTGATGAGTGTTTTTCTAAAATAACTGTTGTTTGGTTTCCTATCTTGTAAAACAAACTTGGCTTGCAGAAAATTGAACTTTTATTTCTGACCACAACAACTGAACTGTATGTAAGGCATGCCCTGTAACTCTTTGGACCCTGAGAGCTGATGTAGAAAAGGGAATACTTATTTCTTAATCCATACAATAAAGAATTTACAGAAATTGTGTGTGTGTGGTTCTGAACGGTTTTTACTACTTTTGGATAACTGGAAATGTTTTCTTTGCAGATAGTTTCGGGTTTTTTTTTCTAAAATCAGGTTCAAATACTAATTCATACTGTTCATACTCTTACTTTGCATTACTTCATTTAGATGTTATAAAACAAAAAATATTTTTATGAATATGTATTGTCCTTAAAGAGTTGACTTAGACTTGACTTGAGTAACGTCTATTAGAAAATAGAGCCATAATTGACTTAGAAGAAAAATACTTTTGCAGGTTAGTTTTAGGAGCCATAAATAGCATATGGCTTTCATAGTTTCCCTGGAACATGTATGTTCATCTGCAACATTTTTTTGGGTTTGTTTTCTAAGTAAACACTGGTACACATTTCCCATGTGACTGAAAAGGCCAGAAAGCTACCCTTTCTGTCATAGCTTGACATGAGACTGAGGCAGTGTTCTTTTCTATGTCTTTAGGTTTTAGAGCATTTTAGGGGGGAAATGAGATTCTGTTTTTTAACTTTCTTCTCTGCATTATCTTTTCTGACTTTCATAGTGGTGAGGAGTTGTTAACTGTTTCCATGTTCTAATGGTACTTCTGTGGTACTATTAATAGTAAGAGGAAGAGAAATGTGTGTTACCATTAGTCTGATAATGAATAAACAGAATAAGTTGCTATTTGAATTCTACAAGACTTTCTGATCTAATTTTTAAAAAATCTGGATTGGAATTTTTATTTATGTACTTATTCATGTAACCATGGGAAATACCATGTAGCTGGCCACTTTTGTTTTGCTAAGCTTGTGGTCAGAATTGAGATGGTTGCTTCTGTCTGATGTGGTCTGATTTAATTACCAATGTAACATTCATTATTTTGTCATAATGAGGAAGATGCATATGTATGAGCCATTGGTAAGTACGTCTGTAAAATCTAAGCATGTATCATAGAAAGCATTTGACATTTCTTCTTTTGAGACCAAACACAAGATGCATCTGTATGTGGTATTTAAGATATCTTGTATGAAAAATGAGTTATATAAGAGCTCAGGGAATGTAGTTGTCCAGACCTATGACGTTAGGGGCTAGCAGCTCTGAGACCAGTTCATTGTGTTTCTGAGGCAAGAATTAAAAGGTAATGACTACAGCTTTCTCTACAAATCACATGTTCCTCTGTCCTGTTGAAATTGAATCAGTTTCTTGTAATTACTTTTGATCTTAAAACTTTTAATCTTAGTTATTGTGATGGCCATAACCATTTGGTCTAATCCCATTTTTGAACATTCATCAGGCATATAAAACTAGGAGTCAGTCCTACTGCGTATCCAGATGTGTTAAATACATTCTTGAGTTTAAGCCCCTCCAGTGAATTCTTCCTAAGTGGTAGTGCACTCAGCAGTAGCTGTACCCGATTCTAAATAATTGGTTTCTTACTGCCTCTAGGTGCTCCTGTAGCAGCTAGATAGGTGAAGTGACAGGGGCAGCAAAACATGAAAAGATGAGACAGACAGGGTTATCAGAGCAGTTTCCTGTCTCTGTGCTTTTTTAAAGCCCCTGAAATTATATTTTTGTTTTGGTTTTTACCAAAACAAGTCTTGAGACTTGTCTTATCTTTTCTGCAAGTTTGAGGATTTTCTTCCATTTCATGACAGATAGAGGCCTTCCTGTTTTCTCTGATTACTTCTGCCTGTATCAGGTAGGACAATTGTACCAGCTCTTCTGCATGGCAAGTTGAAGACCCAGGACCCCAGCTGCAATCAATGTTCAGGTTATCACTACCTGGAGTTGGAACAGAAGAGGAAGACCAACACATGTAGAAGAAAAGAACAATATATGACATATCAATTTCCTCAATATTAAATATGCAGAATGCATTACATTAATTCTAGTTTTGGTGAAATCCAGTGCTTGCTCAGCTCCAAATGTGAAATGGAGTTCACCGCTTGACCCCAATGTGTGCTGCGTTGTCACATGCACAAAATAAGATAGGGTCCTTATGGGAGCCAGCCATATCTACACGTGTTCCAAATTGTTAGTTTCATTTCATCACTAACCTACAATTTACTGTTAACTTTTTAAAACCTTTACATAAAAGCATAATTATTTTTTTCTTGGGCCCTCTGAGGACAAACAGCTGTATTAGAACTTTAATTGTTCAGGTAAGTTAGCAGTTCTCTGAGCAAAGATTTCCATTAAGTTAAAAATTGTCTGTTGTTGAAGGTGAGAATGTCACTGTGTAACTGAGATTGATGAAGACGCTCAGGAAATAATGTTGATGCAAAAAAGTAATGTCAAAGTGTTTATTGGCCAGATGCATGGTCTGCTTATGAAATCTGTTATTTTAAGCTGTTTTCTCTCCCTCCCCAAAATAGGTCTACTTCATCTATGAGACACCTAATTCAAAAGCTGTTTGATCAACAGGCAGCAAAGATTTTAGGGATCATACTATACAGGATGATACAGGCATGCACATTCTTGTTTCTTCATTGTGCAATTCTCTTTCCTTCCATCTGACTGGAAAACATGCTTCTGCTTCTTTTTGCCAAGAATTTGAATTTATTTTTCTTTGGAAGATGCTCATTTTTGTACTAACTTATGGTAGCTAAAAACATAAAAATGGCTTGCCTCAGATGAAGAAAGAATAAGATTTCTTTTATAAAAAGCCAAAATATATTTTAAGTCTGTTGAAGTATGTTATAGGTTGTGACTTTCTTTCTGACTGAAGTTAGAAACTTATCTTCGTGGTTTCATCCACTTCATCTTCTCTTGACAATTTCTTTAGAATTAATTTCCTTAAGGAGCCTTCTTCCTCAAAGGCCAAGAACATTCCTTGTTCTAGTGAGTATTCAAACTTAAATGCTCTGGAGCTACGAGATGTAAACGTCTTTTTGAAAAAGATTACATTGCTTTCACCAGGAATTTCTTTGGGAACTTCTCCTTCCTGAGGAACAAACAGGGAATGGGTTAGTCCCAGCATAAGACTTGAGCAGTTTTGTTTCAGCTCACACGTTTGAATTCTTAATTTTGCCTCCTACTTATGGATACATAAGGTATGGAAAGCAATACTTACCCTAAATCGAACTATCATTTTTCCACATTCTTTCTCACAACACATGTAATAAGTTTTATCTTCTACCTGGACGCTGAATGCAACAGGCATCCCTGCTGAAGGTGTGGTAGTTTTGTAGTAGTGAATGTTGAAATGCATTCCATTGCCTAAATGTAAATTGCTTATTATTAATAGTCTGCTCAGGAGAGAGCTGCAACAACTTAACAGTATTATGTTTTACCATTCCACTGGCAACTGCTGTCTTCCCATGATACTTTTCCTGACAGGAGAGCCAGGACTTGGATTTTTACGACTGCTGGTAGCACATATTTGACTTTCTGCAATCATTCAATAACCAAGATTTTGAACTTGCAAGAAAGCATGTGAAGTTACCCATTAGTATGGGTAGGATGTTCAAATCCTTTTACATGCTTGCATACAGTGAGAATTGGATTTGTAAATAGCCATCTGTAAATAAGATTATATCTGTATACATGTGATCTGTAAATAAGTATGTTCAACAAATACAGTTCTGAATTAATTGCTGAGCCCCCCCCCCAAAATCTAAGCTGAAACCATAAGTACATTGTTAACTACTGCTATTAGAGGAAAGTAAGAGCTTTTAGTTCTAAATAGATTGTCTGTTTAAACCTAAAAATGATTTTTTTGTAATCCAACACACAAAAAAAAGAGGAATTAAGAACGCAGTTTGTGATTGGAGCTAACCAAAAATCTTAGCAGCCCCTTTCTGCATGGGACATCCTGCAGGCCTCAAGTCTAATCCAGGAATCTAATCCATTACCAATGCAGAAGACACAAAATTTCAGCTTTCTTAGCTTAGCTTTATTCTTACAAATGAAGTTTAAGTCTTTACTCTCAGTCTCATCATTTAGAGTCAGTGATTACAAAGAACAAAAGCACATCTAGAATAAAGAAATAGTGCAATGGTTATAGTATATATTTGAAAAATGGTGTACCAGATTTCATCTCCTGATCTGTCACATCTTCAAAAGCTGCCATGTTTAAATCTGGTCGAACCACAAGCAACTGGCTATTTACGTTTCGAAGGACTCGGTGGAGAATTTTTTCCTTACAAAAGGCATCACATTCTAGCCCTGTAGAAATATGAGAGCAAAGAGGGTCAAATATTTTAGCTGTAATCTAAGATCTTGACAGTTTACTACAGGCTTAATCTTGTCATTAAGGATACCAGGTGAAATAAGTTCTTAGAATGGCAATCTCAAACAGAATGGAGGCCAAGTAATTCTTTCCACCTCTGGCTTGTAGCAACCCAGGCAAGAGAAGGATTTCCCAGAATACAGCAGTCTGTATATATAAGCAAGAGAAGCTACTCTTCAGTTCAGAGGCACCAGTTCCCTCTTTTTCCCAGCAATTAGAATTGCATTAAAAGGTCCTTCTGTTAGGGAAGCCACTACCCTGTACCTTAGGAGGAAATAAAGCAACATCAACTTCAGAAGGAGATGAGCTGTAGCTCTCTTTTTTACAGTAGCTGTTATCAGTTTGAAAAGTTGTTCTCCAAGGCACACAAAGCATTTATGAGTTAGTAAGCATGAGCAGGTTAGTTCAGGTAAAATTGATAATGACATTAATAAATGAGCTTTCAGCTTACCATCATCGTCTTGGTTCCAAGGGAGCAATGAAAAAAAGGAAAGAAAAAAACAACATTAAGCTCTGCACCCACAAAAGAAACTACTTTCTACCCAGTTTTGTTCTGTGAGATTGGAAGCCAGCCAGCCAGCCACCTACGCGTTTCCAGTTGTACTCCCCAGTATCACTAACTCACCAAGCTGAGCTATTCTAACTACAGAGTGTGTTTTATTTGTAAGCATGACAAATTCAACAGAATGATGAAACTACCAGTCATTTGGGAACTGGAGTTACCACTAAACAAAGAGGCATGCAAAATATTTTAGGGTTACTTAAGGGTGAGCAGCTCAGGTCAGTTTAAGCCTATAACCAAGGAATAAACGGCATGCAAAGTTTTGCTTTCATCAGCACTTTTATTCTAAGTGAGCAAAAGGACAGGAAACAGTCATTACAAATTGCTTCTAAAGAACAGACTGTTTTCTAACTAACTTTATCCTGCAAGATTGGAAGTTATCCACTTATTCCAAGTCCACCCCACAGTATTACAACCCTTCCAAGTGTCCTCTACGGGAATGTATTGTATGAAGCAACAAATATTCCACTGACTCAGATACTTGGCTAACAATACTTCAGACTGAAGCTTATGGAAAAATTAGGTGAAAGCAGACTGATAAAGGAATTGTTTTTAATCAGTATTCAAACAGAAAAAGTTATTAAATGCTTAAGGTGTTCAGCAATAATATGATACTGACCTGTTAACGCTGGGACAGCTGTCTCAGATTCTTTTTGCAGTGAACAGCCTGAGTCCATAATTTAAGAACTAGTATTCTTCTAAGTGGTGGGGATTGTAACTGTTTTGAGGATTGCTCAGGCAACATGGGGGGGGGGGGGGGGGGGGGGGGGGTTCACAAAACACCGGTGTGCGGCCGCAGGAAAAAGGGA
>NW_010972886.1:21752398-21756081 GCF_000737465.1 Haliaeetus leucocephalus
GGCGGGGGGGGGGGGGGGGGGGGGGGGGGGGGGCCAGGATTCCACAAAACCATGGTTGCCAGCCCAAGGAAAGGATTGAATTGTGTATCAGCTTTTGATCTTCTATGCAGAAAGAAGACACAGTGTGTCTCTTTCAGCAGTGAGTAGTAATTACCTGCAAAATAGAGGCAGAAATTTTCTCCAAGTTGTACTGCACACACAAGAATCTCTTCACCACTCATCTTCACTCTGCCAAAAACACATGGAGAGGATTCAGAGTTAAGAATAATGCTTCTCACTCTATAAGGCAAGGGAGTCCTTGGGCTAGTTCTCATCTAGTGCACAATACTATAATAGGGCTGGTGTGTTTCACTACCTGTTGAAAAATTGCATCTTTAAATGGTGTCCTCCTCTGTTGCCTCTTATCATTATTTAGATTAACATAGAGCATCCTTCAAGTTCTGTTATTTTACAAAACTTTTCATTGACTTACCTGATGTTACACAGGAATAAATCATACTCATTACCATTTTCTATTTCTATGAGAATGTTAGTAAGTAGCTCCATGAACATATTTCATCAAATTAGTTCTCTTCTCTTGGGCCTGCAAAAATTATCTTCATATCATGGCCATTTGATTTTCTGTTTCTAATTTTCAAATAGGGAAGTGACCAAGACTGGATTAAGCACCCTGTTACTGGCCATTAAGCCGTAAAGGTTATATTAAGTCTACACAGACTGATCTTTCCAGGTTCCCTCTATAAAAGACAGAGCTTCCAAAATACCCAAAACTTAGTCCACCTTTGACTGCCCCTTGGAAAGGCACGTAGCTTTTGTATCTTGACCTGGAATTGTATGGGTTCCCAGAGAAGTTGGGATGTAGTTTATTTTGCAGTAGCAGTGATTTACTTATGGTGTTTTAACTTTGTTTTAACTCAGGTTGAATTCTGAGCTTGATTTCACAGCTATTCTCTTTCAAGAGTGGCACACAGAAAAGTGAAGAAGATATATTTCCCTTGGGAATAACAAGTCATTTTACACCCCCCCCACCCCCCCCGAACTTACCATTAAAGACCAGCCAGCATCTGCACCTCAGAGATTCCAGCCCCCCATTCTACACACTTCAGGGTTAATTTAGAACTAGCCCAGGGCTGCACTCTGCTTCTAATGTCAACATACATCACCCCTCCAAGAACTCCAGAAGAATAATTGTTTTTAGCTTTGTTCATATCCTCAACCTCGTACAGTTAACAGCCAGACAGGTTAACTTTATATTCTTTAGCTTTCTGACATAGTGACTGAGACCATGTCACACTTTCAGTCTGTTTAATGGGTAAAACAATGTATATGTTTAATGTGTAAAACAAAAGAACAGTGATGGTCATGCATTTGCTATACCCATTCCATTTACCTGCAAGTGCACCCATCCCTTTTCTTCTATCATAAAGCTTCTGTTTATGCTGGCAGAAAAGAGATAAATCTGAATGGATTGTATTGCTTTGCAGGTCACAAATGTCTCCATATCTTCTGTTGTAGCAGTGCATGAGGGGAAAAAATTACAAAATAAACCAAAAGTTTTGTGGCGTCACCTGTCTTGACTGGGACTTGAACTGTAAAATCTAGCATTTCAGTAATTTTACTGCTGTTGGGATGGTTGCCATTGGAAGGAATAATTCTAAGAAATAAGCACTAAAATATTTTTATTTTAAAACTGATGGTGATATCCTCTTCAAAATTAAAATGGCATCTCCTACCTTTAAGGAAAAGTGAGAGTAAGAATGAAGGGAATTATAATATGACAGAGGAAGATGTGGCAAAGAATTTCATTCTTTCTCTTTTCTGGTGGTAAACAGTTTTAAAATGTCCTCCTCCATGCCACTAGTTTTGTGAAATGCAGGTGTCACTTTCCTTCCTGTTTCATTTTGGTCTGCAGCTTAGTAATTGTTTTTGTTAATTTTCCTAAAATGCTTTCTGTGTATGAATGTTCTTACCTGTTTTATCTACATTTTTAGAAATAAAGGCATTTTACTTTCTGAAAATAACAACTAGCTACTTTACTATCTGCAGGATCTGATTTACTTGGCTTTGTGATTGGTGTAAAATTTTTGGCCAGTTGGACAAAGTAACAGGCACACTGACATTCACCATCACTGCATCTAACCTTTAGGAGCCTAGCATCTGTATGAAGTCTTCAGCCAGGAGCTATGTGCCTAGCCTCTGTATATAATACATGGGAAGAGACAGTAACAGCAGAATGCACGAAAACTTGTTGATCAGACAGCATCAAATAAACAAAGCCAACAACAGTGATTGTAAAAACACTGAAGTCACTTTTTGTAAGTAGTCTAGAATATGAAGTGCTTAATTCAAACTGACCAGCTCCTGTCAGGGCATTCTTTCCCCTTGCACTAGCCACAGAAATAATAAGTGTATTAAATGTGTTAAAGCTAGGCAAACAACGGGAAGACCTGGCTCTTGCACTGGGATTTTATTGTGCAGTCAAAACATTTGGCTTACTTCCAAGGCTCTTTTCACCACGTGGGAAAGACTTCTTATACATAACTGAGCAATGCCAACAGAAGTAAATAAGCACACACATCAACCCTAGGGACTGGGGTGGGGGAGTCACAGTGATTTCCTTGTCCCTGTAGTAAAGCACTTTGAGGAATGTATTTGAGAGCAATTTTTTTTCCTCATCCTGTTTTTTTATATGGTCTATAATTCTAGCTGGTCTGTGCAGAAGAGACACTCAGGTTCATAGCAGATGACTGCATCTTTTTTTCCAACCATGCGTACCCCAAGCCTTTGAAACAAAAATACCACAATACCAAACAGTGCATGCCTCAGATGTAGTGAGGTAAACCAAGAAGTCAAGGGCTACTCTCTAAAGCAGAGGGGAGGGCACAGGCAGGACTTATTGATAAAGGATTAAAGGAAAAGATGGCCCTTGGTTTAATGAGCAAGACGCATAAACGACTACATTTCTTGCCCTGATATGTAGTAAGAAATGGTTAGACCTTCTACCGAGCACGTTCGAAAGGAACGGTAGAAGCTATAAGGCGTTTTAGCTGACAGTTCGATGCAGCGTGTAATAACCTGCTCCGCGGACAGCCACGGAGGGAAGGCGAAGAGCAGGGCCGCGCCCCGCAGGTCGTGACCCGCTCGGCGCCTGTGCTGAAGCGGAGCCCGGGCCACCGCGGGTTCCCCGAAGGCAAGTTGCTGCCCGTGGAGGGGCCACTGCCCGCAGCCTGCCTGCGGCCCAGCTCAGGGACGCCCTCCGTCGCCAGCCCCCGGCGGAGGGCAAGGCTCTGCCGGTTGCCGCGACCGCAAGAAAGGGATAGCTGCCGGTCCCACAGCGGGACGTCCCACCCGCGTCGCGAACGCGCTAGGAGCGAGCATCTCCGCCCCTCGCGGGGAGCGGCGTACCCCCGTGCCGGCTCGGGCGGGCTGCTCTGCCCCAGCCCCTGCCCGGCGCCGGGAGGCAGCGGTGCGGCGCCCTCCGCCTCACGCAGACGATCCCGGGTGCGCCGTGCTCCCCGGCCGGGCTGGTCTCGCAGTTTCGAGCCGAGCGGTTGGGGTGGGCGGACAGAGCCGCTGGGCCGCTGCAGGCCCGGGCCGAGGGCGGAAAGGCGGTGGCGAGCCTACCTCGCTCCTCGGCGGGGCGCGGGGCGGAAGGGGGAGGGCGGCCGCCGGGGGGGGCGGGG
>NW_010972886.1:21756091-21760366 GCF_000737465.1 Haliaeetus leucocephalus
CGGAGGCGCGGGGACCGCCGACTCCCGCTCCCGCAGCCGGAGCCCGCCCGTTTCGGTGTCCCGTCACCACCCCCCCAGCCCCGGGCCGCGACCCCGGGCCGCTCGCACGCGTACCTGGGTGCGGGGGGACGGACACGGAGCCGACAGGCGCGGGGCTGCGCGGTCCCGTCTGGCTGAGGCGCTGCGGCTTTTCCCGAGGCGGGCGTCAGCGCCCTGTCTGCTTCACGTGCGTTCCTGCGAGCGAGGAGGGGGAGGGCGATCTCTGTCGCCGTGGGTGGCGGCTGATAGGGCGATCGAGGGAGGGGGCTTTTATAGCGGCTTGCATCACCGTACGACAAAATGAGCCGACTGAACAAGCTGCAGAGGAAATTAGGACTCTTTCCCAAGATATCTGTCTACGTCTGCACTTATTCTGCGGCACTTCCCCTCCTCGGGGGAGAATGCACATCATGCAAAATTTGAGGTTAGAAAGGGAGCTTTTTGCGACTGCCTTTATCTCGCACAGATGTCGTCAGAGGACACGTCTTGTTTCTACACGAGCATGTTACGGTCCGTTTGCTTGGTCCATAAAGTCTCAAGCAGCAGTTTTGAAACAGGTACCAGTCGTCAGTGCGTAGACTTCCCCTTCTCCACACACTTGCAAGTTGCCCGTAAACATTGCGTCTGCCCTGGGGAAAGCCAGTTTAGGATTGAGAACACATGGCGTGTGTCTAGTTCTTTACTAAGGAATATATTACTGCCGTTTGGTGCGAAATCTTCAAATTATCTTCCATCCCTTTGTACATAAGTAGCTGCAGGGGAGGAATTTATGTTCCTCTCAGGGAAGTGGACAGCCAGAAACTGGCTAGTAGTCGAAGCCAGATTAATAGATAGCTCCACATTTACCAGCTGTAAATTGTTTCCCAGGTGTGTATTAATTGCAAATAAATAAAACGGTGATAGCCACTACTTAGACCTACCTGCTGCAGTTCCAAAGTGTGATGCTGTTTGGAATCTAAGTGCTGCCTTTGGTGGTTGTGAAGCGCTTAATGCAACAAATGCTTCTGTAAACTGTAATGGCAAATGCTGTGTACCGATGGGACAATTAAGGCCATAAAAACCAGGAAAGTGAACTTGGGAATGAATAATTAGCCAATATTTTGTATAGTTTGTAGAACTTGGAAGTGTTAACTGGAATCTCCATGCCTCAATTTTCTGTTTATAATGCTGACTAGCCAAGGCATTATTCAGCTGTGTAGCTCAGTGAGTAAACTGCTCAAGTTTTAGCACGGGGCGGGGGGGGGGAAATACCCCCCCCCCCCCAAAACCCCAACCCCTCCAAAACGCCAACCAAACCCAAACCTAAGACTTTCTCTTGCATGTCTGCATGCCTGTTACTGTTCTTGGAGGAAAACAGCAGCAAAAGAAGTGCAGTACATTTCTGCAGGGAATGCTTTAATGTCTATATGATAAATCTAGGGAGATCATTTTGAGGTCAAAGGTGCATCTTTCAACCTCATCTGAAATAATAATCCTAAAAATAGAAATACTGACCGTTTTACTAATAACCATGGATTTCGACTGTTCTACACACAGGGAGCAGTGTATTTCTCTGACAGGTTAAGACAAACAAAAACTATGTGTGCTACAGAAATTTATCTTCTTTCTTTAAAGTTGTTGAAAGAAACTAATGAAAATGATTCAGAAGAATTTAAAAAAGCACAGGAATTCAGCAACAGAGTAAAGCCTCCTGTTTCTGACAGACAGACAAAGAAAAATACATTTTTGGCAGCTACTGCTTTCAGGTAAGTATATATCACTATTTACAGACACTCAGTTACACTGACTGAATTCCAACCAGACAGCAATATTATATCATCCCCTTTCAACTTCCTGTTTTGTTACATGGCATTCAGTACATGTGTGAAGTTGCATTTACCGAAACCTGTATACCAGGGAGAGATCCAAATTTGATTTAAACACCTAGGTCTAGCTGATTTCTATATACAACAACTGTAATTCTACCGTTCCTCTTGGTACTTTATTTGAATGGTTGATTCGTACAAGGAAAAAAAAATCTTTCTAAATTTAACTGGCTTCTGGTTCTGGTCACCCATTTCTGTACATTTTCCTGAGAGCCATTTCGTAACAAAGAGTTCCTTCCCATAAAGATGATCAAACTGCCTCTTGGTCTCTTTCAACTAAAATATACATCTTCAGCCCTTTAAGTTTCTACCTCTGAATAATTTTCTTCAGCTTCAAAATAATATTAATGTCTCTTTTCTTCACTTCAGTTGACTTTTAACATTTTTTGAAAATTTGGGCACCAGAGCTTTATTCAGGAGAGTTCTCCATTTGGCTGATACTGCTTGCATTTCTTGTTCCCAGACACCTAACTTTTCATTTCACTGTGAAAATATATTCTTTAAAAAAAAAAAAAAAAGCTGTAATAATTATTTATCATTTATCCATTTTTTCTCATTAAGTTTAAATTTACATTCAGATCACTAGTGAAACATTAAATAATATTGTACTTGGTACCAAAATTTGTGCAAAAGCACCAAAACCAATGCCAATCAGCTAACATTGTTTATTTTCTATTAACTGCTGGTGTATTGATGTTCTATACAAAACTATCAAGAAGGAGGACTTGGTGTTTCTTGTCAACCTTTGAGATCCTAAAAATTCAATTAGGTTATTTAGCACATTGAATAAAAGGAGTTTTCTTCTCTTAGTCTGTACATAGTTGCACTTACAAGGACCAGGGTCTAACACATAACAATAGCTTCTATTGTAAGTTTTAAGCTTTCTTTTCTCCTAGCATTTTAATATCTCCAATCTTAAAGGAACTGGAACTACATTTAGAGTAATGGCTCCAATAGTGGGTTTTGTTTTTTAGTCTGAGCTTTCTCCATAGACTATCACATCCATAAGGTACTGAAAGTGGTAAAACAATTCAGATGTTTCAATTATTTTAATTCAGGTGGTCTGTTAATAAAAATGTCTTAACATACTAACGGTAACTCAATTAGGTAAACACTTTAAGAACATTTTCCTAGTGATTCTTTCATATCTGTTTCTTAATGTTTAGATAGTGTTGCTAATAACATAAAAATCTCTAATATTTTTGGAGAATTTAATGAAGTGGGCCATGGCAGCATATTCAAAATTGTTTCTACTTTGGGGAAGTATTTAGTTCTTGTTCTTTCAGCAGTTTCATTTCTTGTCCTGAGTTTTGACTTTCAGAGGCTATTTGGATAACGTATGTAAGGTTAAGACCCTTTCTTCCCTTAAAAACAGAAGTTAAAGATGCAAAAAACCCAGAGGAAAAATTCCCTCTACTCCAGGATAACTCCACATCTTGCAATGATTTTCTTCACTGTAGCTAATGAAGCCAGGGTTTAGGAAAGTAGTAACTTGATATAGCATTTAATATTTTTTGCTGGCCACACAAAGTGAAATACCAGAAGAGCTCTGCTGAATCATTGTGTCTAGTTTCTGCCTGTTGTAAGCAAGCCTCATCATGCAATCTGACTCAGTCATATCTTGATGAAACAAAATAGTTTACCTACAAAAGTGAAGCACAACATAAGTAAAATGCACTCTTATTTTCCATTGTTTAGGAAAAAAGTTGGTCTCAGCCGTTGTCTAATTTTAGTGGCGTTATTCATCTTAGTGACAGTAATCTCTCGGATTTTACTAATTCATGGCTTGCCTTTTGAAACGGATTAGTCTAGCCTCGTCTGGCATTTCACTGTCATCCCAAAATGTTCCAGTGATTCAAACCGTGACTAGATCCGTCACAGCCGCTCAGAAGACAAAATATGACCGGAATTGTTCGAGTGGACAGCGCAACACTTTTAAGTAGCTACAGGCAGCCTCATCACGCTTTAACTCAGACACATAATTGGGATGAAACGCTTCTTTCTGGGACAGCTGGAACAGGAGAGGTTTTAGCCGTCAGCCTCCCAGGCGTTCTCCTTAGCTCGCCTTCCAGAGGTGGGCCCGGCTGTCGAAGCCTCGGCGGGAGCGGGCAGGACGGCCCATGTCCTCCCCTTCCCCGGAGCCGGCCCTCCTCCAGCCGCCGCGTCCCGGGCAAACCGAGGGCTGCAAGCGGCCGGGGCAGGGCTCCCAGGCGGGCTCCAGCCTGCCTCAGCGGCCGGCCGGGTGCGGAGCGGGGATCGCCCCTCAGCTCCCCCGCCGCGGCCGCCCTCTCGCGCGCCGGCCGTTAAGGGCTGCCAGCGGCGGCTAGGACCGTTAAACCGTCCTGGGCCAGCGCTGCCTGAGGAGAGAGGG
>NW_010972886.1:21760376-21772264 GCF_000737465.1 Haliaeetus leucocephalus
CTGACCCACCCCTCGGCATCCCTGAGAGCACCGGGGCTGTGAGCCCCTAACCTGCCCAGGCCGGCCCGGGCTGGCCTGGGACGGCTGGGGACTTGGACCTGCTGCCTCCAGCCCGGATCGGATCGGTGCGCTTGCCCTGCCTCGAGCTTCTGCCTCTCTCCAGTGAGGAGGAGAGCTGCTTTGCAGGGGAGCTTATAGAAGCACTGGTTTTACACATTATATACAGATACATTTTCCAGTTGCACAGGATAACCGCTTACCGAATACGACGTTGTACTTTTTATCAGGGAACGATGACAAGCAACACACAAAAACCTGATGAAAATAGAAGTAAACGTAAAAAAGAGATGGAGGTGAGCAGTACTGTGTGAGGAACGGAGGGAGGGCCTGGACCCTTCTTCTGGCCCCAGAGGAGCGATGCAACCCCCCACCCCCAAGTTCTCACATTGCTATGGGTTCCTGTCAAGGAGAGAGGGCATAGAGCTCCATGTCAGTTTATGTAGGTTATGGGAAACATATATGGCTTTCTTGTATGAGGACACTGTAAAATTTCTCTTAGTGTTTGAAGATCAACAAAACTGGGTATGCACTGCAACGCAGTTATGTGGGGCTTCTTGAGAGTGAGCTTCTGAAGTACACCAGCTTTTACTGATAAAAGCAAAGATCTCAAGCTGGTACTTCCCACCCCCGCCCCTAGATGCTGTGCCTCTTCATGATGGATAATGTAGATGCTGTGAAGCCAATGCTTGCACTTTCTCTGAAAACCATCTCTCAAGATCCTTTTAAAACTCTTCTTTTTCTCAGTTAATCTCTATCTATCTGTGCTAAGCTTGTTTTAAGTCCTAGAATCTGCATTTTTCTATGTGCTCTGTTATTAGAATGAAGCTTCAGAAAATCCTCTGTTGTCGTCCCTTGACAAAACAGATTTGGCTTCTTCTGAAGGCTCACAGTCCCTTTACAAACCTGAACCACTGGAAAAAGTTTTAAATGGTGATGTATTAAACATACTGAAAGTAACTATGTAATTACCTAATTTGATGTTGAGATGAAAATTCGTTCAAATGTTTAAATAAAATTATGTTTTTCTTTTAACAGAGATGAACAAAGAAATTATGAACTTGTTATCAAAATATGCTCACATTTTAAGGCAAGTTAACTTTGTCCTGTTTGTACAGCACTTTTTTAACTTCTCTAAGATGGATTACTGTGGCTGCAGGTTAGAGAAATTAGCACTGAAAACTAATGAACACAGATCTTGAAAGAAAAATGTTGCTTTCTCTTACAACAGAGAACTAATTTGGTCAGAAACTAAGTATTGATAGACAACACATTTTTAAGAAAAGCTTAAAAGCCTTTCTAAGTAGTGAGAAAGTTAATGGTGTTAGTACTGATTTTAACTACAGATTTTTTCAATTAAGTGAGAGAGCAGCGATGGATGCTTCTTATCTCCAAGAACTTGATGGAATCTTAAAAGAAACAAGGACCATAGAAAACCACTTAAAACAGAAAAGGGAGAGTCTGAAACAGAGATTCACTGTGATCGCAAATACTCTGCAAAGCTAAACGGAGCTTGTTAGATTGGAGAAATGCAGAGCAAAACTGGTAGTATATTTTATGTATTAAAATATAAACTATGATGAGTGCTATGATGAAAGTTTCATAAATGTCTTACATAAATATTTCTAACAGTTCAGGAAATTTTCAACAACTTAAGCAGCAACTTATTTTTCAAAATAAGTAGATACAATAAGTAGGGTAGTGGTAGTCAGTAAAAAACAATACTAAACATCCACTTTAAATCTTATGACTCCAAGGGATTTTACATATTAAAACATCTTTTTTTTTACTTGTTGACCCATTGCTTAGGCGGCCCCTATGCTTCCATCCCTAGAAAATACTGGAAGCATTTGAAAAAGAAAGTAGAATGAATTTTGTATTGCTTGGCTTTAAGGCTATGGAAGTTCAATACAACTGAATTCAGAAGCAGCCATGGTATTTCTAATTGTCACTGCTAAGGGATGTTTTTTTCTTTTATTGTCACAACCAGTCTTTCGCTCCAGAACATAGTACAGAAATATTTCTATGAAACATAGAATTTTGCAATATAAGCGGAAAAGGACCTCAGATTATTTCATATTAACCATCTTCTGTTTTTTTTCTTTGTACTTTAGAAAATGTTTTGGTGCTAAAATCTGAGTAGAATGTACTTGCAATCTCATTTCCATTTTGCCTCAGAATATAAATAGATTGAAAAGATCAGCTTAGAAATAGGAAAGTTCTATTAAGAATACAACTTTGGGAAATGTATAAAGAGGTATAAAGTCTTAATTTGAAAATATATTTTAATTCTTCTACAGCTTTTCAAATGAAACTATGGCCTTTTTGATATAAACATAAAAGCACATCATCAAAACTTTGCTGGTAATGTCAATAAATAACTAGATAATGTTAACATAATCTAGAATTACACTGCTTTTATATTTTGTTATTTAGAGACTTCAGTATTGTTTGCTGCATATCCAGTTTATTTAAGGATGCTTATGGAGTATTTTGAGCACCACTTCTTTCTTGTCATTTGACTCTGTTAAAAAAGATGAAACATAAAATGTACAAAGCATCATTTGTACAAATTGTGCGGCTAATGTAATAAAGAAAAGTGCTAGATAGTCCTGTTACTAGCATAAGATATAAATATATCTTTACCCCAGTAGTATGTATTAATTTTCTCTTTAAATCCTTTCAGACTTAATCAATCCTTCTTTCCCCCCTTTATTAGATAAAAGTCACAAGTAAATGTGCTACCTGTCAAACTGATACTATTTAAAACAAATAATGAGAGAAACTGGACATCTAGGGTGAGATTTTCCAAGGTATTTAGATACCTAAAGATGCAAATATGTACTTAGTAGGATTTTCAAAGTCCCTAAGCATGTAAGCGCCTTACATGCTTAGGAATTTTTGAAAATCCCATAAGGTGCCTATCTGCATCTTTAGCATCTAAAGTCTTTCAAAAATCTCGCCACTAGTCTACATCATATTTACCAGTCCCTTACTTTTTCCTCATTGCATCTCATTTTGCAATCAGTCTTGGTAATGCTGTTTAAACAGAAGAAAGTCAAGAAAAAGAGAAGATTTGGGAAGTTAAATTTTATAGAGTATTGTGCTAAGTGTTTCTAAAATCTACGATCATCTATAATAATGACAAAAAGCAAGAAATTTACCTATAGTTATTTATGTAAGCCTTTAAAGAAAAATTGCACAAAATTCATTACTCTTAAATATCTGCCTGTTATTGAAGTCAGAAGCTTGTTGCATTTTATCTGTTTGTGCTTGGGAAAATTATGCAACCTTTTTAGATCACCTGGATTTAGATCATCTAGATTTAGTTTATGTGGCTAATATATCTAAATTGCAAGCCTTTGGCTCTAGTATTAAGTATTATTAAGAAGCAGAACTTAGAAAACTATTGGATCACATAATCTAAGTTTCTTCCCTTGGGGGATCAAGAGGCCACAGACCCATAGTGTTACTGTTGCAGCAGTTTGCTCCATTTAAAAACTTCATAAAATCCAACAAAGATTAGTAAAACTATACTTCTTAGAAGAATGCAGAACTGCTTAGTCTGGCATTCAAGTGCAGTTAAATTCAAGACATACTTGTCTAAATGATGACTCTTGTTTTTCTACAGGGATTTCTTATGCAGTTGGTTGTCATTACATGTTATAATTTAGGGTGGGATCTCTGGTAGTAAGGGGATTTTAGAATTTGAAGAGACATTGAAAGTAAAGTCAGTAGGTACAGCCATAGTAACCTACCTGAGATTATGAACAGTGTGGTTATGCTTATTAAAGGGAAGTCATTCAAAGCTCTGTAAGAATTTGAAATAGGTGTTTTAATAAAACGTTTTTAAATTGCTAAGAGCTATAAAGCCTCTGTTTTTGCTGCACAAATCTATGTCAGGATATATAAAAAAATAAACACTGACCAAGTAAAATGAATAAAATATGTAGTTTTATAAAGTTCCAGCTTGAAGTGGTAAGTTCAGAAAGTTTAAAACATCCATTGAAAATAAACCAGTCTCTTCTCTTTTGAAGTTAAAAAATATTTCAGCAATGGAAATATCCACTTACTGGTTGCTTTCACACATAAATCTCTTCATGTTTAAAAGGGAGCCTTCCATAATTACTTTGCTGGCTAAAAATATAGAGCGTTTTTCTGTTGGCTGTTCTTCAGTGTTCCGCTCAATATCTCTCTATATGGGAAGACTCATTACACACTGTTTTTCTTCTAAACCATTAGAAAATAAAATTTTACTGTTTTCCTATTTGTCTACTGTTTGCCTACCCTGCTAATGAGTTTCTCCACTCATTACCTCTCTCATGTATTTTAGTATTTATTGGGAGAAACAAACCACATTTTTTACTCTCTTCTGATGTGAAACTGAAAGCTCATTCATTCTGTCTCTGAGGAATGAGCTACACATGAAATCCAACTGGCACCTATCCCATCACTATCCGCTTTCCAGTTTTACTGAAGGAGGTTTGAACAGAAAATTAATTGGCTTTAAAGCTGCCAAATCTGATCAGCAAAGCTCAGCTGGTAACTACGTTTTCTTTAAGCTTCTCCTCCTGTTGTTTAAGCTGCAGTGCCTTAGTAAATTAAGAAGAATGTCTAAGGTGACAGATCAGTAACACAATATAAATGGATTTTTAAAAAAAATGTGGAAACATCTTAGACAAAGTTCCAACCCTCTTGAAGTCAAGGGGATTTTTGACAGTTCTATTTCTGAGCTTGCTGTGAGTACCTCCACACTGTGGAAAGCATAAATGATGAAAAACTAATACTCAGTTCCTCTCATTGCTCTTCTATTATCTAAAAGCTAAAAATGGAAAATAACAGAGACAGCTTAGGTATTCAGCAAAGAGAATTCTTCCCTGAGAAAAGGCTAATTGTGACTGTTTACTTAAGATGATACTACCTCTTAGCATAGATGTAGGAATGTGGATCATAATTGAAAAAGACCAAATTGAGCAGGTAATAGATGTGTTTAAGGCTCATGGCATTCTGTCTAGAACTCATCAGAATTCAATTTTGCTAATTGTAGAATCTTTATGTTTTGTCTTTGCATTGTCTTTGAAAACCTGCTGATGAAGGCATCGGAAAAGAGCGGAGTGGGTGTTTTACATCATCAGGGTGAACAACCAGAAAAAAGGAGGGCAAAGTCTAATAGATCAATCAGGGTATCTCCCATCCTGTAGAGACGCTGAAGTAAATTTCTTAACAATGACTTTATAATCACCCGGGAACAATACACTTAAAAAAAAAATCCTTTATCAGAGTAGCTGACTTAATATGGAAAAATGACAGATGGGGTATAGCTTGATGTAAGATACTTGACACCGTCCTGTATGATATTATATAAAAATGAGAGCAATCAGGAAGTAGGGGCTACATGAATGAGTTAAAAAGTCAGTGAAAGGAATACTCATCTTTTCTGAAAGGTCAGCCTAGGTGGCATCCTATAGTGATCTGCTTCAAGCCTCGCTTATTCCATATTATCCCGAATGATTTAGAAAAACATTAGAGAACACAGTTCATTTTTCAAATGGCAGCAAGCTAGGAGGGGTTGCAAATGCTATTAATAACATAGATTGAAAATTCACTATAATCTCAATAAGATGAAGGGCCAATCTGAAATCAAGATAAAATTCAAAAAAGACAAGGGAAAAGCACTGTGCTTAGCAAGGGGAATCATATATGTTACAAACCAGAACAATAGCTAGAGTTGGTGTGATGTTATTGTGTGGTGAAAAAACAGAGCTGAGATGTGTTAGCTACAGGGTAGCAGATAAGACATAAAACCATAGTTGTTCACCTTTACTGTCTGCTAGTTTGGTCTTAGCTGGAGGATGGGCAGAGTGGGAAACAGGAATAATAAAGGGTGAAGAAAACATGATTTGTGAGGAAAGGTTGAAGCAGTTGAGTTTGTTTAATTCAGAGAAAGTACATAGCAAGGGAAGGCATGATAACAGATAACTTATAGAAAGGACAGTAGCCAGGTGTTCACTGTGTGTTGTAGAAAGGACAAGAAGAAATCAGCTTAATTTACAGCAGAAGACTTAGCGTAAGTAATAATCTGTCCCATCTTAAGGACAGTGGAATGGGCTACCCAGAGTATTCTGCTGCCTTGCTTTCTCTCAGGGGATAGGGCAGCTTTTAAGAGCTGCTTAAAAACATGAAACATAGTCATCACAGTGTTTTTGCAAAGTGCTAGCAGCTTCCTCTGGGCATCCTGAAGGAAAGAGTCCATCTAAGGTCCATCTTAGTTTGAAGCAGCAGAGCACGGCCTGTCACTGGTCCTCCGCTACCTGATTTGATGGCCTAATCTGGTGTGGCAACCAGTATTCCTAAAGCCCTGAGATTCTTTAAGGCGCAAAATGGTTACTCAGATTTTGAAACAAAACAGAAAGTATTTTTGAGAGGTGAAAAAGACAAGAGAAGGTGACAAGAATTTTTAAAAGAATTGCCTTGAAGCCTGGCTACCTCAATATAGGGACACATCTCCTCCCTTTTCTTCCAATTTCTCCAACTCCAACTGGCAAATAATGATAAAGCATTTTTCCCACCAGTGGTAATGTCTTGGCACTTCAGCAACTCACCTGGCCCTGCTGCCGAGAGGGTCTAAGGGCTGCTGAGCTCCTTGGGCTGGAGGCAGGTCTCCCCCATGCCCTGCACCTGCCTGGCCCGGCTGTAGCGGTGGAGTGAAGTGCAAGCAGGCAGGCTGGCTGGCTGGCTGATTCATCCTGCCCTGGTAGGGCAGACATTCCTGGCTTTTATTCTGAAATGATGATGTCAGGCAGCCTCTCCAACCGATCCATCAGTGCTGGCTGCACATTATCATCCTGGCACGGGTACCTTTGCCTGACCATCTCCGATCTGATGCCTTCTTCCCAGCGGAATATGTTTTCCAAAATCCTTTTGTCTGCCATCAGCCTCCTGCTTGCTAATTTGCAGCATTTCCTCTGCTCTTTGATGCAATTCATTCCAGGTAAAATACATAAACAAACAAATCCTTCTATCCCATCCTCTTGGAAAGGGGATTTCGGTTGCTGTTAAGAGCTGCTGCTCACACAGGTCGGTAGAGCAATTTCGTTTCTATTGATCAGAAATTAGGAACTAAGCAATTTGACGTATTTGTTAGAAGCCAGAAATTCTCTGTTATTTATTGAAAAGATAAACCGGAGAGGCAAGTACATTGCACAGATTCCCTCGGATTACTAGCAGATACTGATGGTTTATCGCTGGAAAACCAGTAGGCAGCAGATTCTCTCTGCGAGAGAGCCTGCTGTGAGACGTGTAAGCGGGCTGTGAAAGGGAGAGGATTGTTTAGAGCAGCGACATTACTGAAGCTTTGATCTGAACATACAAGTGGGAAACTACTCCAAGGGATTTTGTATCACCACCGAACTCGGCAATTTGTGCCATCATTGCACAGCTTGAGCTGTCTTTTTTTTTTTTTTTGTCTAAGAGAGTGAGATCTGTTATCACAAAATAGGAACCAATAAAGATCATGACTTAATTCACAGGAATCTCTGCTTTTTTGTGCTGATGGTGCTGGTGTTTTCCTCCCCTTTAGAATCAAAGGATTGCTTCTGGGGTATCCAAAGATCTGAAAGGTTCTCAAACGTGCCTTGTTGTGCCACCAGAACACATCCATGGATACAAATTTAGGAACAGTCCAGGAGGTTTCTTTTTCACTGCACATGTTACTAAGTTGGTGTAAGGCATGTGTCATCAACTACATCTGTGAGATGGAAGACAGAAAATTCAGAGGCAGAGTAATTAATGCAAACTAAATGACCAAGTACTAACTCTAGCATTGGGAATATTATATAAAACACCCTATGGTATTAGCATTTCAGGGTGTGAGAAAGCACTTTCCTGCTGGGAAAAAAAGCCTATATGCCTACATTTATGATGTTCTTTTGATCTGCTAGCAGATTGCAACAACTGTATAATCTTGTTTAAACTGGGGCTCTGTGCTAAATTTAAATTCTCTTGCACTCTGCCTCTTTCATTATGCTTTGAAGCTGAACTGCATAGAAACAGAAAGAGCTGTGTTTCTTGTCTTGATTACCTGAGTGACAGGAAAAGCCTGCAAATTTCCTTGCCGTATTTTCTGTACCTTTTTGAAAAGTTTGGATTTTCCGTGACTTCTACTAAGGTCTTCTTGAAAAAGCTTGCTGATATAGAATTGTCTCAATTTAGCTAAAAGGTGAGAATATTGAATCGTGAAAAAGAAACCTCTCTATTTGCTCAGGCATTTGAGTGAAACAGTGATAATAAAAGAAAAAACACTTTCTTCACGTCAAAAAACCACCCCTGAAGTATAGAATCTATTTCTACAGGTGGAATCAACAGATATTTCACATGCAAGAGTATGCACAGTTCACTGTTGCTTTTCTCCCTTACCTCCTTTGACAAGCCTTTCTCCACTCCTTTTGTCCATTTCTTTCTCCCTGTGTTTTCTGTCACTTCTTTTATGTTCTTCTTTGCCTGTTAGCAAGGAAGTGGGTGGCTGAGCCCTTGACAATGGGAAATCAACAAGCTAGATGGAACAAGAAGTCAAGTACGGGGACTTCCCAGCAGACACAAGGCAAGTGCAACAACTTCAGTTCAGAAATCAGTGTGGGACACTCAGGCGAGCTGAGGGGTTCAACTCTGGTGAAGGCAGAGGGTGAAGGCTAGGGTCTGGATGACAGAAATCAATAGCTACAGCAACTTCAGTGCAGAGTGGGGGCATGGGGAAGGCCAGTTTGCTTGCCCTGTTGTTCCAATCTGTGATTTACAGGGACCATAATGTGGCACATATCTTGTGGCAGAGAATTTCCAAATCAGCTGTACGGTTATTCTGAATTTGCTTGAATCCTCAGGGAAAACAGAATTCTTGCTTCACTCTCCCTGCTTGAAGAATACCAACTGTGAGCATTCTGTTTATTAAAGTCTGCCCTTAAGTCTGGTCCTGGATGTTCCTTCTGAGTCAGGCAATTAGATGGTGCAGTTGCATGTGGAGAAAAATGTTGGCGGTCCCTGTGCCTTGGATTTGAATATGTAGGTTAAAATCAAAGTGGATTTGCTATATCCAATGTGGTTTCAATTTCACGGCTAGCAAATGGCTTCTGTGTTTCCTCCATCTACTCTGAAGACTTTCTGTCCCACCCATTGCTGTTTGAGTACAATTTAATGTCTGATTCATTGCTACCCTATCTAAAACAGGTGGGGTGGCTGCTTCTGTACAGAAACTTTTTCAAGATCCTTGTTCTTGGTTCCACTGTTTCTGGATATAAATAATTAATGCTAGGATGTCAGTTTGTGACAGGCAGAGAAATCATGGCACACAGCTCTTTGCATGGAAACAGTACATGAACAAACAATGCCAGGCTATGATAATTCTGTAGTAATTGCTTACAATCTTTAGAAAAGATTTGAGGAAAAATTACAATGCTCTATTTGGCACTGTCTCTGCTCTGATGTGCCAAAGAAAGTATAGATCTTAAGCCTATTTTTAAAGGTTTGAGGTAAAATGGAAATTGTAGTCCGGAAATGAGATTTTTGAGATGACAGGTTGTAATCTTGTGCTTATTTTCTGTGCTTATGTTCAAGCAAATACAGTAAGCCCCATTGGGACTGTAGTGCCTTTGATTTATTGCTTATTCAAGTTCTTCTGTCTTGAAGTGTAGCCAAAACAGTAGAGCAGAGTCAGTATTTCATTTTATTTACATGTTGGTCAACATTAAAAACCAGAGCGTCTTCTGTCCTTTGCAGAGACTGGTGTCTTCTTGGGTGGCTAGATGTTACAATAAGTTAAGCTTTACGGCTGAGCTCTTATCTGAAGGTGATACACCTTTATTACAATTGTTCATGAACAGTGCATTCAAGTAGCAAGTGTTTGTGTTCCATCTGCCCAGTGCATTTCAGAGTAGGTGCAGATAAATGTAACATTTTTTAGTATTAAACTATGATTAAATTTGGAGGGTAGACTTTATTCAGATTTATTATTTTTTTAATAGGGAAGAAGTATAAGATGTGCAGCCATGGTGTTTTTTTCTTCCTTTTTTTTTTAAACACAGCTATGGTCACTCACAGATCAGCAACAAAATTCATTCCTTTGATGTGTTTATTCTGTATTGTACTGTCCTGCATATGTATTGCAGCAGCTTGATTTTTTTTTGAATGAATACAAACCTTTCCTGTGCTGGCAAGGGGGAATGAGTTGCACTAGGCCCTTCTGGTCTTAGTGCCATGTGCTAATTAGCCTGTGTTGTTTGTTGCTGCTGCTATTGATCAAATCTCAGTACATTGCACAGATAATGATTCCTTAAAAAAAGAAAAAAAGGGGCAGGTTGCATAAAGTCCCTGCAAAGAACCTGACTGACCACATCTACCCAACCACCCTTGCCTTCCTCAAATGCTGCATTGCTTTGTAGATGATAGTCTCTAACGAACTCCCTGACAACATCTTGTTTCCATATCAGATCAGTGATCTGCAATACTGAGGCAGTTTACGTAATGCAAGTAAAAGACACTTTTTTTGTGTGTTATGCCGAGTTTAGAGGAGGTCATCGCTTATTTTTGTCTTGTTTCTTGTCCTGAATCTCTTCAGAACAAACTCACCAGAGCAAACCTGCCTTTTTTTTTTTCCTCCTTGCACCCCTGCTCTCCTCCTGACTTTTCAGAATTGTCTTACAATGACTTGTCATGTTTCTGAAAAGTTGTTTTGACTCATCTGGGTATCATGATTTGATTACATTTTGCATGCATTACTGTCAGGATCTTCAGCAAATTTGAGCGGCTCCCAGAAGGAAAGATAGTACACTATCTTGCTGTGCTTGTTTCTTTCTCTCTGGTCTGATAGGACAGGTTATTACACATTCTTGTTGTTTATAGCCTGTTCTCAGACACTTTCTAGACTGTGTCTTGAAATGAATTCTAACTAGATGAATTCTAACTAGACCAGATTTCAGGAAGGATTACTGAAATGATCATGTAAATGGCAAGGTTATCACAGGAGAAGGAAAATTAAAAGAACTTGGCTTGCTTAGCTTAGGAAGTGAAATGATTCCTCACTCTAAATACAAGGTGTGGTAAACACAAGAGAGGGAGAACTATCAAAGCCACATAACAGTGCTGACAGAAGAACAAGGGGGACAAACTGTCCTGTGAATAAAGTCCTTCTGTAAATTCAAAGGATTTTTCTAATCATCTGGGCAATGAGCAGTCTTCCAAAGAGGGGATAAGTGCCAGGAAACATAGTAACTTTTAAGAGGGAGTTCATATATATGTCCTGGTTTCAGCTGGGATAGAGTTAACTGTCTTCCTAGTAGCTGGTACAGTGCTATGTTTTGAGTTCAGTATGTGAAGAATGTTGATAACACTGATGTTTTCAGTTGTTGCTCAGTAGTGTTTAGACTATAGTCAAGGATTTTTCAGCTTCTCATGCCCAGCCAGGGCACCTGACCCCAACTGGCCAACAGTGTATTCCATACCATGGGACGTCCCATCTAGTTTAGGAACTGGGAAGGGGGGGGCAGGGAATCGCTGCTCGGGGACTGGCTGGGTCTGCGGGTGGTGAGCAATTGCCCTGCACATCATTTGTACATTTCAATCTTTTTATTACTACTATTGTCATTTTATCAGTGTTATCATTATCATTATTAGTTTCTTCTTTTCTGTTCTATTAAACCGTTCTTATCTCAACCCAGGAGTTTTACTTCTTTTCCTGATTTTCTCCCCCATCCCACTGGATGGGGGGGGAGTGAGTGAGCGGCTGCGTGGTGCTTAGTTGCTGGCTGGGGTTAAACCCCAACAATATATGACTTTCTGCAACA
>NW_010972886.1:21772274-21792409 GCF_000737465.1 Haliaeetus leucocephalus
CTTTTTATTAGTGTTATCATTATAATTATTAGTTTCTTCTTTTCTGGATGGGGGGGGAGTGAGTGAGCGGCTGCGTGGTGCTTAGTTGCTGGCTGGGGTTAAACCACAACAATATATGACTTTCTGCAACAGCAGTTGGGAGGAGATGACCCAGGAGGCGTTTTCCAGTCCTGTTCAGGCTCTTTTGTGAAGTTTATCTTTCTAAATTCCTGTGTGTATTATGCTGCTCTCCAGGAAGTTTAAATGTAGTGCCGTCCTTGGTCATGCCAACTTTGTGTCTGCTTGGATGCAAAAATGTCTCCTTAGGGACACACTCTAATTTTTTCTGCGTATTTTACATCTTTACAAACTGTAGCTTGGCCTACTAAAGCTGCATTTTTGCACATACTGACAGCAGTCACTAAACCTGCCAGGTGTTGGTTGATGTGAAAAGCCTCTACTTCCTTATGTCTAAGGAAATACTCTGAAGCACTAGTGTTGGGATCAGATTGAGTGCTTCATATAGGATTTAATCAGAACTTAATTGAATTCTAAGAGGGAGAGGATATTGGTGGTTTGAGGTTAATTGCTTTAGCCCTGCAGCCTGAATTCTTTATCTAGCTGACTTACCATATTAGAGATCTAAAGAAGGATTTGAGGATTGGCAAGCCAGAGAACCACATTGAAGGGATCTTGCAATTTAGCTTCCTGCATGCCTAACACCCATTCTGTCTGTGGCTGTTCTAAAGAAGCTAGCTTAGAAAAATGCTTCCTGGCAACTCAGTTCTTTTGCAGATATTCTCCTGTCTGAAACAGCAAATTTCCTCTGTAGATGTGAACATATGGTTTCAGAGGCTCACAGGTAAATTGTGCAGCAGCTTCACTTAATCACCTGGATTAAGGAATGTAGGCTAGAAGAAGCAGTGGTGAAAGTGACTAGTATAACCAGAACAAATTGCTACATCAAAAAGTCAGAATGAAGTTCAGTATCATCCTGGACTCTAGTATATGGTTTTGTCTGTACTAGACCTGGTTCAGGAATGGATTTCTGTATGCCACGCTATCCCTTTTTATTAGTGTTTCACCTACACCTAAATCTTCATCAGGACTCAATGGTCTTACAGTGAGCATGGAGCAGTGTAGCAAAGGAACTCCATCGACCTGTGGACATGAAGCCTGTGACAGGTGAGGAGGTGATAGCATTGGGAGGGAAGGCAACAGCCTGCATACTTTCTAGGTAAATCCACCTCTGCAGCTAAATGGATTGCTAAAACAATCCTTGTGTTGATGAGGCTTTGCAAGCCAGGCTACTGGAGCCAATAACTAACTGTGTGCTGTTAGTACACAGCATTCCAATCACTTCACGCTTTCTTGATGCTTTTGTCCTATAACTATGTAAGGGGGATATTTCATTCAAACAAGAGGCTCCATCAGAAATTATCCTTTTATGCTATTGCATATTTACTTACCAAGTAAATCTGTTTAATATGTTTTGTCCTGTCCTGTAAATGTATTTCAGCTCTGTTTCATTTGCGTTCTTCCTGACTTCCATTTTTTTGGGGGGGTGCGGTTATTTTTGGTTTTGTATTTTTTTTTGTGCAAGGGGAAAAGCCAGCCATTGCCTTTTTGAGCTTCTCTAATCATAGTACTGGTGAGTTTGAGAACTGACCTGTAAACCTTTCAATAGCCTATGAGCTTCTGGTTTACTGCATTTCAAATAATGCCAACTTAGCAGAGTCATCCATGTGCAGTGTAGAGAAAACATGACAACCTATATTCAACAAACTATATTCCAAGACTTTGGGTTCTTTAACATCATATTTGTAACATTTGTTGTCTAACAAGCTATGGCTTGCCTGGATTTACAGTAGTCCACTGGGACTCCTCCTGGTTGTCCTGTGGGATGTTCTTCCCAGTGAGCTCCTTTATTTTTCTTTTTCTAGAAGAGCCTTTGAACTATAGGCAGAAAAACTGTTTTGTTTTTTTCAATTCAGTGGAGGATGTTGTACAGTTTTGTTAAAAATAGCACATTGTTTTGAAGGAACCTAATACCACAGTACATCCCCTCCCCTAAACTCCCAAGCTGAGAGATCCTGAATTTTGGCTGACTATTCAAGTTAAAAGGAATATTAGTAGCATAAAATTTCTCCACTGTGAAATTGTCAGCATTAGGAAAACCATGCATTAGCTTTAGTTGTGAAAAATGCTGCTTCTTGCTGTGAGCAACGTTATAGCACAATTTTTCAACACTGTTTCAGAAACCCTTGGTTAAACCCAGCTCAGATTCCTAGCCAGAGGTGTCTGAGGGGGCACTGACCATGATTTCACCTGGTTACCCCTTCTTGTTAAATTGTATGTTGCTGCATTAGCGACTTCATCCATAAGCAGCAGTGAGCATAAGCACAGTGAGGGTTGTGATGGCATAGCGCAGGCTAGAGGCCATGCACAGTGATCCTTGCATCCAATCTGATCGCACAGAGTTGACATGAACCATATGTTTAATTGCAATGCTCCAAACCTCAAAGCAATGGACAGTGCTTGTCCCTGTCCTCTGTATTCAGCTTGCTCTATGCTGCATTGATTTTCCTTTCCTGTTTATGCTTTACTGCAAAAGCTTTTGCAGTCAAGGACTTTACAAAAAACTTCTCTTACTTTGCAAACAAAAAGGGCGAAAATCTGGGTCTACAGAAGAATCAATAATGAATATGGCTATAAAGATTAAAGGCCAAGCACTAGTGACTGAACAGTAGAAAGACCTTAGGAAGATTTTAAATGCAGCAAAAGTAAAAAAAAGCCAGCAGCGTACCCCGCTTAAGTATCCTGATCTCTTTCTGATGTGTTCTGTGCTGTTTTTCTGTGCTCTGCTTTATGTTTGGAAACTCCTTGGGTGGTGGCTGATTAGATTACAAGTCCTGGGAAAATGTTCCAGTATGTACAGTCTCTTTTGTCTCTTTAATTCACCCATGATTGTGATACCAAGGTGGAGTTAGAGGGTGTTTTAGAATGCAGTTTTTCTATCTGAGGTGTGCCCAGCTCTGCCTTGGTTTTGGCAAGATTGTCATGTAAAGGCAACATGCACTACTTCACAAGGTGCCTAGTTACATCTTTCTGCTTGTGGCTTTGGTCTGCAGCAGTAAGACTAGCTCCTTTCTGTCACTTTCTTCAGCAGACTGCTTGTCAGAAATCACTGGGAGATTATTTTTAGTTGTCCCCCTCAACATTACTCTATGTATCATCCCAACTTGGAACGATTTCTTTTTGCAGCCTCACAGGTTCTTATAATAAATATCCATATGTTACTTGCTCTCAGTTATTTATTGAAATAAATTCCAACTATAAGTTTCCTTAATTGAAATAGAAGTTCTTTCCTATCATCATATATTTTATTACCTCCTTCGAACTGCAGAACAGGTGTCTCTAATGGATTAACTACAGTAGAGTTAAATCCACTGGATTTTCAGCTCCCTGTGGATGTGTGGGATATTATGGGAACACAGCTTTAGTTTGAATATCCACTACAACTTGGCTGCTTGCAGAACGTTGAATGCTATTCTCTGAGACATCCAAACGCAAGCTCTAGCAATTGTCTGTTTATTCAAGTGAATATCTTAGTTACCTGCTTTTTGTTCTCACTACTTTCTTTGCAGGTTTAAAGAATTTCCTGCCCAGCCCATCAAAAGAGCAAATCACCTTCCACAGTCCCAAGGGTTTGCAATGCATCTCGCCCTTAATGCAGACAGTAGAGGAGACCCCTCAGCCCATCCCAGCAAAGATCAAAGGACATATTCCCAAATGGATTAATGGCAATCTTCTGAGGAATGGTCCTGGGAAGTTTGAGTTTGGCGAGGAGAAGTAAGTCCAGGTTTGGTGAGTTCGTGAAATGATTCTGGCCTGAGTGCTGCCTAAACCTAACGGGCACCTCCCCAAATGTCTCACCACTGTTTAGAGCACCTTGTAGTTTCTTTTTAAGTCAGGCATGGAAGAAATGCTTATGTTATCATTCTTTCAAGAATAGTTGCTCCCTCATCTGGAAACTCCCAGTGGGCTCTCTGAAACTAGGAGCATGGTTAACTTATTAAGGTTGGAGAAGCTGAGTCACAGAGAGGCAGTGACCTACTCAGAATGATATAATGAGGAAACAGAGTTGGGGATTAAAACATCCACACTCCTAGTCCTTTGTCATTAACAAAAGTCCATCCCACGAGCACTCTGAAATCCAGGACAGGATTTGTAAAGTTGATTGCACTAAATTGTGTGAGTTGCTTTAGAAGCAAATCCATCTCATTTAAAAAATAATATATTAAAATATTTCAAGAAGGCAACTACTGCCTTTGGCTTGTAATCTGCCATTCTAGCTAATTGAAAAACCTAGCTCTTCCTCCAACAAAGCTGATGGCAGCAACTGTCCAAAGGTGATCATCTTATCATATTTCCAGAGATAGACCATAAGCTTTTCTCAAAGTCTCAGAGATTTCTCACTTCAGAGAGAATAGCATCCTGCTAAGAGCTGAGAGCTAAAGGCTCCTTCTTGTGCGGTTGGGCTTTCAGTATTAATTTCTATTCTTGTTGTACAGTAAAGCATAATTTATATTCCCCATGTAGAAGTTTGCAGAGTGATTGGTTTACCAATATAGATTATTTCCCCCCAAAGCTTATAAATAGCATTTTCAGAAGTCCCTGAGGTCCACTTTCAAAAGTAATACAGGGAGCCCAAATCTCACTGAAAATCAGCATCTAACTTCAGGTCCCACAGCTGCAAATACACTTGATTTGTCTCACTCAATTCAAATGTTTTCCCAGACTCATCACAAGGCTATGCATGTTTAAATGTTCATGGGATCTAGGCATTAGCTTTTTACAAACAATAATAAACCTAAAGGCAAGACGGAACAGTGTAGCAGAACATCATATAGTGCCCAACTCTTGTTCTCATATTTATCTCTTCTTGAAGATTTAACCATTGGTTTGACGGCATGGCCCTGTTGCATCAATTCCAGCTGGAGAATGGCACAGTGACATACCGGAGCAAGTTTCTGCAGAGCAGTTCCTACCTGACTAACAGCCAGCACAACCGCATTGTGGTCTCAGAATTTGGGACACTAGCAATGCCAGACCCATGCAAGAGTGTCTTTGGGCGCTTCATGTCACGCTTTGAGATGCCACGTAAGAGGGTTTCTAAAAAATAAGAAATGTTCTGAGATTTTCTTGGGGAATTTGTGGTTACGTTTAAAGGGAGATGTGAGGAAGTCTGGTAGGCCTATTCTGAGCCCATGTTTTTCTTAGAAGATGACCCCTTGGAACAACAACAACAACAACAACAAAAATGCAAGTTGGTGTCAGACTTAGCTGGGAGAGGCACATTCATTTTAATGTTTTAGTGCCATTTCAGCTCACTCCATTCCAGAGTTTGTTGCAAATTTCCAACAGAAATCGTTCCCCCAAAACCACCCTGTGCAGTCCTGATAATGAGCATTACAATCTGCCGTTCTACCTGAGACACAGCTTTGCCCTTAAAACACCTTGCCTTGCTAAGCTTGTAGGGTAAGTGGGCTAATCCTTCCCTTCCTGTACTAAGGTGCAGGAGGTGATATGAGTAGGGTGAGAGACGGTGTTGCACAGGAAGGGAAGTACCGTTACCTGTAGGATTCTGTGTATGTTAGGAAAGAAATAGGCTTAAATGCAGGCAAAGTACTTTCCACTAAAACCAGAACAGACCTAAAGTCTGCAACTTGTTGCTGCTTATGTGTGTGACCATCTTCTGCTTCTTATCTTCCCTGAGGAGATGGATCCTGTCCTGCCATGTCATCTGTTCTCTTAAAGGTGCTCATACCTTCACTCATTGGTCTGTCTAGCTCCCCAACTCCCCACCCCAGCTCTCTCAATAAATTTCAGAACTATCTACATCTCCCATCTTCTTTTCCAAGCTCCAGCAGGTTGTTCCTGCACACCCTTGCCTATTTGATTCTTTACACACATGTAGGCTATTCCTCACTACAAGAACGCCTGTCCTCCGGGCTTTTGCTGTACCAACTTCAGGCTCTTTTCACCACACACACAATGTTCAGCTGGGAGGAAATCGCTTTTTCCTCAGCTCTTCTCAGCTACCTGGCTAGTGACTCTCAGCTTCCCTAGGAGTAGCAAGAACAGCTCTGGCTGTTGTGCAGCTCTCAAAAGGCATCTCCCTGACTCAGTTTTAAAGAGACAGGGAAGAAGAAGGGGAAGAAGAAGGATTCCCTGTCCAAGCCCTGTCACACAAATAGCATCCCTGCCCTCCCCTCAGCCCAAGTTGTAGCTTCAAGTCTTGCCTCTCTTGTTTCCAATGCTGTAAATCAAACATGGCACTCTTCATACAGCTGTCAGAGAGGACGACTTTGACTAGGGAGGAAAGGGAGAGGGATATGAAGAAATGAAAGGTCATAAACAAAGGGCCTATGGAAGTATGAAGATTATCTTGGCTTCACTGCAGTGATTTCCACAAGAACCAGTCCTTGTCCTTTTATCCTGAACTCACCTGTGCAGACAGTTTCCTGAGTGCCTTTGTAGATTAGTGAGATATTTCTAATCAATCACAGAGGGATTAGTGTCATTGCAAATGGGTTTATTTGTTTAAACATGTCTAACTTGCTATAATGTCACACGAGCTTAAACAGAGCTGTGTACAACTCCGGGATTTCATTTCAGAACCAAGTGACAATGCCAGTGTGAACTACGTCGTGTATAAAGGAGACTATTATGTCAGCAACGAGAACATCTTCATGTACAAAGTGGACCCGGAAACGCTTGAAACAAAGGAAAAGGTGTGGGCAGGTGGGATAAGGGGCTTCGCTCATGGTACAGGAGAATCACTCCTTGCTGTTTCTAAGAGCAGCAAGGGGGAACCCAGATTCCAAAGGAAATGATCAGTGGAGCTCTAGGCCATAGCCATAAGCATCTCTTCATGGTGCGCTCGAGTCCCTGAAAAATCTACTTAGCAATAAGGCAGCTCTCATGAGTGAAGATTCAGTCACTGCCCACTATAGCAAGCAAAGGGAGAGACAGATATAGACTCATTTCCGTTTGGGTACAGCTGGCATTCTTCCAGTGCACTCACTACTTGTCTGGACTTGTCTGTACCTACCAGGGTGTGAAGAATAAAAGTGCATACAGGAAGAAGTTAACATCACTGATCTCAGATCTGTATTCTGGCCCTGTCTCTTCATCCTTCCTATCTGTTCCCGTTATCTCCTTCTTACACCCCCAGCTTTAAATACTCCAAAACGGTCCTTCAAAGTCTTGACTAAAACCTCTGTTGCAAATGGGTGGTGAAGTCAATGTAAAGTCAAGTTGAAGTTCAGCTGCCACTTTATTTTCTCCCATGCTAGCAAGTGAACAAAAAGTCAGAGTAGAAGTCTTCCCGTATGTTCTGTGCATCATCTCACAGGAGTGTGGCTGTATTTCAGGGAAAAATATGACTTGTGAAATGACAGCATACGCTACATGCCCCCCTGCCTGCACCCTTAGAGGGGATTTGGGTATTTGCTGGGCTGGACAACTGTAAGAATGACTGAAGAAGGATTCTGACATTCCTAAATCAGTATTAACTACTGTGCCTATATGTTACCATGGACTATTTAATACCACAAAATACCAGGCTCAGTGCACACTCAGATCTCGAGGGAGTCCCTCCCTCCCTACAGTTGTGATTCGTGAAGAAACTCTGTTTATGAAGTATAGTATGCTACTTGCATATTGAAATGGAGAGTTTGACTATTTGCTCTTTTATCTGTTTTGTAAACCATAATGCAGGGATGAAAAGATGCGTGGGTATTTTTAGTTTGAATGTTCAGCTCTGTTGAGCCACCTTGTCATTAAAAAAAATTCCCCTTAAGGTGCTTTTTAGATGCAGACTGGTATTTTTTGGCTAAGTGAAGAAATGGAAGGGATGATTTCACATTTAAACTCTGATTTGAGATGCCTTAAAAGGTCATGGTTTTCTAAGCTTCTGGTGGTGTGGCACTCTTTTCTACCGGGGCCTTCCAAAGGGTCTCAGGTTGGATACTTGAAAGCGTTTTTTTTAACTTTTGGAAAAGAAGCATATCTTCCGTGCTTTAATGTTCAATGCATGGATTGATCTTCCTCCAACTTTTTCCTTGAGACTCTCTTCCCAACACATCCCCTCCACTGTCTGAGTCCAAACTACACCCTAAGCCAGGAACCAGGAATACATGTTAACAGTAGTCACAGTTGTACCTTTGCCCTAACTCTTCCTTCTAGCTGTAGGCGGTGAAGCTAAACTGTTTTCTCTGAGGAGAGTAAACACTGACTGTCAAGTAGCTATGGGTGCTTTAAAAAAACTTGGTGATTTTTTGGGGCAGTGATTGTCTCTTCACGCATGTCTGTCTGTGATTATTACATGGAGTCCTAGCTAAAATGTTTATATGGGCAACATGCCCACTGTGTCATCACTTCCTGCCATTAATAATGTTCATGTCTCCCAGAGAAATGGCTAGTGCTGTTTGTTAGTCTCATTTTACTGGTAAGACTAATACAGAGAGAAACATCGTTAATTTTCAAGGATTTCAGGATTGCAGGCAAAATGAAGGCTTAAGTCCAGGTCCCACATTAGGGCCATAATCATCAAGCTATTCTTCCTCAGACTTTGACGAAACTGACATTTAGAAAGACTGTGGCTTGTTACAGAGTAATAGGAAACTTCTATACTGACTGAAAATCTTTGGCATCTTTGGCTATTTGCAGGTAGACTGGAGCAAATTTGTTGCAGTGAATGGGGCCACTGCTCATCCTCATTATGAGTCTGATGGGACGACATACAACATGGGCAATTCCTATGGGAAACATGGTAAGACTGGGCATGACCAGGCCTGGCTTGTGGGCAGGGTGTACAGCCTGCTTCTTGCCGCTGCTTCAAGGAGTAGTTGTTGAAGAAACTTCATTCTCTAAAGAGACCTTGAAATTGCTGTTTCTCTTTGTGTCAAAATGATGGCAAACCAGATTAGTTCTTATTTCAGGGTATCAATCTGTCCCATAAAAATGGCTTCTCTCAGCAATTAGTTTCAGATGCTTCTGACTTTGGCCTGTGAATACCCAACAGATTCCCCTCTTCCTCTCCCAGGCTTTGATGGAAAACAGGAGAATGATTTTTAAAGTCCCATCCAGCGCTGAAGCCTCATCCAAAGAATTTTCACAATTAGCCACATGTTTTCTATTTAAAATAATTGGCTTTTGATAAGGACCATAAGGGTTTATACAGGAGAGAAGGTGGAATGTATTACAGTGACCTGGCTTTCTTACAGCAAAGCTGAATTTTCTGGGATATTTTTCTTCTTCCTGAAACTATGAGCTTTACATATAGTTGGGATCTAGTTACATTGACATGGCTGCTCAGAGCTAGCATTCACCATTAGTTACATGAAAGCCTTCTTTTTGAGGTGCCTGAGGCCTGTGAAAACAGCCACTGCCCCTTATTATGATACCTCAGGCTGGTTCTAGTTCACGGAATAGTTGCCCAGTTTTGACCATTTTTCATTCTTGCTGTTTTCATTTCCTTTTGGCTTTAGCAATATCTAGCTTTGCAGCACATGCTGTTTTCAGCTGGAGAGACCAAAATATAGATTATTATTCAAATGTGCCATTCTTTCCATATGCTCAGATTTATTAAATGAGCATCAGTCATCACCAAGGCTCCAAGTTTTCATTTCCTTTGATACACAAGCCATGAACTTGGTTTTCTTCCTGAGCCTGTTATTATAGGACACTCTAATTTAACATAAGGAATGCATTGCAGACAGTAAAATTAGATGGCAGTCTACCAGACTGAGAAGATCCTTCTACTTCCTTTCAAGCTTCTTTCTTTTGCTAGGTAATCCTCTGTAGATTGTTCTATTGACTTGATAACTGGCTTTTTGTTTTCTGCTCAGTTTAGCTGTGACCGTGGTTCCTCGTATTCTAGGGAAACAAAAAGGAACAGAGCCCGACTGTCGTTTCATGATGTGGACAGTCTCACATCTCAGTGGTGTTGAACCCTTTCTCCTTTCCAGGGTCTAGGTATAATATCATTCAGGTCCCTCCACAAAAGTCAAACTGTAGTGACACGTTAGAGGGAGCGAAAGTGCTGTGCTCCATTGCTCCAATGGATAAGATGAAACCCTCCTACTATCACAGCTTTGGTAAGAATGCTTTCTATCTCAAACTCTGTGGATTTTGCCTACTGTGAGGCAGAAAGGGCTGTTCACTGCCCTCTGCCCCCGAGATTTTTTATTGTCTCATTTGCCTAACACTTGGATGATATGTCCTTCCTTCTCTTTTGAGGAATGAGTGAAAACTACATCATTTTCATTGAGCAACCCATCAAGCTGAATCTGTTGCAGATTATCACTTCCAAACTCCGTGGGAAAGCCATTTCTGAAGGGATAAGCTGGGAGCCTCAGTACAATACTTGCTTCCATGTGGTGAATAAGCACACTGGGGAGGTAGGTGGGTCTTTGGCCTTTGCAGCAGCTGTGCAGCTGTAGCTGGAAACTTAGATCCCAAGAGAAGAGTGCTGGGTAGCAGCCACAGATAGGTGTATGAATCAACCCAGAAGTTACTGCAATATAAGCTTTATAAGCATGGGTGTAGGTTTATTATAAGAGGGATTACTTCATGCATTTTCCTCTCTATTGATTAATTTCTTTGCCAGCCCTAAAAGAACAGGCAGAAATAAGCAGTTTGGGGGTCCCGGGACTGCAGCACAGGGACTGAAATGCAGAACCCAAGTACTACGGAGTATGAAAAGGTCAGTCATAGCCTGGGAATGATGCTATAGGGATGGAGTCGTGACAGCAAGGGGCCTATTCTGGGCTGCTTTATTTTTTGGCTTTTCTTCATCTGTTTTTGCCTACTTACTGGCTTAAACCAGCCATTCTGTAGTAACACAAGGACACAAGACAAATACCAAGGAATGAGCAGGGAATTAAATGGGGGAGAGAAGAGAAAACTCTTTGAGGTGTGGCTAGGATCTTTAGAGAGGAAATTTAGCCTCTCTTATGGTCACTGTAGGTGCTTCCAGGACAGTGGTACAGTAAGCCCTTTGCTACTTTCCATCAAATCAATGCCTTTGAAGATCATGGCTGTGTGGTCCTTGATCTGTGCTGCCAGGACGATGGAACAACTCTGGCTACTTACAAACTTCAGAATCTGCGGAGGAGTGGGGAAGGTCTAGATCAGGTAAGATCTCTTCATTTGTGTTGCATAGTATCTGACGGGGCTCCATGCTGGTTGAGTTACTTTTCTGAAGCAAGGCTCAGGTTAGTAGAATGGAGAACACTATGGGGGACCACAAGGCAGAGGATGTGAACTGGGAAAAGGAACCACAACTATATGGAAAAATTAAAATTATGATCTACTGATATGTTGGTATTTTTTTCTCCTTTTAAATCTCTTAGCAGATAATCTCCATAGAGCATTTCCTTGAAACTTTTAAAACTGGTGTGTGACATGCATCTCCCTCAGCCTGGTAGAATGTACTTCTGTTTTAAAAACCTCATTTTTAATGATACTCATTTTCCATATCCTTGTGTAATAAATTTTTTCCCCCAAGAAAGTATGCAAAATAAGTTTTTGCATGACTTTTAAAGGGCAAAAGAAAAAGAAAAGAAATCCTGTTGTTTAAAGGCATTACTTCAGAAAACTAGCCTTTATTATGTAAATCACAGAAACCCCTATATTGTTCCTCACATTCACCTCACAACAGCATGTACTCATATATTACTTATTATATCCAACTCTGTCAAAAGCACTATCTAAAGCTGTGTAAGAGTCATCATTTTGCATAGGTCATACACTGGAAAAGTGGGGGTGCTTTCAGTTTCTTGTACTGCAGATGTGTGTTGGAAACCCACCATATTGTGGGTGAAGGGCAGGCATTTCTACAACATGTTCAGACAAATCTGAACTTCCTCTGTCTAGAAGCACGGCAGTTCTGATCTGAAAAGTGTATAGCTGTGTCCCTGTAGGGTCATTTTGTTCTGCTTTCCTTTGTTGTTTTTTTGCAAAGATGTGGTGAACATTAATTCAGTACAGCATAGTGTTAATAGGACCATTTGCTTTGCAAACTTATTCCAGCTTTTGTTCAGCCTTCTCTGAGAACAAAAGACCTATAATTTGATCTCTCTGAAGGTGTCCTTATGTCAACATTAGGCACGTGTTTCCAACACCCACGTTCTTTAACTGACAAGTAGCATAGCCATTAAACTGTATACACACACACACACACATGAGTGCAAGTCATTTCAGAACTGAATTTTACATTTACGCTGAAAGACTAAGGCATGCCTGAGCATGATTTGTCTGTTTTCCCTGAATCATGTTTAGTGCTTTTGCTTGCTGACTAAACCATATTTTGTCTGGCAGTGTTCCTCAACCAATCAGGTTACTGCAGCTACATAAAACATAAAAGTTTTGAAAATAGGGTTTCAAGATTAATACATATGATTAAAGAGAAGTTTCACATTGAACTGGTGAGTTACAGATTGAAGTAGCTGAAAAACACCAAAACAGGGACCTTGCCACCTAATTTATTTAGAAGGCTTATTATTTGGAAGTATTTTGGGGTCTAAACTTGGCTGGAATGAACGTCAGTGGCAATGGTGGAATTACTCCTCTCATGCAACCCGCTGAATGTCTGCCACACTGGGGGCTGCTAGTTTTCTCTCCCCTTTGCTCCCCAAGTAAATCCACCACTACCCTAGACTTTCCAAACATGAAGTCCATGTGTACCTGAGAACAGAAGAGGAAAATCATGCAGGCTAACTTCATGCATTGAACTGAGGTACAGTAGTCTCCTTCTGCTCACCTTATCATCCAGGGGAGAGGGAGGGTCCTCCAGAGACTGATACAGAGCATTTAGTCAGATATTTCCTGTCGTCCTCTGCACAAGCCACTCCTTCCATTAGTTTCACAGAGAGACAACATTTACACTCCGAGATTAACAGCAAGCAGTACAGTTGGTGTCCGTGTCATGCTGTCTCCCACAAAGATCTGAGGCAGTCTACAATCAAGCAGTTTTTCTTCTGAAGCTTTGTAATCACATGCAGCTTATATACTTATAAAGTTCTTCTTTCATGCATGGTTCATATTATTTAAAATAATGTGGAGGTTTCTCAGCGCGTTGCTCAGCCTCAGGCTTCCAAAGTGGGACTGTCACTAATACCAATACGGCTGTAGAGGGTGGGTTTCCAGCAGGTATATCTCCTCTGCTTGCTCAGGGCTACAGAGGTCCCATTTTCTGTAATCCCCCTAATAGCTCATGGTCTTGGTTGGGCAAGAAGGGCCCGAGTCACACAGTCAGTGGGGCATAAGTGGACAGGGTGTAAAAAGGATCAGTGTAAGTCTGTTCTAACTGAATAAAATATAGCGCAGCATATGTTCCAGTGCTGGATTTGGAGGATAACTGAGTGATTTGCATACACAACTCAGCATTAATTACTGTGAAAGCAGTGCTGATCCATTTAATTGGTTGTCTTTTTGTTTTCTTCTGTAAAGTACTGGAACAAGCAGAGCCCTTACCAGAACTTGGTAAAATACGTAATAGAAAGAAGATTTCAGGGGTGCAAAGAATGTCTAAAACTCCAGAATTGTTCCCCAAAAGGTCACTTAGCCTGAAACACCACTTTCCTCTCTCCATCACCATAACTTTCTGTCTCTTTAATAGGTTTATGACTCAATATCCCGAGCTTTCCCTCGTCGCTTTGTTCTCCCACTGAATGTGAATTCAGACACACCTGTAGGGAAGAATCTGAACCCACTGTCTTACACATTGGCAAGGGCTGTGAAAGATGCAGATGGCAAGGTACGTATTAAAGACTTATAACTGCATTTATGGCTGTGGTGGGATTGCCTGCAACAGTTATCATCCCGTGTTACTACCTTCTCAGATCTTGTCCACCAAGGAAGCAAGCAAGGTTTGGTCATTACTAAGAAGGGACTTAGTGTTTTAGTACAAAGACTATCACATTGCCTTAAATAAGAGAGCAAAGACAGATTGTGACTTACCAAAAATGCCCAAGTGGTTTATAAGCCTTTATGATAATTGGCTAAACTTCGGCTTCTTCATTGACAAACTTCTCCATGCTTTCACCTGGGTACAGAACTGCTCTTTGCTTCCAGCTCTGAACAGCCCTACATAGTGGCATGAGGTGGTATAGAACATGTGCTGTCCACTATGAGTGGAGTCATCTCTGTGCATACTTTGTACATCAGATTGCTGAGTGCTGGACCTGGGATTTTCTGAGCTAGCAGTGCAGGAATACATGGACGTGCTCCTGTTTTTCACAGTAGACAGATTCTTGACGTTTCCAAGGTCTGCAATGATGAGTCAGTTCTTTGGGTGAAACAGATACGGGAGACGGAATTGGTCCTTCAACCTGTCTCAGTGCAATGTCAGGCTCATCTTTAAACATTTCTTCTCCACAATGGTTGTGCAGTGGGTTGGTGGGACCAGTCAGATTTTCTGCCCAGTCAAAGCTAAATTGACACTCATGTAATGCACACTTCTTCTAGGTCTGGTGCACACATGAAAATCTCCACCCTGAGGGCTTTGAAAAAGTTGGGGGCTTGGAGTTCCCCCAGATCAACTACTGTCAGTACAATGGTAGGAGGTACCGTTACTTCTATGGATGTGGTTTTCGGCATTTGGTTGGAGATTCCTTGATTAAGGTTGATGTTGAGACCAAGAATTTCAAGGTGAGGTGAAATGAGATTATCTTTTTTCAGCAATAGGAGTCATTCCACTGAAAAGGCCTTGAAGATATGTCATTTACTAGGCACTTTACTCTTTAGGGGTATTCGTTCAAATGGGTCTGAGATGAGATTACTCATTTCATCTCTCACCTAGCACCTTATGAATGTGGCACACTTACCAAACAGGAGAGGATATCACTCCAGGTTCCTAGACAGATGACAGAACAGAAAGGGTTGGATAAAGCGTGCATATGTCTTCCAGGCCAAAGAAGAGTCATCCCTTACCACGCAGTACAGTACTCAAGTAGCACAGGCAGTTGGAGATAAACTGCCAAAGTATTTATGACTCAGGCAACAACCAAGGTTTAGGATATTTCCAACTGCCAACACAAGCTGGGATTTTTCCTGTGTCTCCCTTAAGCAGGGAATAATGATCTCCAAAGCGTTAAATGCTTATTAATCAGAGACTTTCCCGGAGGCTAGAGAGAGTTAGGAATCCTCAGAAAGAGATGCCCATTTTAATTGTTCTGCTCTGGATACTCATTTTGCAGCAAGAGTGCACTCCTTCAGCACAGCTTTGGGGTGCTATGGCTCTGCCTGCAATAGGAGCAGCAGCTATGCCCTCAGGTGGTCATGGTGATAGATCGCCTCTCTGCTGGCATGGCACCTCTCTTTCCACACTTCGTGGGCACAACATGGTCTGCACTAGTGTGGTGTGAAGATGGCTGTGCCAGCTAGGATGGTGGTGTTTTCTGTGCTTGTAGCTTACACCTGTGCCAGCACAAACTGTTGGATGAAATGAGTAATAGGAACCCGTTTCACTGCCTGTTTGCATGATGCCTGGCATAATGGACATGCTGTCACAACAATGGCACCATCACACTACTGGAATCAAAAGAATTCATTAAAAGGATGAACTATAGGTTTCATGGAGCACAGAGTATGCCTGGGTATCTTTGTGGGGAGCACTCCAACTTGCAACTCGTCTACCTGTAGTAGACAAGTAATGAAATGAAACACATCCATATGTTACTGTGCTTGCTAGATTTGGCAGGAGGATGGATCCTACCCGTCAGAGCCTGTGTTTGTGCCAGTGCCTAATGCTACGGCAGAAGACAGTGGAGTCATCTTGTCTGTTGTGGTCTCTCCCACGGAGGTAACTTATTGCTACTAGTTTGTCAAAGTCACATAGTATTAGGTACACTTTCTAAACCACAAAACTGAATTTGAGGTGCTCTGGCAGATAGTTCTAGCACTATGCTCCCCAAGGTGTATGCCTCTGCAACTGCCAAGCACAGCCAGGCAAACTTCAAGTAGGAGTGTACCTTGGAATGCCAAGTGTTTCTTGAGTGCCATCTGTGACTATCAGTGTTCCTGGCCATCTGTCTTTCAGGTTTAGTCTGTATGGTCTGGTTGTACCTGACCATATGGCCTAGTTGTACATTTGGCCTCCCTTGTGTGCGACAGATGTAGTGAGTTGGACAGTGGAATGAAGTTCAGCCTGGGCATTCATTCCGGCTTTCTTTTCATCCTGCAGAACCAAAGTGCTTTCCTGCTTGTCTTGGACGCAGAGACGTTCAGAGAATTGGGGCGAGCAGAAGTTGCAGTGCAAATGCCTTATGGATTCCATGGCATCTTTACTTCCCACTGACTGAAGATCTTGTCACCTCCTGTAACTCAGGGCCAGGTCAGGCTCAGAAAGAAGCCTCTGCTTTCTTTTACCTCTGACATTTGCATTATGCCCCAGGTGAAGGAACTGCTTTATCTCTATCATAACCTCTCAGTTACTGCTGTATTCCTAACAATATACAGCAAAGGGTCTGAGGAAGATGGAAGCCTTCACTCAAACAGCCCACTGCTTTATCTTAATTTTCTGACTATCTTGTTAGACCAGTTGGCAGCAGTTCACAAAGGCTGCCATGCATAAGGCTTGCAAGGGAGAAAATGGAAACTATGATGACCATTACTTCCCTGGGTAGCAATGCGCTCTGAAGGGAATAGAATATCAGTGCTTAGGGCAGTGACTTTGGCTGAAATGTGTAAAGCAGAAGAGAGGAGTAAAACCAACTAGTAACAGGTAGGCCCAATGAAGGGATGTAATTTCACCCCCATTGCATAAAGATTGCCTTCAGTGAACTCCAGAAGGTAGATGCAAACACTCACAGAAGCTGTACTTGTAGTGCTTTTCTCTGCATGCTAACGGTGCCCTCAAATAAAACCTTGTGAAGTTTCTTCCTTTCTTTCTCTGCCCTCACCAGACCCATGGCCCACTTTGTGCTGTGCCACAGGACGCAACAGCTGCAACCCTGACACATACCTTATTACGTTACATGGTTTTGTAGACATGCATGACACGTCTCCACCATGCTCCTGCTTAAACAGCGTAGCTGGATACAGCTGTGATGGCTAACATTTCCTGCCCACCTCCTAATTCACCCAGTACAAAACATGTAGAACTCCACTGTGGCCTTGATATCCCTTTGCTCTTAAGTTGAGCAGATCAAACTCAAACACCCTCTCATATGGTTGCTTCCTCATCCAGGCTCCTACAGTTCTTGAACTCTGAGGTGTAGGTGGATAGGTGTGTTGAGGGAAGCCCTCTATAGCAGTTCACTTGCAGACTTGGCCTTTAAGAACACTGTGAAAAGTGAAGGCTTCCTGGAGAATGGATCCTCCTCCTGGCTTAAGGACTTTTTATATTGCTTCATTGTGAGAAGCCTGGGGAATGTTTTGAACCACTTCCTTAAGCAAAAAAAAATGAGCCCTTGCGCCCTAGGGTTTGAAGGAAAGCCCTTGCTTCCTATTTGCAAACTTGCTTTGCCTTTTTTTTTTTCTTTTTCTTTTTGACTCCTGATGTTCTGGAGGCCAGCCCAGACAGAACAGAACCAAATCAGAGCTGACTCACTCTACCCAAACAGCCCAGCTTTACCTCCTCTCTGACCTTTCTTCACCCTCCTTACAGGTCTTGGGAAAAGACAAGGGAGAGAAACAGGGACTGTACACCAGGGCTGCAGCACCGTGAGAACGCAGAGGGAGAGGCTCATGCCAAAGCTGATCTCACAAAGCCACTAGATGGCAAACACCTCCCGTTGCTGGTGCTCCAGCCCTGCCAACCGCCTGCCTTCTCTACTGCAGTCGGTCCCCTGTCTGTAACTTGCCATCTCAGCCAGTGGAATTGCCCCCCTGTAGCTTGTCACCCACATGGGAAGGGAACAACCCCCAGAACTGGAAGCTGAATGATGCTAAGGAAGTGCTTAATGAAGGGGGGGTAGAGTTCTGTCACCATTGCTGCTCTTGTGTAAACTTTTTTCTTGGTGAGGTGGGAAGGGGAAAGGCAGCATCAGAGGTTCATGTGCAACCCTGTGTTAACTGCAACCAGCCAGAACACCTAAGGCAGGGCTGTAGATCAATAGTGCAGGGGAAGAAAGATACCCTGCAGTGCAAAGTCTGTGCTGTGTTCATAAAGCTGTACTTGAACAGCATGCAATCCCAGCCCCTGCCTGTGTTGCATGCACACAGGCTGTACTCCACTACCTTAAGAGTTGTTCTTTCTCCTGTTCCTGTTATACAGAGATTCTGCCCTGAGGCTTGGAGTTTTCCCACTCTGACAAACTGGCAGATACACTCTGGTATCCCTGAGGCACCAAGAACTTCCACGAATTAAGGGAATATGCTGATGCAGTGACCTCCATTGAAATCCCTGCAGCACTGAGAAATCCAGGCCCCCTCTCCCAAAGCTTTCTGAAAATCACCACACTTTAGGGATTCCTCTGCTTGAACTCCATGAATGTTATTACCAGAGTGCACTCCTTCAAGTCTGTCAGGTTCATAACCATCCCAGAGGTCAAATTAGTTCACCAGGATAGAAAGAGAAACAACAGGCCTGGCAGCCCCTTCCTGTGACTGGTGCAGGGAGAGACTGCTGTGTACACTTACTTTACCTAAACCATCTCAAATCAGGCACAATGACCAGGGAGTGGGGCATTCTCAAAGGTTTAACAATAGCTCCTCAGATACCACAGTGCTGTGGAAGGGAGAGAGTACAGTTATTTTAGGCAGGTAGAAAGCAGATCCATGAAGCTTTCTCAGTTCCTTTGGGCGAGTATTGCTTTGCAAACTGCTTCTTTTATGATTGCTGTGTAAACAGCTTACACATGCGTTCACAGCCTGCCAGCTTTCCTTTGGCAGGCCAACCCCTGTGCACTGATGCATTTATAAACACACTTCTTGCAATTGATCATAATATAAGAAAAACCAAGCAAGTCAAACTGTTGGCCTGCAGGCCAAATAATTGCTGACATTAGCTCTACGGGATGAATGAGAGGATGAAATGCCTTGAAAGAGGAACGTTAATGAAAAGACAAAAGGCAGGATGCACAAATTTCAGGTCTCTGGTCTGGTTCTACAACAAACCCCAGTCCTGCCCTGTAGAATGCTCCTCTGCTGTTCGAGCTTGTGTTGTTTCACTGATGCACTTTTTTCAGTGCACAGCTCAACTCATTCTGTTCCTGGGCCTCACATCCACCAGCGCAGCAGCCTAGATAATGCAAATGAGGAACATTGATGTAGTCCGAGATAGTTTTTGTGTGTGTTAATGCAGAATTTGAACTAAGCTGAAAGGTTAGCTCATTGGTACTCAGCAGTGTCACTTCTACCCGTACCATTGTACCAAGCCCACTTGGACAGAGATGAACACAGTTATTTAAACCGGAAAATGCAATCCGTGTTTTTCAGTCTCACATTCCGTCCTTCAGAGCTGATCCTCTCCTCCCCTGGAAGCCCACGTAGAAATGTTTTAACAGCTGCTTCTCATCCTCATGGCGATTCCCATGATTTTGATTGCTGTTCTCAGATACCTTCCAGTTTTCTGTATCGCTCAGTGATTTAGTGAGAAGTGTGCTGGTAAACAGCTGGTGTAGGAAAGCATTTGCCACAGCGTATCTCACCGGTTGCCCACGGGAGTTGCTGTAATACCCTGTGCATTTGGTAGGGCTGACACCGCGGCTCTTAACAGCCTGTTTTATTTTTCCTCCGTACCACTGGCTCACACAAGGTCACAGGACGTTTGTGGCAGACACCAGCTAGGGATAAGGAACAAAGTAGGCACGTCGCCTGCTTTCGCGGCGAGGCGAGGCGGGGGCAGGCTCCTGCGCCCACAGGCCGCGGCGGGCCGAAGGGAGACGCCGCCGTGGCGGCCGAGGGGAACAGCCCCAGGAGCTGAGCTCCGCGCCGGCTGGCACCGCGGGGACCGGCCACCCGCTGAGGCTCAGGCCCGGCGAGCAGGCGGCTTCCGCAGGCCGCGCCGGCGCGCCCCCGCTCCCCGTCCGTCCGCTCCGCCCCGGGGCCCGGATGCGCGCAAGCAGTTCCCGCCGCCGTGGCGGCCCTGCCATGGCGCCGCCCGCTGCCCGGCTGGGCCGGGCCTCCCGCCGGGGCTCCCT
>NW_010972886.1:21792419-21888749 GCF_000737465.1 Haliaeetus leucocephalus
CCCCCGCCGCCCGGCCCGGGGAGCCGTCCTCCTCGGTGGAGGGGCACAAAGGCCTCGCAGACCTGCGGCGTGTTTGCGTTAGCGCATTGCAAGTGACCTCTCCGTACGGAGGCGAGCCCCGGTGTGCGGGTATGCGTGCCTGCTGTCCAGCGCTTCCCGGTCCTCCTTGTTGCAGTCCATTTTCGGCAGCCCGTAGTAGCCAGACCCGATTTTAGACATCAGTGCGTAACTAGGTTTGACGAGAACTGAAGCTTTGTTTTTTGATGGGGTAAATTATGCTTGCAGTTTGTAAGGAACTCGCTGTGCCTCTAACCTGTTGCCTCCTTCTCAAAACTTACGTATTCCTAAAGAGTGCTTTGACCCGAAATACTCCTTGGAGTCAGCAGTTTAATTTCTTAAAAGGAAAGATTCAGAGAGGGAAGTTGTCCTTTGTACTTCTTGGAGAAGCTCCCTAAGCTTTGTTAGGTAAATAATAATATGCATAGTTTGCTCCAGGCACTTCCTCCTAGGAGCCCAAGTGATTTTGGCATACTCATATGTGAATAGCTGGTAGTGTTTACGTAGCAGTGGTATTAGGCAGCTGTTATGAAACCTGCATATACACCTACAAAACCACAGCAAAAAGACCCCTGTTGTTGACAACATCTTTTCATGGGCCAAATACTCTGGTTCTGTTTGTACCTCCTGAGTAGGAAAAGCTAGTGGCTTAAATTTGGGAGTGCAAATAGATGGAAGAGCTAGAAAGCAATCACGGTTGAAGCGAAGCCTAGAACGTCTGTAATGGATCCTGAAATGCCATGTCTGTATTTCTCACAGTAAATCACTGAGTGATGAAGAAAACCTGAAGCTGTTTGGCAAATGCAACAATCCAAACGGCCATGGGCACAACTATAAAGGTAAGGAGTTTACTTCCATGCTTCCACATGTAGTCATGGATGGAGGCTGCTCTCGGGTAGGCTGGTTTGAATGCGGAATAACCCATGGGAGACCTGGGCCAGTCATGTGTCTCAGCAGTCTGGTATGGCTTTTAGCAGCTGGTTTTGGGGTTTTTTAGAATTAGAAGGAGTCCTCAGCAGCAGGGGGATTGAATCAAGGCATGGGTTTGCAAGCTGTTAAGTTAAATACATAATAAATATTTATCTCAAAATGTCACTTCGTGAATCAAATCTACTTGTTTATAATCTGCAAAATCATTGTGTTTTGAATGAAGATTTTTCTAAGCAAAAGACATGCAATTTAAACAGCCTGTAAACTTTATTTGAATGTTGTTTTCAGAAGTTCTTCTACATCTATACCCCATGCACATAGAATCAGATCTCTCCAGTTATTAGGCTGGCTCCCTGTTTAGAACTGTGTATTGTAGGTACCCTGAAACCTCGGCTACAGACCTGCTAGCTTTACCAGGGAAGACAGGTTGACAGATTGCTGGACTGAAGATCTGTCCCTCATTTTAAAGCTGACTTACAGGCACAACAGTTCTTGCTTTCTCGTATAAGAAGGACGTTCCCACTGTAAAAAAAATTGCTGGAAAGCTAGGGAGATGCCTCTCAAACTGTTCCAGTGGGGGTGGAGAGTGAGAAAAAGAGCATGAAGGGGCTTTTCCACTCCAGAGAAGAATCACAACCAGGCTCAAATTGCTGTCTTTCTATTTTTGTGAGTTCCCCAGTGAGCTGTGATTTTGTTCTCAGCTCCTGGAGTTAGTGGGAAGGAATGCTGAGCTTATTAGGATAATGTTTCCAAGTATTTGTGTCTTTTGTTGAAAGGACTTCTGGGTTGAAATGACACCTTGCAGTAATTCTAGTACTTAGAGTTAGCGGCCACCTCATCCCTTACTTTCCTTCTCTGGTATTCCATTATGTCAGAAGACTTATAAGCTGACCCCACATCTTACGGTCTCTGTGGTCTGGTGATTGTATGGGCACCTAGGGTATCTGCATTGTCCAGAAGACTTTGCTGATTGAGAGACTCTGACCTTGAGTGTGCTGGGCACAGGCATGTAGGCATAGGGAGTAGGTACCTGAGAATTCATCTAGTCTTATCTTGGCCTGCAAAGGGCACTTCAAGGATAGTGGTGTGCCTCTGGGCATCAGACCTTGGAGAATGACTTCTTCGAGGAGCTAGGTGACTCTGAGCCATTATTCTTTATCGAGTGGATACCCATTTTATAAAAATAGTGACACTTTTAAGTGGTGGGAAGCTTGCACTAGTCCTTGTGGATTAGCGATGAATGGGTTGTCTGTCCCAATCACTAGTGTACTTTGTTAGGTTCATGGTGTCATGGTGTTACTGTGACCTGATATTTTTCTTTTTTTCAGTTATAGTCACTGTGCGTGGAGAGGTAAGTGCAAGCAATATTTTTTTCCATTCCTTAGGGTGGCAGGATAGATGGGTCCCTGTCTTCCACAGTACTGAAGTTCTAGCTCAATTGCTAGGTTTCCCAGGGTGTTTGTGGAAACTCTGTACATATCACTGTAGAAGAAGGTTTTTCATAATCACTGTCCTATTCACCTTGCCTCTAACAAGGATTTCCAGGTGACCATATTTAAGTCCAAGGTTTGCAATCATCCTCTGGGTACGTAACTTAAGTCTGCCAGAGCCTCACTGCAGAATGTATAGGTTCTGGTCGGATCTGTGGGGCACCTTTGGATGACTACTGAGCCACAGGGAGGCTTAGAACTTCCAGTAACTGATTCTGTCTGCTGTTTTATCAAGGTATTTTGCTGCAAATGTAAAAGGAAATTCTGCTTTTGCAGTTATTTTTCACCCTTCATTGTGTCATTGTTCTGTGTATTCTGCAGAGTTACTTAGATAGCGCTTTGGTTTTGACGTTTTCCAAGCAACTTTTTGAGGATTTCCAGCTCATAGGAAGGGGTTTCTATTCAGATCTGAAATTAAAATTTTAAAGCCTCTTCTTTCTACATTCCCCAAATACGCTGTGAACTACACAACCTGATTTTGTTCTGGAGCTGTGCCTTCTCCAGATGGGAGGATGCCCTGAGCTCAGGCTGGTCTCTGTTTTGTCCCTGGTTGTTCAACCCAGCAGTTTAATGCCTGTTTTCTTGCTTATGACCATTCTAGATTGTTGCTTGAAGAGTGAGTGTTTCAGCGAGTTTTTCCTCCCTGGTGTCAGCTTTTATGAGAGAGTGGAACCACTGGAGTTGTTTGTATGCTGTATCTAGCCTTTGGGAAACATCACAGGAGTAGATCTGGAACTCAGTGTGTGAAGGTGGAAAGATGTTTTTCTTGTGGCTCAGATGTCCTGAGCACACAGATTTGTACAGGCTCACGGCAGCCTTGGTAATAAGGATGTGTAGCTAGGCTGCTAATCTCCCTTTTGTTTTCCCTGCAGATTGACCCGGTCTCAGGAATGGTTATAAACCTGACAGACCTGAAACAATATATGCAGGTAATAGCACTATTTTCCTGCACATCCCCTGGGAGAATTGGTTAGAGCTTAGCAATTTGTCTAGTACCAGGGTGGAGACATGGTGAGTTGATAATGGTAGGAAATAAAGAAGAAATTAAGGAATGATTTAAGACTAAAATGCTTTAGCACTGTGATGTGAGGCAGTACTGTGTCTCCAGCTAGGAAGTTAACAGGTGGATGTAGGGCTCTTACCCTTTTTTTACATACTGTTGCCTTGCTCCAGTCCCATGTGCATGGTAATTTGAGCCTCAAGTCCACTGACCAACTGGGACAAGTTTGTCACTGTTTTCTTTCTGCAGGAGGCGATCATGGAACCGCTTGACCACAAAAACCTGGATAAGGATGTGCCGTACTTTGCTGAAGTTGTGAGGTGAGTCATGGGAACTCCTCGTGGCTTTGGTTGCAGGATCAAGGAACAGTCTTCAAGGCTCAGTCCTGCATCTGAAAGAGCAGCCTTGATACCGGTGTGTGTAACACACCTGTGCGTGTCAGGTGGTGGGTGCCCTGCTTGCCTCCTAGCCCTGCTGCCATGCAGCCTGCCTTACTGTGCTGGGCTGGGTGCAGGCCTGCTGGGGCAGCTGCCATCCCACATACCAAGGAAGGTGCCACTTGCTCACACCTGAGAAGCCTTTTGCAGACTTGGACTTTTCACATGAGCCTGCCCTGTGGACAGCCTGGGGAGACAGATATGACCTGTTAATTAGACCTCACTTCATCCATATTTGCTGGCAATGTTCAAGCCCCACTTACATTAAGGGTGTCATCATGTGAAAGCTGCCCGGATGGCTCCCTGTGGCCTTTAGCATCCCCTCTGGCCCATTCTGGGTACAGCTTCCTCAAATATCATTGCTGTCAGTTCTGAATCTGCTCGTGTTTCACTCTTAGCACCACAGAGAACGTTGCAGTATTCATCTGGGAAAACCTCAAGAAGCTCCTGCCCATGGGAACTCTTTATAAAGTCAAAGTGTATGAAACGGACCAGAACATTGTCGTTTATAAAGGAGAAGAAACAATCTCTGAGAAGTAAAATGAGCTTAAGCTCAATTGGTCAGAAACTCTGCTGCATGATCAGATCAGTGGATTGCTTCAACCCTGCCCACAGTATTTCTTGCACCTAGACGTTGGTTACGTATTACATAAGGGCAAATACAGATGTTTCACAAGAATTCTTGCAGCAATCTAGCAATTTGGGTTCTCAGAATTTGTTGATTTTGTCTGCTTTTTCTCAAGACATTCCTGTTTTGCAAACCCAAACTACCAAGCTGATGTGAAATTTATAATTGTGCCATGATAAGTAAAGCAGCCTTCTAGAGAGGAGATGGCCTGGCAAAGTGTATGTCCTGTCCAGTCACAAAAGGCTTTGATTTTTCTTTAATTAAACATTGGATTAATTTATGATTTTTAATAACCTGGGCTCTGGTGTTGTTTTGCTTCTTGAACAAATAGAGAAACGTTCTTGAGAATGAGAACTACATGATTCTCTTTTTCTTCTTTTTTTTTTTTTTTTTTTTATGTTGCTACAGACTCATTTCTTCCTGTGGCTAGCAGGCCTTTCTCTGTATAAGGAACTGGTATAGTGAGCAATATAGTTGTTTACAGAGCAATTCCTAATCCAAACTGCGGAGCTAAAGAGAACAGTATGTTGTTGAGAATCAGCCTGGGAAGCTAAGGAAACTGCAAAGTTGGAACACCGCAGCCCCGGTGGTTTCAGACTGCCCTGATGCATGGGTGAAAGTGGAAGTAGGCGAGAATAAACCCTTAAATACTGGTTATCCAGTTGGTGTCCCAAAGATACCACTCTTGTGAAGTTTTGCTGGGAGAAGGCTTTTCAGCTTAGAAAATTCTGGCTGACTTTGTGTCATTGTAGTGCAAGTACTCACTTCTTTGATACCCTCTGGTGGTGTGTCAGCTCAGGGCGAGTACAGACATGTAGATGTAATCCTCATCTTGCTGAGGACTCATCCCTGCTACAGGAGACTTTGCATTCTGCATCTGATCGTGGAGAGCTAAAATAGTAGGGGAAGACCTGTGATACCTTGAGTCCCTATCCACTGAAGCCTCCTGAAAGCTCGTTGGCACAAGCAGCCAGATCAAGTTTGTTTTTCTTAGGGAGGTTTTTATGAGTTCTGTAGGAACAGGATCAAGCTCTCTCTTTCGTCTTTCTGGGGAAAGCAGTCAGCTCATGTTCCTGCTGCGATGATCAACAGTTACTTGGTATTTTCATCATCAGACTCCCATGTTGGGAAGGCCTTGTAGACAAAAGAAGCACTTGTTATGCATCAGTCATCAGGGCTGCAGCTTCCTGCTGTCATTTGCAGATTAGGAGATGCAACACTGTTCAGCATAGGTTGTTACAAAAGGATAAGGCTGTGAGATGAGTTTAAATGAACACTAACCAAATTGTTCTGAAGATTCCTGAAATTGTAGGCATACTGTGAAAGTGCTGAAGAGGAATGCATGTAAAACCAGTTAGGGAACAGTTATTTTACAATTCCTGTGGTTAATAGCCGTAAAATCAACCTGTCTGTCCAGAGGCAGAAGTGATAGTACTGTGAACAACTCTCTTTATCACATAAGTGACGTTCTGAAGAGTAATTAGGTATGGCCATGAAGAATAACTTAATGCATACAATTAAAAAAGTGATATCCAGTGTAATAGTTCCCTTGCTTTACAAGGAAATTATGCATCTGAATAATGGTAGCAAAAAGCACCATTTAGAAGGCTTAATGAAGCTTGCTTAATAGTTAACCTTGGCCACACTCTACTACAGGCTGAGGGTAAAGTATCCTTCTGTAGCTACCAGTTCTGCTAGAAAGTAGTTTTTACAGTTCCAAAAAATACTTTGACTGCTTTCTTTTAAACTGTGAGTGCTTTATATGAGGACAATTCTGTGCTGTCTCCTGCCTTGATCCGTCTTTGCTCAAATTTTCTGGATGAGCATCTAAAAGAGAGTAGTGAGAAAAGGCTGGAGATGAGGGATATTCCAACCTTCCCTCTTTGGCAGAGCAAGACCCCTGGCATGGGAGCTCCAGTGTTGGGTTTTTTTTCCTTCTTAAAGGTAGTGCTTTGGTGAATAATTGGCTGAAGGTTCATTCCAGTGTCACACAAGTAGAGAGTGCTCAGTGCATCAGGTGAAGGGAACATGCTGTTGACACACTGTTGCCCCTTCTCCCCCCTTTTTTTCCCCCCAGATGTGGAATCAGTCGACTTTTTTCAGTGTGGGCTCTGGCCAGGGAAGTTTTGCAGTTTATCTGAATGCTTCTGCTGGTCTGTAGTTCACTAGTGTGATATGTCCTTCTGGTTTGCTAAAGTGATGTAACTCATACTGGATGATAGCTGATGATGGTGATTCACAAAGCATTTGGTGTCTTCAGTGAGTCATTGACACTAAAACATACCATGTGGTGTCTTTATCAGAAGAGTAATTTAGCTGTTGACGTTGACAAAAAGCAAGCATACAAATGGTTACATCTATATAGCACAGCCCATTGCTATTATTAGCATGAAGTCAGATGCTAGGCCAGAAAAAAGTAGCCCAGATTCCTGATCTTTTACTGCAGTGCAACATAGCCCTGACAAAGTCCCACAATAGCTTGGGCATTTATATTTATTGCTGGGTTGCCTGTTGGACATGTATTCATATCCTTTATTCTGATCTCTCCAGTTTAAATGGCAGCAGATCTGGGGCGGTGGAAATAAATTGCTTGACTGCGTAGTGGGTTGGGTGAAGGGGGTCGGCAATATCAGAGCTGGAATTGTAATTGCCTATGTCCCAAGAAATTACAGTGTATTCTGTCCCTTATCCTGCTTAGAGGGGCCTTGATCTTTGCAGGTGTGTGTGAGCTCCATGTAGGGAAGTCTCTGTAGGAATCAGCCTCCAAATTCACAGGTTAGGGAGGGAGGGTTATATAAGGAGATAATTAACTCACATGATTAAACATTAAGCATCTCTGTGCTGTAACTTAGTTACCAAGTGATGAAATTGTTTGAAGGAGAACTGTTCAGGTGATGGTGGGGTCCAAGACAGCAATTAAAAGGTCAAAGCTGATCCCAGGAGAGCTGTTGTAGGAGCAAGACTTCCAGCTTCAGTGCACATGAATGTAAATAGCAGTATAATAACAGCACGACCAGATATATGCTGTGTTGTGTGTTTAGTAGGGACTGAGGGCGAAGACCCAGTTCTGCCTTCCTGTCACCTGGAGAAACCTGGAAGACCTTCATCAGGTTATACAGAAGAGGAGTAGTGCCAGGGACTGAGTGAATGGGGAGCCTGTGCAAGAAGCTGGCTATGTTGGTTGCTTGCGCTGCACTTGTGCTCATGTTGTGCTTCAGCTAATGTGACGATTTGGTTCTGCCAACTAGAAGCAAAGCAAAGTTTGAGGCTGCCCAGTTCCAAAGGAAAGCTGTTTAGCAGCAGCTCTTCTTTTTTATTAATTGTTTCTAGGGAACATTTTCCCATTCTGCCTCACTGCAAGGAGAAAAAGTTGTCTTCTCTTTTCTGTGCTTGAAACACAGTGACCCCAAGAGGACTCTGGGTTCAGCCCCAGCTTTTGCAGTGTGGGGAGTGGGAATTGACTGTTTTCCCATGACGTCTGAAATTATGAAACAGTGCAGAGCAAAAGGGACACCATTACAAAAGGATCAGCAAATAGAAAAATAGCAGCTGGGACTGAGCCAAGTTCTGCTGCTCAGTCTTACGTGCCACTCCCTAGGCAGTTATTTATAGTTCATTGTAGCCCCAACAATGACCAAGTTAATAAATAATCTAGGCATCGCTTCTGATGAGGAACTATGTGTGGGACATGGAGCCCCAACCAGGAGCTGTTCCTCCAAGTTCAGACAACCGGCAATATCTTACAATTCCTGAATTGAAGTTTTCCCCTGTAACATGGCTTCTTTGTATATGTGCCCAGTGCCTGGAAGGCAGTGAAGACTGCGGGGGTGTTCACAGGACCTCTGCCTGCTTCGGTGCCCAAGACTGGCAGTGCCTTGGGAGAGAATGAGAGGTTGAATGAAGGAGCAGAGTGCTCCCAGCTTTGTTCTGCAAAAAGGTTGGGAAGGTCACTGTGGACAGAGCTGTGGGCTGTCGGGAGAGAAGGAGCTGCTGTCAGTAAGAGCTGCTGAGCTGCTGAGAGAGAGGGCCCATCACTGCCTCTGCCCCAGCCTTCCCAGCTGAGAGCCACAGGGCTGACTTGCTGGCTGACATTTTCCTAGCTGCTCACTGCACATTCCTCATTTTCCAGGGGCCTTGCTTGGGGTGGGTGTCTGCAGAGACCTAGGCCAGAGATGGGAGGAAGCCTAGGGGCCCTCAAACACAGTTCCCTCCTCCTGCAGGCAGTCATCATTTAGGCTACCCAGTAATGTATCAAACTGTACTTTAAAGCTCACTAGGATATTTGCTCCATCCCTGGCTCTAATTACCAGTAGTCTCTGTGCATGCAGTGGGGAGGCCAATTGGAAGTAGAGCATAAGGCCACAGGGGAAGTGGTGCTAGCGAAAAGAACAAGTGAGGGGGTTAAGGGGCATTTTGTGGCTTTCCCCCTGCAATGAGCGTTAATTGTCCTGTGTACCCAGTGAGGCCAGGGCCTGGTGGAAAGAGCGTGTGTCATACCACATATGTAAAAGGGGAGCTGTTTTATTGCAAAGCGTGGTTTGGGCATTCTCAGATGTTTGCATGCTTTGCCTACTCCAATATTCTTTTTATTGGTGTGGGTGTGGGTGTCTGTAAGTACAACAGTTGTTAGGATGGGAGGGAAAGCAGGCTTTTACTGTACCAGAGGTAGGATTTGTTTATTCACACACTGCTGAAGCACTGGTTTGGAAAACTCAATGGCTGCTCTAAAAGTTACGTAGAAATGTCTGTGGATGTGGCAAAGGACTAAACAATGCTGTCCCAAGACAAGGCACCTCTGAAGCAAATGTTTCTGTTTCAGATTTGTAGATATCACCTGACTCTCCTATTACCCCTATCCCTCCCCAGTGGGCTGCTGAGAGAGCAAACATTGCCATATTTCCACCAGGAAGGAGCGGGTGCAGCCAACAAGAGACCCAGGGCTAAAACTACATCTTGTTCTGCAGCAGTGGGATTTTGGAGTGATGTAAATTAAGAAAATAATGTTTAATCCTGATTGTTGGGTTACTCCCAGAATGACTGATGCACTTCCTCCTGCTATATCTAGGGTAAGATATATTAATGAGAAGTGAAATCTGTAGTCCAGGAAGTTGGGGTTCTGCTGATTTTTTTGAGGCAGTGTGCATCACCTGGCATAGTACAACAGCTATTAAAAGTTCAGAAACTACGGGAAGTCAGTGGAAGGGTGGGAAAATTTTTAATGGCACTTCATCTGTTTGCTGTAATCACTCAGTTAATTATTAATCAATGTTTTAAAGCTAAATACTTCCAGTAACAGATTCCTACTCATGGTTAACTCAAGATTTCATAGATACGTCCTGAAGAATTGGGCTTCAGGGCTCATCTGATACACCTTCAGAGCCACTTCTCTGCTTCTGTAGACAGTGAAGTCCCTATCAGATGCCATGTCGTTGACTTGGTACCACCCTCCAGCTGGCAGGTGCTCTCAGAAGTTGTTCCAAATGTGCAGAGAAAAGCTCTATGTCATGCTGTGAACAGAACTGAGTGATTTACAACACAAAAGAAAAGAAGAATTGTGTTTGTCCTAGGCTTGTTTCAGGCCATGGATCAGACTGTCAGTCCATATTTGCTGCCAGCTATGGAGTCTTTCAAACAATGACCCAAAGTTTTCCCAGTGCGAGACCCAGAGATTGTCACAGGAACAAAGTTTGAACTAAGTCACTAGATTTTGGGTCCTAGGCGAATTAAGCTAGCAGAAGGGAGCCCAGGACTGAGAGATCACAGAGCCCCAGATCCAGCAGACCTGGCTGTCTGCACCAGTGATCCCTGACCTCCCAGCACCACAGCAGTGCACTTTAACACTGGCTGCTCTTTATGGGCAGCTCTCTGGTAAGTGTTGGAAATGGGCCAGGGAGACAAATTGTCTCGTTTCCATAGACTTTCCTTATATCAGCCTACCTGGCCGTCCATTGTGGCTTTCTCAGAAGTGAAGACAGGCTAGAGAGAGAGCTGCCAAGGGGACATTTTGTAGGAGAAAGGGTTGTCTTAAATGTGATGACTCATTTGTCCTCTACATGCATCCACACAGCTGTAGGACCTCATTGGTCTCTGCCATATGTTTCTGCTGCACAGCTCACAAGTTCAGCAAAATACTTGACATCCTGATCCAGAGTCTGTGGTGGAGTGGCTCCATGATTACCTTTGGGGCAAAAAAGGAGGACATGGGTAGCTGTCCTGGTGGCAGGGCCAGATAATGTGGCATGTTCTTGTCTCTTTGGACATTTAGCTCTAACTCAAAGGAGGGTCTTGCTTTGCTTGCACTTCAGGGTTGGAAACGGAGGTGATTCTAGGTCTTTGCTTAGTGCTATTGTGCAGCTATTATGTTTGGGGTTTTTTTATATTATTATTATCTAGAGCAATTTTACATGTTTTAGTCTCAGCAATGTCTTTTACCCACTGATGTGAACTTCTTCGGTGTTGCAGGCCTCATCTTTCTTTCCCTTCCTGCTGAAGCAAGAGAATTTCCATATGTTGGGTTCAAATTCCCAGTTACAATGCAGTACCCTATGTACTCCTTTTCCTGGTTATGTTTGTGAAATAACTTTTACTGGAGAAATTAGACAGGGATGTAAAAGGAAATGCTAGTATTTGCTGCTGAATAGTGTAAAAGTTAATGAGAATGCCACTGATGAAGCTTGTAATTGGGACAGAGCCAGCAGGAGTTCACCTCTCTGGAGGTAAACTGCATTGCTCTGGATGTCCTGTGCTCACAGATAATATGTCAAACGTGAGTTGCCACAGGGATATTTAAAAGCAATTTTGTAAGTGTTATCCAAGGCAAACAGCTGTAATCTTACGAGATAGACTTATCAACAGTGAGATTAAAATTGAACAGTAGTTTACAGCACTAATTAGAATTTTATTGTGTGTTGTGCGCTGCAATAGCAGAAGATACAGCATATTCAGATCTCTGCTAATTACCCTGCCTGTGAAACAGATGCCAATTTTAATAGCTGGACCCTAAAAATTTATTTCTACTAAATTCTGCAGAAACATTGCATTAGTGCATCACTCCAGGGACTCGGTGGTTAGAATTTCTTCTGTGAAATTGTGCTTGGGACTTCTGGCTTTACAAACCAGTCACTCTGCAACCCACCAGGAAACAGGAAAATAAGTGGAAATTACTATGAAACAAATGTAAGTTGTTAGGCATTGAGAAGCCTAATGGTATGAGAGGGAGGAATGTCTTTTCTTTGATGCAAACCATGGCTTTTTGAGACAGATAAAATTTGAACAAGCAACAGAGTTGAGTAAGGTGCTTCCACTTTAAAGCAAAACCAGCCTTAGCAGGGAGAAGAGCATGACTCAAAGGTAGAAGGGGACTGATCTCTGGAGTCAACAGTCACAGACCACTGCCGAGGTGTAGGCCAGTTTGTCACTGCATACTTCTCCCTCCTTGAAACAGAGCTGAGCACAGCTATTGCAGATTGCGCCTGTCTCGGTTTGCACCTGTGCCTCTGAGTTGCCCCACTGGTGAGTGCCAACTGACTCGGGCCAATTGGTAGCATCAGCTCTGAAGAGCTGCAGAGACCAAAACAGCCTAGAGAAGATGACTGTGAGTGAAGACAAGGCTATCTGATGTCATGTCTGCCTTTTGGAAGAGCAGACCTCTGAAGGGAGGAGGACCAGGGGGCAGACCAGGGCACCTGTTGCCTCCATGCAGGGCTGAATTTGGGCAGCCAGTCCCTGTCCCAGCAGCTGCCCTGGCATCTGTAAAGCACTGAGAAAATAGGGCAGTGCTGAAGAAAGGATCAGATGCCCAAACCAGGTGGAGAAATTAGGTCATGCAGTGGTTGTATTTAGTATTTCCAGATAAACCGCACCCCTCAGTTTGCTATTTTTCTTCCTGGCTGAGAGGGTGCAGAGGATCAGGAAGAGAGCACAAGAGAGAGTCTGTGTATTTCTATGTGTGTCTGATGCTAGGACCAGAGTCTGCAGGGGCAGCCTGACTCTGACCCTGAGCACTGGAGCTGCACCTCAGATGTTCTTCTGAGTTGGGCCTTACACCAATACCTAATGGGAAGGCCAGAGCCCGTTCCAGTGTCTGAAGAACCTAATGACTCTTCTGATAAGCGTGAAGGATAACAGAGCTTTGAGTCCTTTCTCCTTCCTCCCTTTGAATTGTGTGTGTGGGAGGGGGGGGTGCATTTCCCAGTATGATGAAATGCATGTGCAAATGATCTTTGGAGGAGAAGGACTCTGAATGCAAACCTTGCAGGCTTGTTTATATGCTGGGTTGGTCCTTGTCATCCCTGCTGGGTACATATGCTTAATCTGGGCCCAGAGAGTCTGCACATGGTGATAAAGCAGGAGCTTTCCTTTTAAAGCTTCCTGTCATTCCCATAAACTCCAAAGGGTAGATAATCCCTTGGCCTGGAGCTGAGACCCCGGAAGGGCTCTGGCAGGACCACCACTGGCCTTCCTTTGCCCTCATTGCTGTCTGCTGTGGTCAAGGGCTGCCCAGCCAAAGCACAGCCCAGAGCAGGGCATACAGGCACATAGCATGTGCTCACCCTGTGGCCTTGGAGCACCAAGGGTGAGGTCAAAGCCAGCAGCCATCCTGCATGGCTAGCTTGCCCACTTAAACAGTAGAGGGTTTCACTTAAACCTGTAATATTATCAGAGAAAGGCAGGAATGAGAGAAGGGTCCTTTTATCTCATCCCCAGCACTATTTGGAGAGGATGGGATGCCAAAAGAGCAGAGAAATGAAAAGGACAAAGGATTGACACAGGGGAACAGCCCTTGTGCTGGTGGCCCTGGGGACATCTGATGCTGGTAGAGGAGGATAATGGAACATCTCTTGAAAAATTTGGGTAACAAAAGCAGGTCTGTGAAGCAAGACAGGCATGTTGGTGTGGTTTGTAACAAGTAAGAGCCAGTTATTAATCACAACTGTCCAGTTTTAGCTATTAATATTTCAGACAATTCTGTAGGAAGAAAAAAAAAATCCCTCTTAAACCACACCTGATATCTGAATGCCTGAGAAATACAGATGATCACGGACAATTCTTTCCTGTTGTGCCCAGCTTCTGTGTTAAGTTCTCAGGAATATGAAGGCTCCTCTACTGCCAGGCTCTCAGCGCTCTGGAGTAAACCTTTCATCGCTTGGTAGTTAGAATTTATTCAACAGAAATAAGGGCTAATTGTAGGGACATCACAAACTCTGGGCTAGTAAGGCCAAGTTAAAGCCAGATCTCTGATCCATGACCATGCAAATACTGTTATGATCTGGGGGCTCAGTCTTCTGAACAGGAAACAGCAAGAGGATTAGTTGGGCAGGGATGCCTTTCTAACTCTACCCTCTGCAGGATTGCAGTGTACAGGCCTCACCTTTACTTGTGTCTTTATGTGCTTCTCTGTGGGGTAAAAGCCAAATATTTCACAGTATTCAGAATCATTTCAACCCCCCCACCACATCACAGTGAAGCCAGGAAATAATGTTAGGTACAAGAGCCAACTTTCATTCCTTAATTTATTTAGATTGGTTTAAGAAAAAATTACTTTCCAGATGTTTTAAAATTCCTAAATAAACACTATCCATATAAAAATACAAACAAGAATAATAAAATCAAGACATTCAGTGGTCCATACAATCTTGCCCTACAGCAAAATCAGCTGTTGATTAAAAAATGAGAATAAAAAATACCCACCCTGCCATTTCGGAAAGCCAGAAGAAAACCAGAGAAACTTTATAAGGCATCCACTGAAATAAAAAAATTTAGGGGATGCTGGTCCAAGTAACAGTATGGAGCATAAATTCCCAAGGCCTGGGCCTTTATGGAGGATACCCTGCCAGCAGGATCTCCAGCTTGTCCTGGCGAGGGGGGTTTCCTCCCCAGGTGGAGGGTTGGTGGGCACACTTATTTTCTCTGTGCTTCCACGGGAGGTTTTAAACTGGCTGAGGCATGTGAATCCTAAATCCATAATTTCCTCTCCCAGTCTCAATTCTGCTCCCAACAGTTTTCATGAATATACTGTGGAGGACTGTGCCAGACTGTCACTGAGGCATGTATGCTCACATGCACAGACACACACGCATGCTGTGAGGACAGGTCCCAGGCTGCACAGCCAAAAGTAGACCTCTCCTTGAGCTTCTCAGCAGATCCTGGTAGCCTGATGAGAAGAGGGCCTTTTCCTTCCCAAGCATTTTCATGCTTTTTTGTGCTTCACAGAACCCCAGGTGATGAGGAAGGAATTAATTCATGCAGCGTTCCTTTGTTAGGTGGGATCTGTTCTTGACCATGTTAGGCTTTTCTAGCTGAAAAGCTAGAACAGAGTGCTCTCTGACTTGCTACAAAACATTTCATCTTGCTGAGATTGCTGGCCCTGGGTGAGGGGAGTAAGGGGAGGATCAGCTCTGTGGTCAAACAGACCTTTATAATTTAATGTAGAAGTGCAGTTACCATGCTAATACACAGAAAAAGTGAATAGTTTTCCTGAGTAAATCAGCTGCCTGCCCTCCCACGCATACCACAAGCAAGGAGGAAAGGTGCAGCACAGCTGGGTCATCTTCTCTTCCTGACTTCTAGGAGAGCAGTTTGCTTGTGACAAGGAGCAGCAGCAACTGAATGACAGCTATGAAGAAGGAGCTGCTCTGAACCATGGAGACGGAGTTGGGTGTGGTGGTTAGTGGTGCTGTGGTTGAGTCTGCTCCTGAAATGGAAGGAAACCCCCAGGGGTGATTAGAAGTCCAGAGGACCAGCTGAGCCACAGACCTACTCCAAGAGACTGCATTTAACTCTGATTTCTCAGAAATGAGGGGTCAAACCCATGGTGGGGGAGCGGGAGGTCTGAATATATCCACTGACAACAATGCAGCATCATCAGTATAGGCTCAAGGCTCCTGGGTGGTGGGGAATTCTCTGGAGTACCAGAAACATTATCTGTGATGGCAAAGCCACAATTTCCACTTCGAATCTGCACGACAGAGTTAATAGGGGGACGAAGCCTGTGCCAATACCTGTCCTCTCGTTTGTAGCTGTTTAATGTCCCTTAAAACAAAAAGGAAGCTTGAAAAGGTTTAAGTTCAACATTATAACCTGAAAAACCTCTAGCTAGCTCTAGCACTCTAGTGTCTTTGCCTTGTCTCCTGACTATTGGAGAGATGAGATATTCTTCAGCTGGAGGTACACTGAGTCCAGCTTTCCCCTCTCCCAAAACACCAGAGCACAAATGAAGCCCTTGCTTGGCGTGTCATTCACCCTGCTGCTTGAACTGCCCAACTGAAGCTTGTTTACCTTTGTTCAGAGTCACAGTCTTGAACTTGGCAGATTTATCAGTGTAGATGATATATGCCCTGTGGAAGGAGAGAAGAGAGAGGAAAACAAATTCAGAGAAGCTGAGTGTCTCTCATGTAGACCCATGTAGGGATATAAAGGGGACATTAAAAGCAGATTAGGAGACAGAAACTATGAAGCCATCTTGAGCTCACTTAGATTGCCCTCTGGCCATGTTGCACTTTTTTTTTTTTTTTAACATCTGAAACACTGTTTCTTCATTAGGCTTTGGCTGCTTTACTGACCTTCTCTGGACAGGACAGGAATGCCTTGTAACTGGGTGGCAATTTACTGTGACCATCTGCTCCTTGTAATTAAAATCACTATTGTCATGAACTATTGCATTCTTCCCTCCCGCAGATAAGGCCAATTGGCTAATCGCTATGGTTTCCTTTGACAAATATTTCCCACTGATGCAACTCCATTAGTGTTAATGGAAACAAGAGGGGTGTTCAATCCTTTCATTTCCATAGAACTAATCTACACCCCTACTAAATGTGAGCAAGTCTTTAAACTATGAGACTGTCCTGTCCATGGGGTGACCTCTAGATAGGGCTTTGCAGAAAATGTTTCCTTGATATTTTCAAGAGAAAATCTGGAGAAGGCTCAAGAGGTTTGTTTCAGCCCCTGCTCTAGAGGTGGGCTCTTGATTCTGGGCATTGCCAAGAGCTTACACAGACAGGTACTGTCCCAACTGAATACTTAAACGTGGAGTATGGTCTTACCTTATTTCCACGGAAGCTATTTTACTGTCTGGAGATGTCCAGTTTGCTGCTTTCTGAGTGGCATTTAATATTGCTGTGTCAATAGAACTGCAGTTGTCCCAGTTTACCACCTTCCATTCTCCCACAGAGACATTTTGTGGGGATAAGGCTTGCAGTAAATACTCACTCACGTTCTTGCTGTCAGTGAGGTTGCTGTTGTCCCATATTGTAACTGGAAACAGAGCAGGTTAGGCAAAGTAAGTTGTCTGTTCTGTAAGACAGCTGTCTCCAGACTCCATGGCTTCAGGGTTTTCAGCCAAGGAAGTATTTGCTTGCACAGTGCGCTCTGTGTGACACAAGTGCACCAGAAGCCTGCAAAGAGAAGGTGATACACTCCAGTCCTCCCCCAACCACAGGAAGAACTCCCTTATCTGCCCCCTCTTAGTTAGGGAATAGACTAGGAGAAACTCCTCAGTCACCAGATTCAGCCCCTGCTATTGTGGGTACCATATCTGTAAGAAAAACCAGAGCTCCTTGTGAGTAAATCTCTTCTGGATCCCATGCAAATGGCAGGGGTGGAAAAGCTAATGGGGACAAGCTTTTGGGCAGTCATAGCCCATAGCAGAATGTGCCAGACCCCACCCTTTCTTCGCCACATCTCTGCTCTGGGTTGCTGTTTCACAGCTGTGACTAGTCTGCACAGTGCTGCTGTATATGGTGTTTTTGTTGGAAGCAGAAGTTGGACAATAAGGAAATGAAGCAAGAGGATCTGCTTGCCAGGAACAAGCGACTCCCTGGCTGTGCCTCCCAGCCCAGATCACTGTGCCTGCTGTACTGCTGTTGTCCTCTTAGCCCTTGGCACCCTTCAGGTCCGGATTGTTTCACATGGAGGCTGCCAAGACTATCAGAAGCTACAGGAGCTGATGTGAGAGTAGCTGGCATCAAACTTGAATTCTGTGCTCAAAAAATGAAATAACAGCAGTGAACAAAACACCTCTCTCCTAAAAAAACAACCAACTGCAGTGGATGCTCCTTGGCTGAGATCTGAAGGAATCTGTGCCAATTTACACCAGCAGACTATCTCCCCCCCTTGCAGGAAGGGATCAGGATGTCTCTCCTCCACTATTTTCTCAGCATTTAGGTTTTGCTGAACCTTAAGGCAAAGGGAGATTTGTTTTCAGGTCTGGGAAACAGGGTCAGGCTGCCATTTACTCTGTGGCTGTGTTCTTTTTAGTATTGAAAACCATTTTCTATGATTGACGCTGAATATCTGTCAGCATCAAAGTAACCTTGTCACCTTTGTCTGTACAGCCATTGCCACTGGGAAGGGCAAATTCTCAGGAAGAAAGAAAGGGAACAAAACCACAAAACAACTTCCCCCAAATCCTGTGTTTTCAAGAGCATTCAAGTCCTTCTACGCAAGTTTAGGCAAAAAGATTAAGGGAGAAAAAAGCACTGTAAGGAAGGAAAGAGAATTTGGGAATGATCCTGTAGACATGAACATGAAATAGGAGCAAAGAGGTAACAACTAGTGCCATTTACCTATCTCCTGCCTGAATTTTTTTTTTTAAAAAGAGTGTTAGACCTCACACATTTTAAACAAATCTAAGAACACCACAAGGCTCAAGAAACCAGCTGAGTTAGGGGCAGAGGAGACGCATTTCTGTGCAGTGCGAAAACTGATATCTAGACAGAGATGGCTTACCTAGGTAGGTTGTGTTTGCCTGGTATGGCTCAGGTGTCACGATTATAGTGAAATTGCTTGCAGTTGCATTCAGGAGCAAATTACACCTTTCTGTCTCAGTGTATGCTGGGACAATTAGTGTCCCAATGAAGAGGAGTTGCACCACGAAGAGGAAAGTTGCCATGATCCACTTGAATGTCTCTGCTCCACACACATGCACCTGGGAACTGAGAAAGCCTCACAGTTTCCAGCCTATTTATACTCTGTTTTTGGTGAAGTAAATGCAAGTATTTCCTCCTCCCCATCCAGCTCCCATGTACACACCCCCGATGGGAGGTTTCACTCGTGCTTTTAGAGATTACTTCCTTCTACCTGCGTAGCCTCTGAGTGAACTGATTAAAATAAAGGGGTGACCAGCTGGGAGGGATTAAAATGGACAGTGTGCATGTCACTGAGGAACCAAGGGGCTGGAAATCAAGTCTCTGCATGCCTGTATCCCTTGAGCTGCCTTTGCATGGTGAACACTCTTTTGTGCTTGCATGCTCATAGTCCCTGCAACCTCTTGCAGAAGCCCACATTCTGAAAACATGGAAGAGCACCTGCAGTCCTTTTTCCAGCCCGGGTCCAGGCTTTTCTTAAAGGCCAAACAATTCCAGAAAGTGTGGAAAACCCAGCAGGGGTACATCCTTGTAGAGATGTTAAAATATAGCCTCTAATCCTGCTTGGAGAAAGCTGGGTAGTGGAGGGCCAAGAGCCTGTGAAAGGATGATCTCTCTAACTGTGGACCATAACCCCCTTTCATAGCACTTCACTGATGAACACAGCATGATCTTTTTAGGGGAGCAGATCATTTATGTGATTTTTCTTGAGCGGTACCATGACCAGTCATTTTGGCTGTACCCCTCAAATAATATTATATGGAAAAAAAGATTGAGATTCTCTTTTCCCTCCTTCCTCTTGCCTGGATTTCCCCATTCTGCCCTGCAGACCATTGGCTGGGGTTTTTAGAAGCTGATTTTGCAAGCGCTCTTTGAGCCATTGGGGCAGTGCGGATGTGTGATGAGTTATATCAGCGTCGGTGAGAAAGGGAGCACCACCCCATTTCTGTGAGCAGCAAGGGTTCTTCCTGCATGCCTTCTGCCTTGTTGGGAAAGGAGCAGTGGGTACAGTCCAGAGTGAAACCCAGAGTGTGTGACACCCAGTAATTAGAGACGGTGATGACCCTGAATCAGTTCCCCTGAAATGGAGATCACTCCAGAACCTGTTCCCAGTGCTAATTCCACCAAGGGCAGTTATTTCCAGTGGTCAAAAAGCAATACGCTGAATGCATAGGTACTCCAGATGAGCTGGATCCTCAAAAAGAAGGGTATTCCCTTTCTTTTCCCCCATCTCCCTTACACTTGCAGACATATCATTGGCAGCCCACAGGAAGCTCCTGGAGGTATTTTTGATGCCCTCATGCTGTAGTTTTGTCACGCCCACCCAAGCCCACCTCCTCCGCCTCATCCGAGGCTCTGCCGAGTCACCTGTGTGGCTGAGTGAGTGGGAGGTCTGGATTTCCCTCTCTGTGCTCATCTGCCTGTTTTCCAGCCCAAAAGCACCTTGCCCAGGCAGGCCTCACCACCCTGCCAGTGGCCCGCAGGTTTAGAAAGAAGCTGTTATGTTAAATGTTTCAAATAAAAGTTGAACAGAAGTGGGAGAAAAAGGGCAAGTGCAAGAAAATAAATAGATGAACTCAGGACAAGCAGAGTAAAAGGAGAGCAGCAGGCAAGAGGCCAGAGAAAGAGAGGATGTGTTGGAAGAGCTGATACATGCTCAGTGATGCTAACATTGGTCAGAGGTAAACTTGATGCTAATGCAGAGATTGTGGAGAAGATGAGAAACTGAGCTTTTTGGGCTTGTTAAGTCACAGAATCAAATACTTCTGCATGGCCTCATTTACTTGTGGTTTTCTTCCTTGCCTGCTGCCCTACTGGGAGCTTCTCTGTGCAGTGTCTGCGGCTGCACTGATGCCCAGTGTCAGTGGGCAGCACAGTGCTAAGTTCAGAAATGCTCTGCATGTTCCCCCCAATGCAAAGAAGCAGGAGAGAGTGCTCCAAAGGGACCACAGGGCTGCAAACCCCCTGGATATTTCTGTTCTCCCCCACTTGTTTCACAACCTCTTCTGCAAACACCTTAAGGAACATGGAAAGTAAGTCAGCAAAATGAGAGCAAAAGGAATGGGGAAAAAGCAAATAAAAATGGAAGCAGAGGATTGTGCAAGCACAACTTCACTTGTGACGCTATTTGCCCTTGGCAGTTTCATCGGAAGTCTCCTTGCAAAAGCTCTGTGCCATCTTTCAGGCGGTGAGGATGACTCAATATCATGTCACTGGAACAAACAGAGTTGAAAACAGGTATGTTTGCCTCTCGGAGATAATTAATTTTGAAAAAGAAAAGGTAAGATGGGATCGTGTCACATATAAGAAGGAAGACTCTGCTACAAAAACTTATCCAGGGCAAAAGAGATCTTTGTAAGTGATGATGGAAGTGACAATGTTTATTACATGATGTACACTCAATGGGGCTTTTCAGTTTTGTTCTTCATTGGTTCTTGAAGAGGTTGAACTTGCTTGGGAAAGTGGGAGCTAAGGCTGCCTTTGGAAAGGGATATAGCCAGAAAGCTCTGTGAAGAGGAGGGCTCTGGGAAGCAATAAAACTAGTATTTGTAGCCCAAAAGGTGACTTCATAGTCATTAATTTAGCCAGGGATAAGCCCATGTAATGAAGCAAATCAAATGGGTGTGAAGTCCAGTGGAGGAAGGGCAGGGGGTAGAAATTACTATGGGAGACTCTCATGTGTGTTACAAAGAGGCATTTGAATCACATGACTCATAAGGAGTCTGAACTCCCAAAGTGCCTAAAATATTTGGACAGAGCAGTAGGACAGACGGAGCAGAAACTGGTGGGGCCTAGACTGCTCAGCTGTGCTCAGAGCAGCATTGAAGAACACCCCCAAGGAGCTGCAGGACCCCAACTGGGGCCAGCCGGAGCCTAGCACACCTCGTGGCTCCTCTGGCTGTAACAGAAACAAACACAGGGTGGGGAGAGCAGGAGCTGGCCCCTTCCGGGCTGGCAGCTCAAAAGTCTGGTTTTCAGATGCCAAAATAAATACAGCCTCTGGGTAACAAGCAACCACTGGGCTCCCCAGCCACAGTTCTAATCCATGGTTCCTCAGTAAACTCAAGGATGGTTTGGAAATGATTTAGGGGTGTTTCCCTGTCTCCCACCCATACTACAGGCATTACGCCATATGGAATGACTTGGGTTTTGTTCCCTCTTGGTAAGCAGACAGAAATTATCCTCTTGTCTGTCTTTATCCTTGCTAGCATGAGTGGTGTGGTTCCCTATCCTGTCTTTTTGTGTATTTGTGGGCAAAACTTAAGCTAGAGTTATAATTTCCACAAGCTTCTTTCAAGGTCAAGTCATGGCCATTTCTGAGAAAACTTGTGCCATTCTCTGCTTCCTTGCAACAAGTGATTTCTGCCTCCCAGAACCGGCAGAGACAGCCATTTTCCTGTTGACAGACATGTTCCTGTGATGCCACACAGGGCAAGGTGGAGGTGGACAGGAGCAGAAGGGAGACCTTGGGCTACAGTACTCCCCAGCACCACTCGTGCTGAGGGAGCAAGTATGAGCACGGATGACTCAGACTCTGCATTGCATTTCTCTGTATTCCCCAGGGGAGTGACCCAGGGAGTAACTCAGAGGCTGCAGCCCCCATGGCTCATGTCTTCCAGGGGCTTCCTGAAGGCCTGAGATGGCGATCTGGCTCCTAGGAGTTGGAAGGGAGGTGTCTCAGCAGCTCCCTTGCCATGTACAACCAGACTGCTGGGTCTGCTGGTCCCTGTGGAATGTCCACACAGAGAATCTTTGAGATTCTCAAATGGCTCCATCTCTGCAGACCAGGAGCTGCTGGAAGCCTGATGCTATCTCATTCAAACAGTGGGGCTTCATGGTGCTGAGCATCACTGGGCATGGGGATGGAGGCACTGCAGCTTGGCTCAGCTCAGAGCCTTCTGTACTGACTGGTGCAGAGGGTGTCTGATCCCTGCTCCCTTTCTCTGCAGGAAATCCACTCGTTTTTGTCTTCCCCGGAGTTAAATGAATCTTCCTTTTTGTGGGTGGAGGGCTGGGCCCCCCAGGCAAACAGCAGCGCTTTGAATTCAGGGCTCTGCTTCGTGAATGGAGGTGAAACCCTTCAGCGTACTGGCTGAGAGTTAATAGTCTGGGGAAGATCAGAAGCCGGGAAAGCGAAACCTCCTCCCACATGCAACCCGTCAGGGAGATGACAAGTGAGGGGGGGTCTTTTTGGCAAAACTGCAGCAGTCTTGCAGAGAATAAACAATTGGATGCAACCACCTGCTTCAGAGCATGGAAATGTGAGTCACAGCTAAACTGGATCAGGCTGTCTTTCTGGCACTGTGGTTGCAAGCAAAACCTTTTGGGTCAAGCAGAGGCTAAGCTACGGCCGGGGCAGTGCGCTGAGGAAAGTAACAGAGACAGCAAACACAAAGAGAGTCTTCTATATTCCCTGTCCTAGTGCTGGATGGCATAGTCTGGTCTGTGCTGCAATTACCCTGTACAACAGGGCAGCACAGCCTTGTCTCCAGGACAACAGTCCGTCCTGCAGCTCAGACATCCTCTCCACCTGGCTGCTGGCCCTGCATGGCAGAAGGGGACTATGCCCAGCTCAGGGCAGGGAGAGGTATGTTTGCTCTGAGCTCCTGCTCTACAAGGGTTTATTGGACTATTTGCTCTGGGTGAAGAACTCCGGGCAATTGAGATTTACTGGCCTGTTCTGCAAACTCTGTTTTGTAAATGTAGGATGTTTTTTACTACTTGGACTGCTAAGCTGAATTTAAAAGATTCCTTGTCCTGCTCATGGTGTGGGTTGAGTTACCACTGCCAGGATGGACTCTGTACTTCTGGTCTGTACAGGGGCTTTGGAGCTACCAGTGTCACAGCAGTTCTCTTCAGCTTCCAGAAAGCAGATGGAGGACCCTGCCACACACCATCTCTGCCTCCATACAGGAGAGGAGAGAAAAACAGAGAGGGGAGGGAGTAGGGCAGGCATCACCTCATGGTTCGCTAGAGTTGCAGATTAGAATGCATTTTGCATCAGGAGGGAGCTGAGAGGCTGCCAGTCCCCCCACGTGTCCCAAGTTTGCTGCAGGGAAATGCCTCAGTCCTGGTCCTCTGCCAGCTAGGCTCTCAGGGTGTCCCTGATGTGGGATTTCCCACAGAAAAACAGCAGAAGGAACCTTCCACTTTAAGGTGCTTTATCCTAGTCTGTGAGCCCTGAAGGGGCCTTATCCAGTCTTGAATAAGAAAAGGTGCATTGTTCTCTGCATTTGCCTCTGGGGGATAAGGTCCTAAAAGCCTCCTTGTTATCTACATCAGAAGGGCTGTTGGCTGCAGGGAGAGGGAGGGCATGTTTGCACTGGCGGTTGGGAAGGGAGGAATCTGGTTTGAAGGACAAACATTTTGCAAAAGGTTACTTCCCTAAAGTGAGTGGTTTAACAAGGGAATTTTCCTGCTTTGCCTCCATTGCTTCTTTCTACTTTCTCACGTAAACTTCTAGCCATTTGTCCCCTCCTGCAGTGGGTTTTACAGGTACAGCTTCCCGTCACGTTGACCTTCTGCCAGCCTGGCCACCTCCTCAGCCAGCTCCCCTTGCTCTTGCCCTAAACTCACAAGGTGCTTCCTTTGGGAGGCGATACAGGGTGGGATTGCCTGGGGGGGCAGGGAAAGGTAGGCAGACCTTAGTATATCTCGACCTATGAGACAAAACATGCATGAAGTTACATCGTGTGGTGCTGGAAGGCAGGGCCTGTTGCTGAAGGGTATGTGTAGCACTTGGGTAAATGGAGCCTCGTCATTCTGGAGCAATAGACTTGTCACAGCCTTATGCAAATGGACACTGTTTGCTCATGCAGACCTGCCTAAGGTAGAAAGGTGAGACAGCCCAGGTGCAGGAGCTCTCCTGGCAGGTACCCGGAGATCACTGGAAATCTCTTGTTTTGCACTGTGGACAGCCCAAGAAGTTTGGTCTCCAAACGATCCTTGATTACAAGAGATAGGGAAAGAGCAGCTAGGAGCTTGCTCTCTCTGTGACTTGAAGGTCTACAGAACAGTGACTGAGTTTACTTGCTTCCTTTATCTCCTCTCTCTCCCCAAAATGGAGATGAGGTCTCTGTTGTCACCTGCAAACCCCCTGTTATGGTTTAACCCCAGCCAGTGATGCAGCTGCTCACTCACTTCCCCCCTACCCAGTGGGATGGGGAAGAGAATCAGGAAAAAAAGTAAAACTCGTGGGTTGAGATAAAGACAGTTTAATAGGACAGAAAGGAAGAAAATAGTAACGATAATAATAAAAGAATTGGAATGTACAAAACAAGTGATGCACAGTGCAGTTGCTCACCACTCATCAACTGATGCCCAGCTAGTTCCTGAGCAGCAGTCTGCTGTCGCAGTAGAGATGGACATGACAAGTAATAGATCATGCAAAATGGCTACTTTATTGTTCTAACACAGCTTTTTATACCTTTCTTTAGAGTATGTGTTAGTATATGATTGGTTTGGTTAGTAACTAACAATTCATGATTGGTGAGTTCGTTAGGACGGTTCTTCTTATTACTGTCTTGTTTTTGTACTAGTCTTCTCGGATCTTTCCAGACTCTTCAAGGATATACTACAAGCTGCTCAAGGTCGCACTGTTCTCGAACTGTCAGGAATTCCGTAGACTCGTTGCATCCCCTGACAGTCTGCCTCCCAGGCCAAGTCCCCCCAGTTTATATACTGGGCATGATGTCACATGGTATGGAATATCCCTTTGGCCAGTTTGGGTCAGCTGTCCTGGCTGTGTCGCCTCCCAGCTTCTTGTGCCCCTCCAGCCTTCTTGCTGGCTGGGCATAAGAAGTTGAAAAATCCTTGACTTAGTCTAAACATTACTAAACATATCAGCAACAACTGAAAACATCAGTGTGTTATCAAGGTTCTTCTCGTATCGAACCCAAAACATAACACTATACCAGCTACTGGGAAGAAAATTAACTCTATCCCAGCTGAAACCAGGACACCACCCCTTGCTATAGTCATTCCTGTCCTCTTTTTATGTCTGCTGAGCCTTTCTGGAAAGAAAGCCCTGTTGGCTGTCCCGGTGCCACTACTGCACTCCTTCCTGTTTCAGCATTTGAATGGTTTCCCGGGGTTTCCACTACAGTCCCTTTTGTCCCCGAACCTGTCCACGGGAAAGGGAGAGAAATCTCTCCAGAGCAGTGCAGGTGTTTTGGTACCATCTCTAGAGGGTCTGGTATGAGGACAGACATCAGCACTGGGTTGCAGGTACTTGTGACACCTTCTTGGGGAACAGAGTTTGCCTAGGTGGAATCTGAGCCGTGCACATCCAAACAGAGCATAGCAGGATCTCAGCTGGCACCCTGTCACCGTGTCACATGGTTTATTTGCCTTTGCAAGGAAGCGTGTTTATACAGAAGCATTATCGTGCAAGGCAGAGGGTACACCCCTGTTTGCAGGGGTGATGGCTTCTGCCTCAGTGCCACAGGCACAGGCAGCTGTCAGAGGCTCCTGCGCTGCCAGTGCGCTGCAGGGGAAGGCAAGTAGCCTCGGGAGTAGGGATTTGGGACAGGAGGGAGCAACAGCCCTTGGGAAAAGCAGCTGATGGGGAAAAGATGCAGGGTGGAGACAGGCTGCCCAGGAGATGGCAGCAGCTTTCCACCAGCTGGGCCTGGGTTTGCTGTCCTGGTCCTCGTATGTGCTGGCACAGGGCCAAGAAGAGAGGCAGGTAAAAACCTGCCCTCCCTCTGCCTGCCCCACTGCAGAGGGGCTCAGTAACCACCCCAGCTAGGCCCAGCACTCCTGGGAATGGGGGCCACGCTGTCCTGTGGGGGATCAGGTGGGTGCTGACTCTAGAAACTATCTTTCTTTCCTTGGTGGCTATGTGGGAACCCATGAAATTTAAGTCAAATGCTAATCCCAACAGTAAGTCTCTGATGCAGCTCAGTGAGAGGAGGCGTGGGGAAACCCTACCAGCCACAGGTTTCTCCCCACACACTGTCTGCTCCCTCTCTGCCCCATGCCAAGGGGAGTTGGGGTGCTGGCAGGCAGTGGGGAGCAGGGCAGGGCACGCTGCAGGGAACCTGGGTGCCAGGTGGCACCATGGCTCTGATCCAGCCCCAGTGCCTCCTGCCTCCTGGAAAACCTCTTTCAACTGTGGCCTGATTTACATTTTACATACACCCTGTCACGCAGTGGCAGGAGCAGGCAGCATTGGGCTGGAGGAGGCAGGGATTCTGACGAGCCCAGCCATGACCACACACAAACAACCCTCGGGAAGGAGCAAAGGAGAAAGAGAGGATGTCTCTTCAGCCAGCTCTGCTTCTCATACACTCTCCTCCTCATGTGGGCAGTCCACAGCCCTTATCTATATCCACATTTCCAACAATGGCCAAATGCCTGAGGTGCTGAGTGGAGTGCAGGGTGTAGTTGGGAAGGGGGATTTCTAGTTCTTATTCATTGCAGACTCTGAAGGCTGCTGTGGTTGTGTGAGGGGCTGAAAAGGTTAAGAGGGCTGAGGCTGAACTTCAACAGGTGTGAGTGCTGCTGAGAGTATAAGTGGGGCTGGGGCAGAGCTGTGCTATTCCTATGCCTGTGAGAGAGTTAGAAGTACTGCTTCCTCTGTTGCTGTGGTAAAGGTATGGGGGAAATCTGGTCTGAAGGAAGAGGGAGGAAGCAAGAGGGGCTTTAAGTGAGAGAATGTGGCTGTGGTGGTCTGGGGACTGCAGTCTTGGGCTGGAATTTGTCTGGCTTACTCCCCCACTCCTGCCATAACCAGCTTTGCCTTTAAAGGCTGGGGAGGAGGGTATCTCTGCTAGTTGCTGTGGTCCCTTCCTGCCTCCCAGTGGTGCATCCCCAAGTTTAACCTCCCTGATGCTCAAATTTCAGGTGGAGGGAGCAAAGAAGAGTGTATGCGCAGGGAGACAGGATGGTGTGGGAAGCTGTTCGTCTGCCATTTTTCTGTTGAAAGAGCTATTTCTGGAGGTGGTAAGGAAGTGTCAGAATGTGCTGGAGATGGCTCTGGCCACAGCAGCCGGTTGTGGAGACGTTGTAGGTCCTGGGAGTTGGTAGGACCAACGATTGGTCCAAGGGCTTGCAGGCTCTAGCTGGAGGCTGCTTTGAAGCTTGGCTTTAGCAGTACGGTTGCACTGATAGCTTTACCTAGACAGCAGTGACCTCTTGTGAGAGCTGTGAGGATTACCATCCACCCTGTCCGCTTCCTAATCTTCCTCTCTTCAGCCTGGGAGACAGTGGCTGGATGGAGAGCCTTCCTCCAGTGGCTGGTGCTCCTTTGCCTGTCAGCTGGCAAAGGTTTTCCAGGCGGGACTGCAGCCTGTGGGAATGCCACGATCGCTAGCATGGGGAGATGGGGAGGACTGCAGGAGTCTGGGGGCAGTGTCTGGACCTGAGGAAGCTCTGCTGCAGAGAGCATTGCTCAACCTTGTGTTTTTGGATGTAAAACACCTGCTGAGGTTCTGATCCCCCACTTCGGAGGGGAGCAAGTTAAATAGCTCCAGTACAAACCACTGATCCTGCTTATATCCCCTTGTATCTCTCTTTAGGAAGAGCTGTGTAAGCAAGCACAAGTCCCTGACTTGGTTGTGCTCTGCCTTCCCTTCTAACAGTGAGCTCTCTGGGCAGGAATTATTCTCCCAAACATGAGCCTTAACTCTGAGCCCATTCACAGCTTTAGATTTGCCCTCTGTGGGCGCAGATGTTTTAAGAACCTGTGAGGTTTTTCTGCCTTGTTACCTTACCTGATAGGAAAGGTAACACTTGATAGGGCAGATAGACTATATCAAAAGCTGTTGTCTGAGACAGGAGACAGCATCTGGAAGAATACCTGATGCTACTGATACAGCTGCCAAATTGAGGGTGGGCAATGAGCAATTTTCTTGGCTTCAGATCAACTCCAGCCAGTATGTGGGGTCCTGGATAAGGTATCTGCAGTTCTGTCCCAGGAAGGTGGTTTCCAGCTCTCTGGTGAGACTGTGTTTATTTACCACTGCTGCTTCCTATTATACATTTGTCCTGCTGAACTTTAGCAACAGGAAGGTGACTTACAGTGAGGCTGGAAGGGAGAGAGGCTGTGTCCAATCAGTGGTACATGTTTAATCATCAGTTTCTAATGGTATTTGGGGACTTCCTATTTAATCATTAATTAATGTGCCTGGCAATTAGTTCTGCAGGGCTCTTGGTTCCCTGACCACAGTGGAGTGGATTTTAAGCATACCTTTCTTACTTTGGGAAATTCTGAGGAATAATATATTTGCTGTAATGAATTGCAAAAGATACCAATATACCAAGAAACCAAGATACAAAGAATACATATACCAAGAAACCAGGTACCTGGTTCCCTCTGACAAGTATGAATCCATATTTTTTTAAACCAGGAGATGTGTGTGTCACTTTTTGGTAGGCAAGCTGTAAAGGGCCAGGCACTGCAAAGGAAGTAAGGCAAAGAGAAAGCTCTTGCATTAAGAAAAGCTGCTGTGAGTGGATATTGCTTTGCGTCTCTCAGCCATGACACTCCCACATCCTTGGGGCACTTCAGAAGGAGATTTTTCCTGTTTTCCCACCCTAAGCCCCTGTAAGTAATGCAACGTGTGGCCTGTGCCTAGCTGCATGAGGTTGGCCAGCTGGGCCATGCTATGACCTTGCAAGTATTGAGGTTGGCATGTTCCTGGATAGTGACTAATGACCAATCTGATCTGCCATTTTAGCTGCTAGGAGCCTTTAATAGTAAGTAAGTAGGTTAACAGGCACAGAGGAAAGGGCTTCTGGAAGGGAGAGAGGACTGTGTAATGTCTACTGAGAAAAGTGCACATGCACAAAAAAGTGCACTGCAGAACTTGGCTGGTTTATTCATGCTTCGATAAAATGCTTCCCTTCGTCTCAGAGCACCTTCACCTGAGTCATTTGTGTTTGTGGCTGGCAACTTTGCACTGACTGGGGAGAAGGAAAAATAGAGGAGGAAAAATATTAAAAATGCTTTGCTTGAATTGGAGATTCAGCACTGTCTTGGCTTTCTGCCAGCTTCAAACACTCCAGCAGAACCTCTTGTGTTTAGCCCCAAAGGAGTCCCTAATTAGTGGAGAAACTGCAAAGTGCTGAACATCTTTGGGAATGCTTTAGTGCACTGGCCCCCTGAGGTTCATTAAACAAATGAATTCAAAGCAGTCAAATAGCTAGGATCTTCAAAGTGACAAGGACCTCAGTCTCAGAGAAGGCAGCACAGCTGTGAAAGCAAGCTGGCATTGCAAATAAAATGTTTTCTAAAACGGCTGGAATAAAGGCACCCAGATCTCTGCAGCACACCAGGGGCTCCTGGGCACCCAGGCTTACCATGCTGCTTGACATAAGAATATACATCAAAAGCCCACTTAAAAGATCACTGTTCAATCTTAGCTCTCCTCCTCCTCCATCCTTCCTCCCCACAGTCCTGCAGACTGCTTGGCCATGGAGCTGTTTATGTGTAGGTACAAATATGCTCCAGCAACAGAACTGATCCACAGGTGGGTGAGGGCATATTTGGATGCACATTATGCTTACACACATGTACTGATACACATACACACATCTGCCCAGATACTGGAGAACATCGAGATCAGGGCTGGCTGTAACAGGAAGCACAATCACTGCCAATCTATTTTAGCAGAAGTGGCAAAACACTTATTGTCGGCAGGAGCCATGGTCTGTGCAGACTGGCACAAGCAGCCTGATTTTCTCTGTGTGCAGTAGGATGGGCTCTGGTGGGTCTCAGGGACTCTCCCTTGTTTGAGGAGTCACCTGTCCCTGACCTTGGACTCCCAAAGATGATGAGGAGCTGGGGGTCATTGAGGTGGATGTCTCAGCCAACCCTAGCATGGGCAATCAAGCTGAGAGAACAGAAATGTGCGGATGCTGCTTCAGCTGCAAAGGATGCAGCAATCACCTCAGTGCTGGTCTTTGTTAGGAACACTTAAATAAGCTTAATCCTCATTTAATTTGCTTAATTGGTGTAATAATATTGCCCAGCACTGCAGTGATACTTTTCATCTGTAGAGTTTAAGGTGCTTTACAAAGCAGTGAGCATGAGTCTTCCTTTTTACAGCTGGTGAAGGGGAGGCAGAGAGACACACAGCACTTGAGACAGCAGAAATCCCTATGAAATGTGTGTTGTTCACTGGTCCATATCATCATATAGACATTGGTGACTTATTCTGATGTAACCAGATAGATTTTTAGATAAGACTCATCAAGCTATAGACAGGCCTGGGCTCAGAGTCTTGCCTGTGTTTATATTCAAAAAGTTTTAAGAAGAAAAGAGGCCAGGATGAGGATTTACAGATGCATAGATAAAAAAAAAAAGTCTGAGACAAGACCTGGAGTCTGTGCAAGTCTGGGTCTAGTAACACATGTGACAGGTATTAATGAAAATGTCACTAGACTTAAAGTCAAACCAGATGAGAAATTGCTCAGATGGACATACAAATAGAAAACAGGAAGAATGAAGCCATAGAAAAAACAGATTCCCCAGGATACTGTTTTGCTCACAGGGAAGGGTCATCAGCATTTACAGCCCTACCTACTTCCTGTGCCAGGTGGTTTGTATGTCCCTGATGCTGGCTGAGGCAGTGGGAGACAAGGAACAGCCAAGTCAGTGAAATGAAGGGTTACAGGCAATTTGCCAGCAGGACTACAGTGGCATTGGTGCAGGCTGAACTGGATACATGTGTGGGAAGCAGGAGCCTGATAGAAGGGCAGTGCTCTGGAACTAGTCAGAAGGCTGCTCAAATAACAAAGACTTTGTGAGAAACCTTACACCCTGCTCTCCAATAGTTCTGAACAAACACCTTGCATGTGACCCAATTATTTAGAAAATGCCTGTTTCATAACAAGTGCCCATTCACAAATGGTCTCATGCAGATGAGGCTTGAACAGCCAGTGACAGTGACATTTCTAAAGCAAGGTTGCAGCATTATGTTGGCATGGTGCAATATGAAGTGTTACCCAAATACCTCCAGTGCCTCCAAGGCACAATTACTCTTTCAGTCTCTAGCCCCTACATGAGCTGGGACTTCCATCAGTTGTGATTAAGTATCATTCAGATGGAGTTTAAACCGCGTTAGGATGGAGAAGAGTAGCGGGAGAAAAAAAGAAAGTAGATAACAAGGAACTAATCTTACAACTAGATCAGACTTGAGTCAAGAAGGTGCTAGATTATTTGCCTTGTGCCAGGTTTGGATGCAGACTTCCCATCTGCTTTGCTCTGTGCAGAGTTTAAAGGGTATTTTCACAGTCTGGGGATGGGAAAATGTGAGTGCAGTTTCTATCCATCAATGACTGCCTTGTCCGACAATAGCATGGAAAAACTCAGAAGGCTGCAGGAGCTGCAGTGAGATGTAGCACAGGGCATTTCACAGGGGTACTGTGCTTGTGGCTGTAGCAGCAAGAAGGCTGAGGTGTGTTGACTGCATGCAGCCTGGTCAGCCTTTCCCATCTCACCCTGTCTGATCGCAGTAAGGTCTGGGGCAGGCTCTCCCTCACCAGGGTCTTAGTGCCTGGAGCGTGCATGAATGATGTGTGTGACTGCAGAATAGGCTAATGGTATGGGCAGATCTGCTGAGCTGTCAGTGATGGATGTAGGCGTAGGGTGGGTGAGACACCATAGGAAGAAGTCCCTCAGCAGGGGGAAATCAGACAGCTGCTCTTGTCTTCAGTAAATCTCTATTGATCAACAGCAGACTGTTCAATATGAGACATCTTCCCCCAGGGATGTGTCTGTTCCCCGAGCTGCTGTCCCAGTAATCTTTTGGGCTCCGATTTAAAGAGATATGTTTACTCTTTTCAGAAAAAATGCAGCAGATTCATATCCTTGCTTGCTTCCTCCCCTCTTTGACACAGGATTTCCCAGCATCTCTGACTGTGAAACACATCCCTTCTCCAGATCAAGGAAAAAAAAAGGCAGTTTTCCCCTAGGGCAGCAGGAAGCAAAGCGCAGATTACAGTAACTGATGGTGTTTTGGAGGAATGCTAGCATGTTCCTCTCTCCATGTGGCAGGGTCATTATTGGTGTATGGAAAGGTTTCTTCAGGGAGTAGGCACATGGGCAGGGTTGACCCTCTAGGGCTGCCCATCTGCTGCAGGGCAAGCTGGAGAGGTGCTGGCACTGGGGGGAGCTGGCTCATCACAAAAATACCCTCAGTGGTACCACAAAGAGAAAAACCTCTGCTCTTTGCTGCTGGCACCAGGAGCTCTGAAGGGTGTGGAGGGTTAAGAGGAGCCCCAGGTCAGATTTGGGTCCAGGGAGGAAAGGCAGGACATAGCCAACTGAGCACACAAATGCTGCATGGACTATCCACTCCATCTCTGTTCCCATTTGGCCTTCTAGGGTGGCTCTGGTACAGGGCTAGAGAGTCCCAAAACAACCATAGTGATTACTCAAATATATTAATAGACTACCCCAATTATAAAGACATGGATGGGGTTCACTTGTTTGTAGCGTACAACAGCATAAACCCCTCGGGATATAAAAGAGCTAGCTTTAACCTGATTAGCCCAATCCCAGGCAGTGTTAGCAAGGCCTAGTTACCTTCTGAAAACCCATAGCCAGTCTCTGGGTTGAATGCAGTGTAAGATGGAGTATGAGTTGCAACAATATATCTTCTTTTACGGTTTGCCTAAACACATTTCAGCTGATGAAAGTACAGTTGTTTCTTTAAATTATAGTTTAACCATGAGCCGCAAATCAATCTTCAATAATGGACAGCCCAGCATGGGGGACCAATATCACTGCAGTATTTCTCAACTTTCTTGTCTTCCACAAGTCTCTTCTCTTTCCTGCCTGGGGACTGCAGAGCCATTGACAATATTGATTGAGTAAATTGTTGGAGCAGAACAATATGTGCTCCCTTTTCCAACCAGAGAACACCTCTGCTCATTGTTGATAAATTACATGTAAATTCCCTGCTGTTTCTTAGGTGCTAACATTAAAAAGGGTCCAAAAATACTTTACCACCCTGTGAATATCAGTAAGATGCCTTGTTTTCACTGGCTTTAAACAATGATGTTTGAAGGCTCATTTGAGAGAGTTGCTGTGTTCCAGTGATACTTTCAAAGTTACACAAATTTAGTAAGGGCAGGCTAAAACACTTATTGTCCCTCTTCTATTATTTCACTTGCTGTGTTTACTTAAATTGGGCACCCATGGGGGTGAGGAGCAGTTTTGTTGGCTATTGGTACAGGACAAAGCTCTTGTCAGTACTAACCATTGTGCCTGGGCCAGTACTTTAGTAAATACCTTACTCTGCATTCATGTATTCACTTTCCCTCCCTTCATCTACCAGCACAGTCCAATGCTGTTGAAGCGAAGCAGCATGGGAAGCTGAGAATTAATCCAAAAGCCTTTCTTGATACTCAGTTATGAGCAGTGAGAGGCAGATGATGTGCTACAGTAGGTGAACCCCTGGTCTCTGAGCTCACTAGATCTAGCCAGTGTGTACAGTGAGTAGAAAGGAGGTTTATATCCACAAAGCAATAGTTATGCTCACAGTTTTGCTATTTTCAGAGAAGAAGCCAGGGCTCTTAAGAAGCATGAAGCCTGTCAGGCCTCCAATGGAGGAGGACTCCAGGCGCAACAGACTGAGCTGGGCAAATCCAGGTGTAAATTGCAGTGATGAAATTTACTGGAGTGGAAGATGTAAGGAGGGGGGCATAGTGCTTGCTTTTCACCATGTGACAGGAGGGCACAGTAGACATCTTGCTTGATTCACATTTCAGCTTCCTACTGTGAACAAAAATTTTATCTGTTTGTGTATTTCCTTCTGGGTTGACCTGGTTAACAGTGAGGATGGTATCCCAGACCTTTAGGGAGATCAGAACTCCTAAAATTTCCTGGCTCTACTGGCAACCAATGCACAGCATGAAACTGAGCCTCATTAAGCAAACCACTTGTGAGACATTTCACCATGTTGTACTTCAAGAGTGCAGTGCTTCAAAAGAGCCTAACCTGTGATTTAAGTTTAACTCTTTAAATTTAATGTTCCTTAAAATGGCATGTACTCTGAGAAGTAGCCTTTGTGGATTTTTGTGAACATCTACTCTGTCAGGGAGAAACTTTTAAAAAATGTTTTTATTCAAGAACCCCTACCAGATCAATGCATTCTGCTCTGTGAGCTCTGTAAATGCCTGGAGTTGTGCCAGTGCCAGCATACAAATTGAGGAAATCAACAGAACACAGCTGCCTTGTCCTGATCAGGGAAAATGAAGTTACTCAGTTTGCCCTTTATCATCACCTACTTGTAATATTATAGTAAACATGAAAAGTCTCTCCTGAAGTTGTTGTGTTAGTTGCTGTCCTGAGAGAAATAAGGCTTGTCTTTTCATTTAGTTGCTTTCATTTGAATATGAGAGATACAAAGAAGGAGAAAATTTCTATTCTTGCCTTCTTTTGCAGAGGTGGAAGCATGAGGCAGATGGATTAAGTGATGTGCCCTGGCTATAAAGAGGGTCTATAACAGAGCCAAGAATTGCTTCCTAATTCCCAGTCCTGTGCTTTAACTGCACAGCCAACTTTCAGCTAAGCTCTGAGCAACTTTAAGCACACCAAAGGCAGCTAGCAGTTAACCTCAATGGTAACAACCATGAATAAAAGGAATATCTGGCTCAGGAAGAACAACGGAGAGCATAAAGCCAATAAACAAATACCTCCACTTTCTGCACAAGAGAAGGACCTGAGCTGACCTCATGTGAGAGGGATACATTTGCCACTTTGAAACCTGGTGAATAATTAGGGGAGGGACTCCTGCCTTTTGCTGATTTTGGGAGGCTGTGGGATTCCCCAGCTTAGAGACTTGACCTGGTCTCTCTCCTGCTGTTTGCCTTGCACAGTGTGATCAGTTTGTTTGCTCCAGTTCAGCCACTCTGGACAGTCAGGGCTAGCTGTGATTGATCCTTCTGCCTGTGGGTAAGATTTAGCATCTCCTCTGAAATATCAGCATCCAGGAATGACAAACTAATGAATGGTGCTATTTGGAGAGCACATGTGGGCACCAGTGCTCAATTTATCAAAGGTGAAGAGGGACCAGACTTAATTATATACCAAGAATTATATTAATATAACATGAAGGGCTTTAGTTAAACCTCTCACAGCCTCGTTTTTCAGTGTGCAGGTACTGGATCCTATTAGTTCCCTGGGATGCAAATCTTTCTGACTTGCTATCATGTCCTAGAGGAAAGTAGAGCTTGCCTTGTCCCGGGTTTTCTTTACTGTTTGCTTTGGCCCAGGGGTTTTCAGGTAAAACAGTTTGTTCTTACTAGACATGCTTATTTAAACTTTAGGTCTTTTTATTTCTTCATGTTTCAGTGTTCATTACTAAGCTGCTGCTAGATGCAAGATTGTTTCTTGGAAGTTTTGTTTAAGTGCAACTTCTGTGCTGAGTACTCTATGACTTTTTCTCTGTCCTTAGAGGCAATTTGTCTCTACCTCCTGGTGTGGTCTACCCTGGCTCTTGTACTGACCATTTTCTGAGGATAGTGGGTTTGTTTGAGCATTGAGACTTTCCAGTACTTTCTGCTGGAGCTTGTCACCCCATGTGCTCACAGCGAAGTCACACCCCAGGGTTAGCTCTCTGACGAAATACTAATTTACTGTGCATTGCTGTTTTTGTACAGCTCTAATAAGGGCTACTGTAAGATTCCTGCTGGAGGATTTAGGGAGGAAGGTTTTGCTTCCCTCAGAGGGCAATAATTTCCCCAGATGAGAATCCTTCAGAGGCAAGGCTGGGTGACACAGCCAGATGTCCAGCTGACTGAGTGGAAACCAAGGTGTCATCCTGCATAAATCTCTCACATTCTTACTCTAAATGTACACAGTATTTAAATGTAGCAAATCCCTGACTTTCAGTTTTATAAACTCTGTGGATTGATTTTTCCAATGAAATCCTCCCACTGCAAGATCCAGGTTAATTCATATAAATGATACAGTGATTTATTTAATGACCTACTCTGCTATAAATTCCACAATGTTCATGCAATTTATTATTTAAATGCTGTATAAATCATGCAGAACAGAGAAAGGGGAGAATGTGTGGAAGGGAATAGTTGGTGTGGTGCCCGATCAGGAGGAAAACAAGGCATGGAGTCAGTGGTGCATGTGTGATGAAGTTCTCTGGGAATTGTACAAACATGGCTGGTCCCACTCAAATGCTCGTCAGTTGGCCATCTGGGCTGGAATGGAGATGATACTCATCCCAACTCCAGGCCACTTGCTTCTCCTTCTGTAGGGGTTTCCAGTATAGTCTCTATGTTGTATTTGTGTACCTTTCTCTCAAACCTCTTAATTTTCAAGCCACTCAATTTGATCATCCATCCCATTTCTCCTGCCACGCCCCCTCATGTATTGTCCATATAGCTATCTGTACTATGCAGATGATTTCTTATACCTATATACTGTCCTGGACTATCTGCTAAGCTATACAGGACCTGGCATAGCTCCTGTTATTTGCAGTGGTTGGAAGACTTACCCTAATGCTGTTTGGCATGAACAGATGCTAAATTTACCTGGATTATATATAAGGTTTCTAAGGCAAGCTTCCTCTTCAGGTCCTTTGCAAATCCAGTGACTCCTTCCTCCACACTTCTTGCACATCCAGGCAGGCTGAAAGCAGAGGTAGGTTTCTGCCAGGTGCTCTGGCTGTGGGATGCCACTGCAGATTGAATGCCAAGCTGTGTATTCTCAGGAGCTACCAGATGAGAGAAGTAGGGCTTTTCCTGTGTGCAGAAGGCCATGACGAAAGCATAAAACTGTTGATAGGCTCTTTGTGATAAGTGTAGAAGAGGAGGAGTACGAGGAGAGCTTGTGCATGGAGGGCCTGTGCGCAGCAGAAGATGCTGCTTGAATGTAAATATTTTTTTCATTGGCTCAAGACTCTTTCCTAATGCAGGAAAGGGCTGAAATCAACATGTTTCTGCACTTGTACTGAGATGTGAGTCAACCCACATTCCCATAAAACAGCCTGGCTTAGCTCCTGTTTCTTGGAACAGGTTCAAGAGGAATTGTTTGGGAGATTTCTTCAGCTAAATACATTGCAGAAACATAGGTTTACTCTCAAAGAACCTTAATAGTTAGTGAGCATGAAGCAGTAGAGAGGAGCCTACAGAAAAACATCAAAAGGTAGTGTATGATCTCATCTCAGCTGTATCTGAACCTGTTTGCCACCTTTTTAATTTATCTTCCAGAATGAAAAGGTGGGAACACATGCACATGCATATAAATCAAATGAAAGAGCTGCTTTCAGAGACATCTCATGTTAGCAGTTGTGTGCTGGAGGAATGACCTCCATCTAAAGATGCTCTAAATTAAACAAAAGTTTTAATGGTGTTAATTAGTTAATGGTTGCAGAGAGCTCTGAAAATGCAAAGACCCTGTTGTTGTTTAACCCCAGCTGGCAACTAAGCCCCACAGAGCTGCTTGCTCACTCCACCCGGTGGGATGGGAGGAGAATCAGAAGAGTCAAAGTGAGAAAACCCGTGGGTTGAGTTAAAGACACTTTAATAGGGAAGGCAAAAGCTGTGCACACAAGCAAAGCAAAACATTGAATTCATTCACTGCTTCCCATCGGCAGGTGTTCAGCCATCTCCAAGAAAGGAGTGCTCCATCGTGCGTAATGATTACTTGGGAAGACAAAATGCTGTAACTCAATGTCCCCCCCTTCCTCCTTCTTCCCCCAGCTTTATATGCTGAGCATGACATCGTATAGTATGGAATATCCCTTTGGTCAGTTGGGGTCAGCTGTCCCAGCTGCGTCTCCTCCCAGCTTCATGTGCACCCCCAGCCTACTCGCTGGAGGGGTGGGATGAGAAGCAGAAAAGGCCTTGGCTCTGTGTAAGCACTGCTCAGCAATAATGAAAACATCCCTGTGTTATCAACACTGTTTTCAGCACAAATCTGAAACATAGCCCCATACTAGCTACTATGAAGAAGATTAACTCTACCCCAGCCAAAACCAGCACAGACCCCTATAAATGATAATAATTATCATCATCGGGTCTATGGCAGTGAAGCACACATAATTGGTGGTTAAGCTCCCCAGGCATAGACTAATCTAAAGGTACAACACTGCTCCTACTGCTAAGTGGTATAATCAGGATCAGTTCAGCTTAGCTTGTGGGAACAGTGGGAAGGTTGAAGCGTGGGGATGTCAAAACACTGATACTCTATTAGATCCCTTTGGTACCTGGGGCCAGACTTCGTGTTCTTGTGTGGTACCACCTTCTTTCTCCAGGAACATTAACTTTACTGTTATTAGTTAAGATATCTACTTTTGTGTACCAGGTCAAGAAAGGCATTGGCTTGTTTTTTTTAATTCATGAATAAACTCATCATAGGAGGAATTTTATGCCCTGGAGACATTGCAGTCTCAGTGGAAAAGGTGAATGGAAGAGGACTCAAATCCAATAATGAAGAACAGCCTGAACATAGCCTCCTAGTGACAAAGTCAGGAGCAAACATCCTCTGTGAGTCCAGTGGACACTTTTGGACTGTCCAAAAACTCCATCTTGAGTCAGCTGTCCATGACAAGTCTATCTGCCTTTTTTGCCTGGGCTGCTGTCATGAGTTTCCCTTCATGCTAGTTGACTGCTAGTGCCCCAGTGCAGGGATGCTTGGCTGCTTCTTTTGTGGGAGATGGTAGAATGTGCTTCAGCTGCTGGAAATTATCAGGTATTTGTCATTGAAATAAATCACATCATTTAAAAATGAGTAAAAATGGTAAGCACTGTCCCTATTGAGTTGGGCAGCCCCATTCATCTGCCCAGATGCAGCTCGAAGCAGTGTATATCTGAATGAGAACCTGAGGGCGTGGATGCTGGCAAAAGCCCATTTCATTAGAGACCTCATTTAGTCCTGTCTCAACAAGCTTTTGTGTTGCTCCTTGGCATGCATTTCTTTCTTATCAGCTCACAAAGGACTTAATGGCGTGGGGAACAATCTTTGGCTGCTGACTAATTGCGTGCCTTGTAATCCTGCCAAACACAAGGCACAGTCTGTGTGTTCACATATTACTGTGATGTGAAGACACATTTACCCTGTTCTCAGGTAAGTAGGTTGCTGATAAATGTTTTCATTGCAGCTGTCAAACATACCTTTTTTGTTTTAAAGACAAAACAAACATCTGTTCTTCAACTAAGTCTTCTCTGTGGTAACTTTATACAGTAAGTGTTCATCATGAGATCAGGGAAGCAGAAAGACCTGTGCTTAAAAAGACCAGAGAGGAGCCAGAAGCATTTGGGGATTTTTCAGCCCTAATTGGCTTTTTTCTTGGTAAATATCAATTTTATGTGCTAGAAGCTTTTCCTGGAAATTTATCTATTGTAATAACTTCCATCAAGAGGGTTTCTCAAGTCCTCTATGGAAAATGAGCAAATGGTTGTGTATACACACCCAAATTCAGGAGCTAGGCTGTGTCATGCTCCATTCATGTTGGGCCAGTGGCTTACTCTTGAGTATATGCATTGCAGTGTCTTCTATCCCGGACCAGCAGTTGTATGAGTGATTGCGTCTTGTGGGATGCTGCTCTTCACTGATAGGGGATTGTCCCTGCAACCTTCCCAAGAACATGGCAGGGATAATTGTATTTTCAGGAAAATGGTTAATGAACTGGATAAACAACATGAGCAGGAAGTGCAAAACCAATAACTGTCCAACTGTGATATACAGCTCTGTGTCTAATAGTAAACCCAAGGACCTAATATGAGGTCATATTGTGCTGCAGTCCCCAGGATACTAGAGAGGTCTTCACCTGAAGCTGGTTGACCTGAGAGACTGACACTGAGACACAGGTCCTGGCCTGTACCAGCTGGGAGGAATTAGATTTTAAGACACCAGACAGGGTTTCTTTAAGGGCAGCTTCATGTCCACCTCATGGAAAGTATGTTTGGTGCAGAGACAGGGCAAGAGGAAATATAAAGAGAAGACCACACAAATGAGAGGATACATCTGCACTGGCTTCCATGTACCTTCAGTGCAGAAAAGCACGTCCTTCAGAAATGATTGGTGGGTGAGCATCACATATGAACTTGCCTTTCAAGCCCTCTCTGTGCAAGACACAGCTGGAACTGCACTGTGTGTGGCTTGGGTGGTAGGCAATTATTTTCTGATAATGGAGGGGAAATCACTTTCCTAAATTGACTGTGATAAGAAGTTCTTTTGTGATTCTCTTTTCTATCTGCATAGTCTCTGTGGTGGGTTGACCCTGGCTGGATGCCAGGTGCCCACCAAAGCTGTTCTATCACCCCCCCAGCTGGATGGGGGAGAGAAAATATAACAAAGGGCTTGTGGGTCAAGATAAGGACAGGAGAGATCAATCACCAATTACTATCACAGGCAAAACAGACTCAGCTTGGGAAAAATTAACTGAATTTATTACCAATCAACCAGAGTAGGGTAATGAGAAATAAAACCAAATCTCCAAACACCTTCCCTTCACCCTGCTGTTCTTCCTGGGCACAACTTCACTCCTGGATTCTCTACCTACCCCCTGCAGCGGCACAGGGGGACGTGGAATGGGGGTTATGGTCAGTTCATCACACGTTATTTCTGCCGCTTCGTCCTCCTTGGGGACAGGACTCATCACACTCTTCCCCTGCTCCAGCATGGGGTCCCTCCCACGGGAGGCAGTCCTCCATGAACTTCTCCAATGCGGGTCCTTCCCATGGGCTGCAGTTCTTCATGAGCTGCTCCAGCGTGGGTCTCTTCCATGGGGTGCAGTCCTTCAGGAGCACACTGCTCCAGCGTGGGTCCCCCGTGGGGTCACAAGTCCTGCCAGAAAACCTGCTCTGTGGGCTCCTCTCTCCACAGATCTGCAGGTCCTGCCAGGAGCCTGCTCCAGCGTGGGCTTCCCACAGGGTCACAGCCTCCTTCGGGCACCCACCTGCTCTGGTGTGGAGTCCTCCCTGGGCTGCAGGTGGATATCTGCTCCACCGTGGACCTCCATGGGCTGCAGGGGGACAGTGTGTCTCACCAGGGTCTTCCCCACTGGCTGCAGGGGAATCTCCGCTCTGGTGCCTGGAGCGGCTCCTCCCCCTCCTTCTTCACTGACCTTGGTGTCTGCAGGGTTGTTTCTCTTACATGTTCTCACTCTTCTCTCCGGCTGCTGTTTCTGTGTGTCCTGTAACTTTTTTTCCTTCTTAAATATGTTATTACAAAGGCGCTACCACTATCGCTGATTGGCTTGGCGTTGGCCAGCAGCGGGCCCCATCTTAGAGCCGGCTGGTATTGGCTCTGTCAGATACAGGGGAAGCTTCCAGCAGCTTCTCACAGAAGCTGCCCCTGTAACCCCCCCCTACCAAAACCTTGCCACACAAACCCAATACGTTCCACCCCTCGAATGCTCTGATGAGGAGCTGTGTGGGCAGACGGGAGAGAGATGACATTGCATGGAACTTTCCCTCAGGATCTTCTAGCCAAAGGGAGGTTTCTTTTACTTTTCTTAAGCTGTGGAGGAGAAGGAATTGTGGTGTGGACATTGACAGACTTCAGGGATTGTCTGGGGGGGGGGGGGGGCGGCCAGAAAAACTGACCTGCAGAGTCCCAAGCTGATGGAAGACTGCTAGGCTGTTCTCTTCTCCAGACCCACTGAGTATCCACTGTGAACATCCCAATTAGTTCTTCCCACTGTGCTTTCCTTGGCTTCATGGACAGAAGGAAGAGGGGACAAGAACTTACTCTTCCCTGGCTGAGTATGTCAACTTCTATTGTTAAAGGAAACAACCAGCACAAAATCCATGGTGTCTGAAAAAAGGGGGGTAATTTTAAAGCAGCAGTCTTAAATACAGGAGAGAAACAAATTCTGTTATCTGCTATGTCTGTGATGGATGGATGAGAGTGGGTCTGGTCTGTCGTGTGCCCCAATCACAGGCTGGCAGGCTCAACTCCACTGCTGCACCTGGCTCAGCTTGGTGTTTTGGGTTTATTTGGTTTGTTGGTTGGTGGTGGTGTGTTTTTTTTTTTTTTTTGGTTTTTTGGTTGTGGGTGGTTTGTTTTTTTTTTTTTTTTAAGCTCTGGAAGTGTCTGGCTCAGCCTGAGGTTTGTTTTCTGGGAGGTCAGCCATCACAGTGGCAGCCTTTTCCTGACAGTGCCCATGCTGATGCACCTTCCTCTTGGTTCAAGTTGTTTTCTGGTGGAAATTGTACAACACAGAAAGCTTTTGACAAAGTTAGGTTTCCTTAGAACTGCGTGGTAAAGACCCTGATGGTTTTATTGGTTGGTGTTCCTTCCTGGAGACAGGACCTGGGTTGCCAGCTCCAGTCTGATGTAAATTTTCAAGACAGCCCTAAACTACAGGAGTCAGGGTTTCATCGTGGAAAAAGAGAGAGAAGTTTGCTAACTTTGTGGCTGCTCCTGCCTGCAACCTGGGAGATACAGCCATCCTTGCATAAACTCTGTGTGATTAAACCTTCCACCTCCTGACTCCCCAACTTTTCCAGAGTGTCTGATTTCAGACTGGAGAGATCGCTGAGGGATGGACATGGCCACATGTCTTTTATCTTCTTGCAAAACATGTAAGTTTCGGGCTCTAGGTTTAACAACTGATCCAGAAGTTTTAGAGGCTAAACTGTCAGGCTGTCACTAGGGTAGTGCCCAGTGCTCTGAAGTTTGGCTTCACTGTACTCAGACAGGCTTAGTGATCATTTCAACTCAGAGATTAGAAGCTGCTCAAATCAGTATTCTGTGTGTAGCTCGTATTACCTTTCCACAGACACAGTAAAAAATAGAGTTGCTGAGTCTCCTGGCATGGCCTACAGCCTGATTAATAGGATTATAAAAGGTCTTGTCAATGACAACGGAAACAAGCCACCTGAGAAACCCAGGGTAGGGGCTGCCTGCAATCTGGACCTCAGTCGAGACTGAAAGTAGGGAGTATTTTTGTAGAGATGGAGGAAGAGATAAGGAATTGTTTTAAGAAACTAAAAGCAAAGCAGACGTTAGCTTAGGGGTGTGTGTGTTTGTTTTTTTGATGTGTTGTGTTTTGTTTCTTTTTCCCCTCCCAACTAACTGTATGACTCTTGCCAGAAGAATTTGATTTTTGTGACTTATCTTTCTGCTGAAAGAGGAGATTCTGGTTTTCAGAAATAACACCCAAATCTTAGGTTATTTCTTTCTACTTCCCAGTGGACATTTTCACCCCCCAAGCTCCCCTGAGAAACTGTCCTCCCCTTTTTTTGGTAGAACTAATTTAGGATATTTCAGTCTGCTTCATCTGGGACAAGACAGCTGGGGCCAACCACAGGCTTTCAGTGCCCTGTGACTTCTGGGTCACTCATATGATACCAATCAATCAAAAACGTAGCTCCTTGACCTCTTGCTAGTCTCAAGGTGTTTCATCTCCATTAACCACATTAGTACAGCCCTGCTTTACAGTGGTTGCTGCTACTGAAATATTGTTTGGCTATTGGAGACAGAGCGTGGGGCCATCACAGGCACAGGCAATGCCAGTCCTCATTTTTTCATGCTTTTCACTAATTTAATCTCCTCCTTACAGCTCTCTCCACAGCTATCTCCATTTTTGGTAATGTCTTTGGAGTGAAGAGAAGGAACTAGGCCTGCTTTAAAAGGAAAAAACCACCATCCCCTCTGGTAAAGCCACACCTATCTTCCTTCAGGAGAATATATTGACCAAATGGAAGCGTGCAGCTATGAATCCTAGGGGACATGCATCACTAACTTCTCATTTTTTTGAAAGCACTTGACAGTCAATGCAGGACTCAGACTAGTTCATGCCCCTCTAATGCTATGGGCTGATCAAACATCACAGAAGAAATAGAATCTGTCTCAAATATACAGGAAAGCGGAATGCTGGAACCTGAAAGCTGGCTAGAAATTGCTGCCGCCACCTTGTACAGCTATGACTAGGTATTGCTAGTTATTTATACCAGCTTTCTGAAAGGCCAGCCTCTGAAACCCATATTCACCCATCCACAAAGGCTGTACTGAGATCAACAGAACTGGTTTTGGACAGACCTATATATGCTGCAGCACAGGGTTATGGGAATGAGGCTGAAATTCTGGCTCATTGGAGTAGATGGGACTTTTGCCATTGCTTTAATTGGAGCCAGAATTTCCTGTCACTAACAGTGTTAAAAGCAGGCACTAATCCAAGCACATGAATGCAGGGGTTTGCTAAGGCATTTATTTTAGCAGCATGGCCCAGGTTTGCTTGCTGCAGCAGTGCGCTTGGTGCTGGTGTAACTTCCCAGGGATTGATGGGATGGCAGTGGCATAGGCCTGTGTTCCCTGCCCACAGAGGACAGTTGGCAGCTCTGTTTGTGAAGTTCTCTTTGGACTTGGATTTTCAGCTGGAGGCTCTGTTTGTTTGCGGTGGAGCTTTCTGCCATATCTGGGGAGAGAGAACAGCACACGTAGTGTGCTCCTGACACCCTTTATAGAGAAATCATAACATATTAGCTACAAATCTGCCTGCACTGTGTTTGTTCAAGTTCATAAATTATGCTGGAGAATAAATAGATGCTAAATTACATCCTGGCCAGAACTTTTATCTTGCCTGTAATATTAATTATAGCCTGCCTCTGATGCCCTCAGGGAGAGCTGGCAAATGGCTGCAGCAGCCATGTGTGACTCTCCTAGCTCTTATTTGATTTTTCATTTAATCAATGCCCAATAAATCTGTAATCTCCTGAATCTGGACATCCGTGTTTAATGTATCCAGGGAGTGACCTAATTAAATTCCAGTTTACACCATCCCATGATGGGACTGGACACTTGGATTTCTGCTTTTGTGGGATCATAGTATTGGAGAAATATCCCCATGTTTGCCAGTGACCTTTGTGAAGCCCAGGGGGGCCCCCAAGAAGAGGACTTGGGGAATAAAGCAGGACAAATATTCTCAAAAGTGTTGCAGAGGTTGTTTGCTGCCTGCTGTACACTCAAGGCCCTTTGCTTGCTAGGAACATCTGCAAAAATGTGTCCACTGGAAAGTGCTCCAAAGAAGAGCTGCTATTCAGCTGAGCACATCATATACTGCAGTGTAAAGTACAGCCCTTTCCTGTGAAATGTCTATCCCTCTGGCTTGTCAAGGACTGTGGATTTTATAGCCACCACATTTGTGTAGTGCAATGAAGATGAACCATTCCAGCTCTGGTTTTGGGTTGAAGCATTGGGTTAGGTTTGATGGTCATGTAATGATCCCTGCAGAGCAGGTCTGGCTGCTGGACCTTCCCTTTGCACAGATCAATAGCATGTTTAAGCAGGAGCCATTCTGAGTGCTTGTAGCATGAGGAGACCGTCAATCTCTTTGAGGTGACCCACTAAAAGTGAGCATGACACACACTTCACTATCACAGCTTATGCAAAGAAATGATGCTGTTAAATCCAGCATAAAGAGAGGGGGATGGATAGACAATGCTTAGAATTACTGTACTGGGTCTCACACCCTGTTTTTGGCAATAGCAGTAGTGAATATTTAGGGATGAATGCAAGAGCATAGAGTATATATAGTGCTGCTGTCAGACTGTTAGTGTCATAAGGACTTCCTCTGCTGGAGGGCACCTCTAGACCATCACCTTTAATAGTTACTGATAACTGATAGAATGACAGATGGATTTCCTGCTCTTTGGTAATGCTTTATCAATCCTGACCAGAGTGATCTTTGCTTATGGCCATAAACCAAGGCATTTTATCTGGAACTAACTTACTCCTCTCAACCTCTTAATCTTCAGAAATGCTTGTTCTGGATGAAATGGATTAACAGGCCATAGTTTTCATTTCAGATGAACGGTCAATAAATTGTGCTGAGGAAAGAGATTTGCTGTTTGTATATGGTTGGTAATACAGTTTATCCTTCCTGTGGACTATTTTCTCCACTGAGCATTATCTGCATTAGGAAGAACAGATTTCATTATTTTATGGGTTAAGAATCTGATTTGTTTGCTTTGTGCTTCTTTCAATAAACTTCATTTAATAAACGCTAATTGTTCTTAATGCCTTAAATTAATTACAGTCATTTTCACTGCCCCTCTGTATCTGTGCCACATCACCAAAGGATCACCATGGCAACTTGCTCACCAGGGTGAACATGCACATTCAGTGTTTACTTGGGCCTGATGTTTCACAGACAGCTCTGGGCCTGGAGACAGCACAGGCTGTTCCCTGCCCTCCTGGTTGATGGTTTGCAGGGTGAGGAGCCCAGAGAGGCTCAGAGCAGTGGGGCATGAGGGGGTCTTGGTATTACAATATGAGCTGGGAACAGCTCCAAGGTCCACCCTGACTGGCCAGCTAAGCAATGTGCCTCACTCGGGGCCTCTCCCCTTTTGTAAAATAGAGATGAACCCAACTCCCTTGGACATTTCAAATGCTTTGGGATCCACTGATGGAAAGGAAAAGTGGTTTACATCTCTCCCTCTAATTTTGTGGATGGGACTGATTCTGTATGAGCTCAAGGCCCTCCAATTTCTCCTACTGAAGGAAGCACAGACATCCCAGGTCCTACGAGTTTGCTCGTATCAGCAAAGGCTCTCATGCGCAGAGGCCTTGGGCTTCTGGTTGGCACTGCATGACCATGAAAGTATGGCAATGTTGCTGGAGGGAGGAAAGCGAGAGGAATTTGCTAAAGCAAAGGGAAGTTTATGTGCCCAGACACTCTTGAAGCTTGAGGAGTGGGGAGCTGCGGTGTGCAGGCAGGGGACAGAGCCTCTGAAGGGGAAGGAGCTGCACAGACTTCAGCTGAAGACAAAGCATCCTACCTGACCCAGGGGAAAGTGATGAACAGCTACAGGCAGCATTTACATTTCTTAGGCATGCTGCATCAAAGAAACCGGTAGAAACCTAAGCCTGGACTGTGGCTGAAAGGCTTTGCAGTGCACATTTCGTCCTTGATTTGCAATCTGCTCTGTTTCCACTTAAAATACAGCTGCATTTGGTCAGTTCTTTGATCTTTCCTCTTCGGAGTGTGCACTATTAATTACTGCCCGCACCAATTGTCCTAGGGAGACCTGGCAAATGGCTAGCACCAGGTAAATAAAAAAATAATAGTAATGGGCCAGGTGCCAGGATGCAAGAGCAGGCTGGCTGTGGGCTGGTGTGCGGGCACTCACCCGATGGGAGTGCTGCCTGAGGGCTGGTAAGAGCCCAGAGACCTGGGGGTCACTCTGCCATCCCAGCACTCTGGGAGTTGCACTAGGTGATCTTTGACGGTCACTTCCAACTCAAACCGCTCGATGATCGTACGCTCCCTCCCTGCCCGCACCTCTGCTGCCCGGGTGCGGTGTTTTCTCCCGCTGACCCAGACAGAGGGCGGTGGCCGGGCCGCGGGCTTTCCCCCCCGGCGCCAGCAGATGGCAATCCCGGAGCAGGCAGATCCCGGCCGCACTCAGAGCCGGGCGGGGGCAAGGCAGGCCGCGGGGCCGCCTGCGCTGCCGGGCGGCAGTTCCTGCTAGGGCGCGGGGCAGAGGGGCAGGGAGCCGGCAGGGTAGCCGGCGGGCGGGGAAGGTGGAGGGGGGCGGCTTCGTGGCAGCCGAAATCGGGACCCTGCTCAGGCTCGCTGCGTCTCTATCAGTCCAGGAAACGGCGCGTTTTAGCCAGTTGCTGGGCCGGGAGTTTGGGCATCCTCACCGTGACGGCTGAAGCAAGCCTCCTTCGTGCTCCATTTGGAGTATTGGTCTGGGGCGAGCCTACATCTCACTTCCTTATCTCTGTCGAGGGGAATGCAGCCCTTCTCCATTCCACCCTCCTCCCTGTCTACATGATGTGGCACGCATGAGGATGAGAGAGGTGTTCCTCGCCGTGCATCTGTAAATCCAACCACGCTCTCAGCGTATGACAACCCAGACCCAACAGCTGGAGCTTCTAGTGCTCCTGAGCAAAGGATTTGGTGGGTCCCAAGTAGCGAGAAGGGGATCGGAAAGAGGGGGTTCTGAGAGATGTGTGGGATGTTTTTTTTGTGAGACTGGACCTTGCGGAAGCAAGCAGGCAGGCAGGACTGCTGAACAGCAGTGGCAAAGCCATACTCCCCCACCTCCTCCTGCTCTGATCGGGGGTGGGCTGCAAGGCTTGTCTGCCATGCGTAATTTACAGCTTTGCTGCAGTGATTGTAAGTCAGTTGGCTTTGAAACATTAATATGAAGGGAAGAAATGCTGTTATTTTTTTGCTTTTCTCATATGCTTTGTGCAGGAGACTTAAAGGGACAGAATTGAGATTAATAAGTTGCAAAGAAGGAAAATAAAGTGACGGGTTGTCTGCAGATGTTTGAGCAAATTTTCTGCATATAATTCACCATTAGGGAAAGAAACAGTCTCGGTATAGGCAGTCAAGAAAGAGGGGATTGCTAGTATGATGGGGAGTGTGCTAGTTTGGGACCATTACTTAAGTTACTTGCTCCAACACAGACTTCCTGCGTGAACCTGGTCAAATCCCTTAGCCTTTGTCTGCCTCCATTTTCTGACTGTAGGGCAGAGGCACAGCCCCTGCCCACTTAGAGGGCACTGTGCTAAGGAGTGCTGTCTGAGTCTGCTGTGGGTTCTGTATGAACAGCAACTGTGGCCAAAAGCAGGAGTGCTTTCAAAGTGGGCATTTTGGGTAGGATATGAAGAGGCAAGGATGGGGCTGCTCAGTGATGTTACTGATGAGACCATATCCGTTCTTACACTGTCCCTCATTTACCTCCCACAGCATGGGTTTCTCAGTTCAGTAGCTCCACTAGCTGGGGGAATATATTCCGCTTCTCTTCCTTACTATTTGGTGTTTCTTCATGGGCCAGTGACTCTGATATTCAGTGCTGCCGTTGTTGGGAAAAATAAATGAAAACATAGGGCAACAAATCAAGGAGCAATTGCTTCAGTGGCTTTTGATGAACTCTTTGCAGCTGAGCGTGAATTTTTCCAATGACTAGCATGCACGTGCATTTTCCCATGACATTTGTTGCAAGAGGTACAAAGTCCTAAGTGTTGCAATTGTTTTGTCTCTGAAAATCTTACTTGAAGTAGAGTGGGTCTTCTTCTCCTGACAGCCACTCTGAATTTGCTGACACACAGGTGGGCCCGGGAGCCCAGCTATCCACATGCACAGCTTTGGTATTTCAGGGTTATCCAGAAAATGGCATTGCCTCCACCATTGTTCCTCATGAATGTATCAGCAAAGGCAGACTCTGCAGCTTTCCTGCCAGGGAAACTCACTCACCCAGGAGCCCTGATGCTCTTTCAGGGGCACACAGGAGACTCCAGTTTCTTAAACAAGTTTTGTATTGGTGATGTGTGCTCATGTGTTCAGCAGGAGTTTGAGATCGCTTGAGGTTACCCTTCAGGTACCAGAGAAGCAGCACTACCTGCTTTTTTAAGCAGCATTTGTATGGACAGGAACATGGCCTAGCAGTCTAACTGAGTCCAATGTTTTGTGTTTTCTTAGCTTCAGAAGAGTGATGAATTGTGCCCTTTTCTAATATAAGCATTTTCAGTTCTGGCTTATCTGGGTTTCTATGGTCATGTTTAAAATGGCCTCCCTCACAGAGAGTGAGTCTTCACTGCTGATTCCATGCCAGGAACTCTCTTCTTGCTATGAAAAGTGGTATATTTTTAAATTGACCATTGGAGTCTTTTATTTTTTGCTCAGCCTGTGCCACAAAAATACTGATTACTTTTACACTAACGTCCTGAAACATTTCTTGTCTCATTACGTTAAAAACATTTTCTAGAGAGTGTTTAGGCTGTAGATCAACCATTTCTGGTACCATTAGAATTTAAAAGCAAGTAGATATTGTGTAATTGCAAACGTCTTGGATAACTTCCTTCTGACAAGAATCCTCTAAAGGCTTGTCTGTCCAGGTTTGAACTAGCGGGATGGGATTTTTCTTTTGCCAAATTTTTCTTACAAAACATTTTCAGTAGCATTTTGCATCTTGGTCCTTCTTGTTTTAGTACTGTGGATAAAATCTCCCAGGGTATTATTATGACTTGTGTGCCAGACATTTGAGTCAGACTTTGATTGCTCTGCATCGAAGAGTTGAAGAAGTGGGATCTTAATTTAACAGGTGGCAGAAGAATAGCAAAGGCACTAAGCTCCAATTCAAGTACTCTGGAAGAAGAGGGTGCAGGCAAATGTCTACAGAAGGAACCAGCAGTAGCAAAAAGGGAAAAGTAAGAAATCTACAATGCTGTCAGTGATTCTGCAACATACCTGATTTTAGATCCTTAGGAGTAAAAACACATCTCAGCAGCTGGGAGAAAAGTCAACTCTAGCAACTCACCTGCTCCCAGCATTGTATGTGCATTTCTGCAGCTCAGCAGCTTGCAAGGCTCTCTTGTCAATACATCTGCATTTCAAAATATGTGTATAGTTTGGCCTCCTGAGAGGTCACTTAGTATGATGTGTAAAAAAACCCCCAAACCTTCCTTTGTTTCTTCCTGGTGAAACAAGCATGGGAAGGTTTTTCCTCTTTTTTTCTTTTTTTTTTTAATTTAGTGTCTAAGGCTGACCTCAAAACAGCTGAAACCCTTCATCATCAAACCCAACCCTTGCCTCAGCTGGAAGTGATCAGCATCTGCATTTATTGCTAGGGAGCCACTGCTCTGGCTTTGCTTGGGAAACCTGACTGTTGGATCTAAGGGTACCTAGATCATCCCCTATATGCACTACAGATATGGGTGGTGAGTGAATGGTTTAGGGTTTTTATGCTGTCTGTGTGGCTTCACTCATCAGTCAGGATATCAAACAGGTTAGTACTATTTATCAGCATATAATTCTATCTAAAGAATAGGCGAACAAAAATAAAATCACAGAATCAAAAATGAGCACATCTAAGAGATAAACAACAGTTGATTGCATCCCTGTAAAGCTACTTTTGCCTTGCTGTTTGAGACATGTTTGACAGGGCTTTTCAGAGCTACCTGTCCTTTAAATCAGCCCAGGAGGAAACTGATGCCAAGACTGACCTGTGCTTTGGGGAGACTTCACTGCTAGTCCCACAGGCCCCATCTCCATACCTTTTCTTCTCTGTCAATAGTTGACATGGACTGGTGGCATTGATGCACATGCTGTGGTGATGTCAGTCATCCTTTGTTACAATTTGCCTACAGTAACAGGCTGTGAATTTGGTTATGTAAATTTCTTCTAAGTAACCAGTGCAATTAAAACAGCAAAGTGCCTCAGAATTTGCATTAAAAATATCCTAGTCATTAAAGTTGCTTGCCATTTCCTCCATGATCCACAGTTTTGGAAAGCTTTTTTTACCCTCTCAGTCCTACCAGTTAAAAGACAGCATTTTCTGTCTTGGAGCCTGAGAAATGATCAGCAAAAGGAAATTGTTACTCTTAAGAGCCTTATTGCTTATTAATGGAGGTAATTAAATGGATCTAACTAAGCTGAGGATAGTATGAAGCTTAAGAGTGCATGTATACATATTCCCTGGTCTGAAAACTACACTCAAATTAATAAAAGAATTGATGTAGGCAATGGCTAATGTCTGGGAATTGCTCTTGAGACTGTAATGAAGGCAGTTGCCTCCTTTAAGCTTCCTTTCGCTATAATATAGCTAAAAATAGCCCAGGTCGACACTTGCAATAGAGCAGCTGTTGTGCAACAGCATTAAGATGCTACAGAAACACCCAAAATAGATTAAGGGGTGGAGGACCCAGGCTGTTATCCTGCTCCTGACTTAGCCAAAGGAAAGCAAATAGCTGGAGCAAAGCAAGGAGATGAGCTCTGCAGTGGTGCAAAGGAAGAGTTAACTGCATGGGGGGGTTAGCGCTGTAGGATGCTGTATCCACAGCACCTTGGATGGTGAGCTGCTCTGGGATGCTGCAGTCACCAACTGGGGTTTGGGGAATTCTGGAATGAATTATCTCCCTTGCCCTCCTCTCTGTCTAATGTGGGTGCTTGTTGGGCTTGGGAATGTGAGGCTGGGAATGTAAGACAGGACAAAATCAAGCAAACACAGTGAGTGGTGTTTTCCCTCTTGTCCGTGCGAAACCTGGATGAAGCCCAGCTCCCCAGGTCTGAGGAGCAGGAAAGGATTTGAAACAGAAATAGGAGACAGTTTGCTTGAGTGATATCTCTGTGTAAATAACAAGAATGTGAAGCATAAATGTCACATTAGTGCCATTTCTGATGAAAGTCTCCAGGGTTTCCAACTTGTTATAGAACAAAATGGCTTGGTGTTTGCACAGCAGTCCCAGGATGCAGCCCAGGCCTGCCTGCCTGCCTCCCGCGGTGTGTGTGGCACAGCTGTGCCCCTTCTGTGGCAGCTGCATCTTGGAAGATGGACCTGTCTGGCCTGGCTCCCCAGGAAGGTCTCCAGAGGTAGATGTGGAGGGGTGACAGAAGTATGGAGCATCAACACTCAGTCAGTAAAAGCTAAGCTGGCCCAAAAAACTGATTTCTTTCTGTATTGCTGAACTTCCGCAGGTCAAATGGGGACCATCTTAACAGTGTGGTGAATTACAAATTCGGGTCAATCAGTTGTGAATAAAAAACCTGAAAGAACTAAGGCCTTATTATAGCTGCTTGTTTTTAAAAGCCTAGCTCACTGAAGTCACCAACATGACTATTAGTGGCACTGCAGGTATACCCAGAGCCATGTCTGAGATCATAAGGAGTTCATTTGTGGAGTTATTGTATGGACATCTGCTGAAGAACAATCCCTGCTCAGTGGAGGGTATATACTAAATGCACTACATGTGCAGAGACTGGGAGAAGGGAATAGTGTTATGATCTCTGACAGACTGTGTAGGGAGAAATTAAGGAGGCCTGTAGCAAAATTTAGAAATTAAACAAGATCTCTTGAGTACCGCTGTGTTCTTTTTGTGGATTAATCATAAGACAATCATTTCTCCTTTAAAGTGCATCCTCTGTTAGCCAAGTGTCAGGCTGAAGTAAAAAATGCAGCCACTGCTGAACTAAAGCATTGTAAGGTGTTTAACAACTACGCAGTAAGGCTTCCTTATTGGCACTCTACAGTGGCAAGTAAAGGGTGAAAGAAAATTAAACTGTTGACGTATTTACACTGCACATCCTTTATGCTGAGAAGCTGCTGCGCTGCTTAATGTTATGTGCTGATGTATTAATATTTAACTTTCATACAATCACAGGAAAGAAAGGCCTATTTGAAATTTAACCTGCAAAACGCAACTGTGAATCGGAGTTGCAATGTTTTGTGCCTATGTTGATCTCATCAAAGTTGCAATGATCCTGAGACTGGGGTAGAAGAAAACCAGATTCAAATGAACAATTGCTTTTCTGAATAGCATGCACTCTGCTCTGGGATGCAGTGTTAGGTCTTTAAGCTTGCTGAGGTGTTGGAATGCTTTGCTTAAAATGACATAAGACAGAAGCAGGAACTTAGTTGTAAAATGTGGATAGATGTATACAGAATATTTTGGCTTTCTGCTGTTAAGTGGAATATAAGTTTTGGGTTCTGGATATGTGCATTGACTATGCTCCAAATTTTGCTGTACTCCAACAGTCCAAGTATTTGTAATGTTGACTTGAGTCTGCTGACTAGTAATGGTCATAGCAATGAGAAATCAATGATCTATTGAGCTTGCACAGCTTTACCTTCTGGAGTTTCGTGTCTACTAGACACACAGAATAGTTAACAAAATCCATTCAGGCTGATGGAGGATGAGTAAGTACGTGGGAAAGGCATGCAATGAGAGTATTAAAGAGTGTTTCCATGAGGGTAAACCCCTGTAAGAGCTTTTGAAGTGAAGAGAAATTGCTGTTGATAAAAATGAAAGAATTAGCCAAGTGCTCCAATAATCTCTAACGCATTTATGTAGCAATAATTTGTCTTAGTCCAGCAACCTGATTAATCAGTTTTCTCATGTTGTAATGTTGCCTGGTGGTGGAACCTGTCACTGGATATACTTTATTGCTTTGCTATGCACCACCAGTAACCAACGATGGAAACTAACCAACCCAAAACTTGCATAATATCCTAATAATGTGATAAAGTGAGGAGCTGTAAGAATTAAAATGTTTTTGGCAGTGTTAGACAGCATTCAGTGACAGCTTGTTACTAGAAAGTACTACACTCAGGCTAAGAAATAAGGCCAAGCTTTTCTTTGTCAGCTATTATGTAGCTTCCCTCAAGAAGTCCTGCTTTGCTCCAGAATAAGTTTCACTACAAAGTGTAAAGGTTTTTCCAGTCAGGCACACGCTGTCTGCCTGCATTTGCTTTCCCACTGGCTTGCAAAAAACAGGACCCCTGCTCTTAGCTGATCCTTCCTTGTAGGTGCATTAGATTTTGCTGCCTTAGGTTGAAGATGGTAATAGAAAAGTTTCTCTTTAAAAGCCTGAATGCAGCAACATTTGAGCTAAAGGAACTAATCCCATTTTAGCCAGAGGCTCCCAGGATTGTTTGGAATCTTGTCTTGCATTGCTGAAATAAAGGAGACCTTTGCAGGTGCTTAATAATGGGAGCAAGGCCAGAGCATGCTAGAGCTGTGCAGTATAAAGCTCCTTCATTTTTAATAGGTATATGTGAATGTTTACAATAAATGTTTTATCATTCACTCTTTGTGCAACCGCTGGATGAGAGGGAGATCAGAACAATAATCCTGTGGTGGTGTATTGGGTCTGGCTGAGATGGAGTTAATACTCCCCATAGCAGCCCTCATAGCACTGTGCTCTGCATCAGTAGCTAGAAAGGTGTTGATAGCACACCAGTGTTTTGGCTACTGCTGAGCAGTGCTGGCACAGCATCAAGGCTGTCTCTCCAACATTTTTGCCCCCCCCTCAATGGCAGGCTGGGGCAGGGCAAGATCTTGGGAGGGGACATAACCAGGACAGCTGACCTAAACCAACCAAACAGATATTCCATACCATATGACGTCAGCTCAGATATAAAAGCTAAGTTAAGGGAGACGGAAGGGGGTCCATTTGTCTTCCGGAGCAACCACTACGTGTACTGAAGCCCTGCTTCCCGAGAAGCGGCTAGACATCGCCTGCTGATGGGAAGTAGAGAATAACATAATTTGTTTTTTCTTTGCTTTCGCGCGCGCAACCTTTGCTATCACTTTATTAAACTGTCCTTATCTTGACCCACGAGCCTTTTGTTATATTTTTCTCCCCCCATCCAGCTGAGGAGGGGGAGTGATAGAGCGGCTTTGGTGGACACCTGGCATCCAACCAGGGTCAACCCAATTTCCCTGCCCCAGCCTGCCATTGAGGGGGGGGCAAAAATGTTGGAGAGACAGCCTTGATGCTGTGCCAGCACTGCTCAGCAGTAGCCAAAACACTGGTGTGCTATCAACACCTTTCTAGCTACTGATGCAGAGCACAGTGCTATGAGGGCTGCTATGGGGAGTATTAACTCCATCTCAGCCAGACCCAATACAGGTGGATTTATGAAAGGTAAATGCTCGGTCCCACTGCTTGTTTGTATACTTTAAGGCCTATGCTGAGTTCATACAGTGAGGTCAGGAACAGTGCCAGATAAAACACCTTGTGGTAACAGCCAGCAGGTCGATGGACAATCCTCTGAGTGAAGTTTCTGATTTCCAAGAGAGGGAGGGGTGAGAGTTGCAGGAAACAGAGCTTTTATCGCTACTTAGCGTGAAATGGCCTTAGAGGTCCTGCCTTGAAGGATGCTGTTATCTGCAAGCAGACCAGTATGTGCTGCAGGGGAAGAAGTTGTGTGCTGCCACTGGTCCTATCTGCCATCACCAAAACTGGAGCAAATCAGCCCAGCTGAAAGGCAACGGGTGAGTGTGATATCAGAGACCTGGGATTCTGCCCTACATATCTGATGGGGAGATAGTGGAGAGATGACTGTAGGCATGTGTCACATCTCAATATAATTTCATCTTTATCTGCAGAGCAGTGTGAGTATATACATCAGAGCTGGGTGTTCTCTCTGATGGGAGGAGGCTGAGAAAAGCTGTCTTTAGTTTACCCCAGAGGAAGAAGGAAGAAAGACTAAAAATAGAAAGGAGAAACCAACCAGGACAATGATGGTAGGGGGAGGGGCATCCTTTGGTATGAGCATACGTCACTGGTGTGTGCATTTGTTCACTTCATTGCAGAACTGACTTCATTATCTGAATTCAAGTGATGACAGACCCTTTTCTCTCCCAGAGGACCCACTGGTTCCTCAGGCCTGGGAGGACCGTTATCCAGGCTTATTTGCCTTGTGTTTTTATGTCACATTCTCCATTTATTGATATGATGATGCAGGAGAAAGACACCACTGAAGCAGGCTGCTGATATCCAGATGTGCAATTACACTCTATCAAATCTGCCTCTTGGTGGGTAGCCTTAAGTATATTAAAATGCTGATCTCCACTAAGTGGAAGGAAGTGGAAAATCCAGCCATAATGACTGTTTTGTAGTGCTGAGAATGAAGTGGTGATTAAGGGTCTGATTTTTGTTTTGTTTTGTTTCTCCATTGCTTAATCCCGAGATGGTAGTGCTAGGCCAGGTAAGCTGATCTGAAAACCTGTTCTGGGTACTCCTGGCATGAATGGAAGAGTGGCTGGCTCAGAGGGACAAGGTACAAAAGAACTGATCCCTTGGGGCTCAGCTGGAATACACAGGTACATATGTGTACCTCAAGGAAAGACGTATGAGTCTGCTCAGGAGTTAATTTTGCCAGCCAGGGGCTTTGCTGCATGTTGCATTTCAGGCAGGGTGGATATGAGGAAGAGGAGCAGGGAGAGGGATTCCTGGGCAAGAAAAGTGTTCAAAACCAGCCTTCCACAGGAGCTTGGGTAGGGTGGTGGTGTGGAAAAAGCTTGGCAAAAGACATTAGGGGTTGGATATGTTGAAACATGGAGATCAGGGGAAGGAAACCCTCTCTGGTTTGACTATGTGTTCTGTATTGGTAAAAAAGACTGCATTTAGGAAATCTGACCTTTCTGCCAATTCCTTCTCCCCCCCGGAATACCATAAGAGACTCCAAATTTAGGCTAGTCACTTAGGTGACTTAAATTTGAACTTAATTGGTATTGGTACACAATGGACATATTCTCCTCTTCCTTCTTTCTAGATTTTTCTGACCTTGAAGAATGTCAGAAGGTACCTTGTGCTCCCTCTGCCTTCTCCTTTTGAACTCTCAGGAAATTGGAGATAACTTTCAAGTTGAATTTGATAAAAAAGTATTTTCATTTAAAAAAACAACAACAACAAAACCAAAACCACCCCAAGCAGTTTTCCTGTGAAAGTCTATCCTGACTGAAGTAAATAACTGTCATGGTTTAACCCCAGCCAGCAACTAAGCCCCACAGAGCTGCTCGCTCACTCCCCGCTGGTGGGATGGGGGAGAAAATCAAGAGGGTATAAATGAGAAAACTCATGGGTTGAGATAAAGACAGTTTAATAGGGAAAGCAAAAGCTCTGTGTGTAAGCAAAGCAAACCAAGGAATTCATTCACCACTTCCTATGGGCAGGCAGGTGTTCAGCCATCTCCAGGAAAGCAGGGCTCCATCACGTGTAACAGTTACTTGGGAAGACAAATGCCATCACTCCAAACTTCCCCCCTTCCACCTCCTTCTTCCAGCTGAGGATGACATCATACGGTCTGGAATATCCCTTTGGTCAGTTGAGGTCAGCTGTCCCAGCTGTGTCCCCTCCCAACTTCTTGTGCCCCCCCAGCCTCCTCGCCGGTGGGGTGGGGTGAGAAGCAGAAAAGGCCTTGATGCTGTGTAAGCACTGCTCAGAGATAATGAAAACATCCCTGTGTTATCACTGTTTTCAGCACAAATCCAAAACACAGCCCCACACTAGCTACTATGAAGAAAATTAACTCTATCCCAGCCAAACCCAGCACAATAACCAGGTGTTATGTGGGGAATCAAAGACAGTTCCTGGCTCCTTTAACTGTTTCTGATTTAACTGGATATTAGACTCCTGATTTTTATTTCCTCCCCGCCCCCCCCCCGAAGCCACTAATGCTCCTAAAGCTGTGAGGTGGAGATACATCTTAATACCAGAGCCACATGTGTGCCAGAAATCAGGCAGAAGATCAAATGACTTCCTCTCCCTGGTCCCCAGAGATGATTGCTGTCCTGATGCTCTGCTATTGGAAGAAGGCTGCTGTGAACGTTGGGGTTTTTTTTTTTTTTTTTAAACCAGGACAGGATTGCTCAGAAACCACAGCTGAGATATGGGTCATCCCTGTGTGAGGCAGTGTAAATACCCATATGAATGTGTAACCACAGTGGAGTTAAGTGCCAGCTGAGCCCACAAGGCAGAGCAGAGCTGGAAGGGGTAGTGGGCTGGGGGTTTTAGGATGCGCATGGCATTCTTTAGGTCATGCAGGAGGCCCAGGATAGAGGTAGGAAGTGAATTCAGTGCTCCCCACTCAGGCATCAGGTCTCTGTGTGGTGGGCATAGGTGTTTGGCCCCACTTGAGCATTGTTGCACCTACTGTAGTCTGAATGCATGTCTGAGGCTGCACTCACCCTCTCTCCAAGAGCAGAGGCAGAAGAAAGGAGCTGAATTTCAGTCTGCAGGAGGAGAAGAGAAGCTGAGCTGTACAAGTAGCTGAAACAGGAAGAGTCTGGGTTCATCTGTGGGGAGGTGGTACTGGGAGCTTGGAGCAGCCAAGTACACTCCTGGGAAGGTCTGCAAGACAGGAGTCCTGCAGGACTCCCCATGGAGTGGGGAAATCATAAAGCAAAAAACACTGCAGTCTATAAGAAAATTGTTTAGGGAGGAATTACTAATGGCTCATTCTCATGTATCAGTTACTGTTAGTTTGCTCTAGTGTGTTAATGAAAGGCATCCTTTGTGTGCAGCTGTGTACATTATTAAGGAGCTGGAGCATGTGAATTTGCAAGAAAATGTCACCAGCTCTTTTGCATCTGTTTACTTCATTTCATCTTGGCTCTCCGCTCCTAAGTGAATGCTTTGTCACTTGCTACCTGTACCAGTCCCTCCTTATGGCACAGTGGGAGCCCTAAGTGATCATGTGAACAAGGCCAGGAGAGCATGGTCTCCAGCAAACACCTCTCTCCTCTTTCTGAGCCTTGGGGCTGGCTCTCTGAGCTCTAACTTAGCCAAGCCTTTGCCTAAAGTGTTTATAGTATAATACACAAGGCAGTGAAAACTGTGCCAGTTGCCTTCTGGATAAGCATTGTCTATTAACGCATGGAACAGAACAGAAACATTGCTCTTATTGAGATTGAACACTTGCATCTCTCTCTCATAATTTTGTACCATAATCCAGGAATGATTTTTGAGCCTCTCAGAGTGCTGTAGTCTCTGGCGCAGTGACTGATGAGACATCTGCTCTGTGACGTGTTCTGTAACAAACAATTCATTACTGCAAAATAGACTTGCAATCATTGGCCCAGGAGCTTTGAGTTTAATGTGACATTCTGCAGTCTCACAAATCCTGCTCGGCTCTGGGGATTATGCATCATGTTTTATATCAGTTGTGATACCCGAACTTAAAAAGACATTGGATATTTAACACACTTAGCAATTTAGTTGGCATATTTACTTTTCCTAAATTAGTCCATTTTGGAGACAAACACTAAAGCACACAGGTTTATTATTAGACATCATTGTAGAGAACTGCACTGCCCAAGGAAATAATCTTCCTGGATGCCTCTGCCTTCACATTCGCATTTGAAATGTCAATACCACTATGTGGGGCTTGGGGAGGGAATGTGTTTGGCAAACCTGCTTCCAAGAGGTCACCTTTGGTTGGACCATAGATCTTATCAAAAGAGAAGGTAGCCAGCATTTGGAGGAAAAGTGGTTGTCACTGGGCAGGACTCACTGGGGAGGAGGTAAGCAGATAGGAATGCTTCTTGCTTTCTCCTCTCTCTCCCTCCTTCCCCAGCCCCTTCTTTTCAGGCAGGTGACATGACAGCTTCCAAACAGACTCATTTCCACCACTTCCCTAGGGAAGGCTCCCTCTGCTAGTGGCAGTATCGTACTTTCCAAGCTAGAGATGTGCTCCCCTGCTATAAGTATCCAAGGCAGTCCCTTAAAAATGAACTCTCTGAACATTTCCCCAAAGTACCACTAATTGTGACTTAAGCAATGATTGTGCTGGGCTACTCAGACTGGAGTGTTACCACAGCCCTCAGAAGAAGACAGCTTGGTTTTTGCTCTTTTTTGCTTGCCCTTTTCTGCTGCTTGTGCAATCTGCTATAACTGAATTGCATGGTGGTTTGTTTGCTTTGCTCAAGTGGCTCTGTGTGGCTGGAGCTTCATGATAGCCCACTGAATCCAAGCACATCCAAGGGCTCTAATATAACCACAGATCTTTGTGCATTGCTCAAAATCTCAACTAGTCTGTGTCATTGTGAGAGATAGGCACTACTGATTTCTAGAGACTGTGATTTAATGTGAAGATGGGGAACTGGAAGCACTAAACAATAACTGTAGTTTGTTCTTAATGCAGCTCACCCCCTGTGAGGATGGAAAATGACAGATAAACTTCTCATATTGCAAGAATAGCCCTAATCCCAGGAGATTTACTTAGTTACAAATAAGTATTTAATGCAAACTGCTTCCTTGCCACCTGTTTGTTGGATTATAATAATTTGTTTGTCATCTTGTTGTTTTTTTTTTTTAAATATGGAAAATGATCTGTCAGAGGAAGAACAATGCAAACACTGTTGTCTCAGGTGCTAGGTTATGGCTTGAAGTTCAGGGTAGTTCTATCTGTCCAGCAATGGAGGTGCCATTGGCATAGAAGTTGGTGCTTTGGGTGATCCTTGCACAGAGCCACAGGGCTGCCAGAAGCAACTGAATTCCCTCACTAAGAAGGGAATTTAGGATATCAAAGACTCATCTGCTAAGGCTAGGGTCAGCTCTAAGTATTTTTGTCCATGTTGTTTTGAACATGTCAGAATTGTTATCACTGGTAAGTCTTTGCTATTGTTTAAATGAACCCTCAAGCAAGATCACCACTCACTAAATGTTCAAGTGTTTTCCTTCCACCCTTGATTAGTTCCTGTGTCCTTTCACTGCTTAAAAATGAATAGCATAATTTAAAACCAGATAACACCTCCACTGTCAGGAGAGAAGGCACTGACACAGCTGAGGGCTCACATGCTGGAGTAAGGCTTTCTTTGTGAAATTCTCCTGAGCCTTGTTTTTCTGGTTTAGACCTGTCTCTGTATTTCATCAGGAGTAGAGTTGAGATTGGCTTTTGGAGATGATACAGGTAAGCCTGCTTTGTCTAGGTATATGTCCCAGTTATCCACCAAGATTTCTGATCCCATCTACTCTTGGCAGAAACGGGCCTGTCTGAGAGATTTTGTGATCACTTGTATGGGGCTGCATCCTGGCTTGGTGTACGTACAGGTCCCCTTCTAGGACATGCCTGTTCTCAGCCTCTGTGCCAAAACACAGTGGGATACACTTGAGGTACCATGTGGCCTCCTCGCTGGAATGAGCTCTGGGCTTGTGATAGGGCAGCTGGGAGTCGCATAGCCCAGTCCTTGCTCAAACAGATTTGCAACGCCAAAACAGAGGCTCTTGGGAAATTCTCAGCTCCAGTAATTAGAAACACACTCGTTTCTAGCCTCAGTGGTCACAGCTTCTCAGCTAGTATAATGGGATTTCCTCGAGTCTTCAGCCAGCTTCAGCAGCGACAAAGTAAAGGAAAGGAAGATGCAAGGGGATAGTACGACACGGGAGGGCACAGCCTCCCTTCTCTGCCCATCTCATGGCAAACAGCCTGATCATGTGCCAGCCATCCAGTCACCAGGGCCACAAAAAAGCCATGGGGCTCCTCCAGTCCTAGGGGCTAGCAGGTAGCTGGCCTCACTTGCAAGAGGCAAGTTAAGTGCCAACTCTATTACAACAGCTCCCAGATGGTGTCAAAATGATCTCCAAGCCTCTGAGGGTGGAACAACTTGAGTGGCAGCTGCAGACATGGGAAGTGCACTGCACAGATATAGCTGACATTGATGCAGCCCTATGTTATTAAACTCTCCTGGCACGCTCCTTTTCTCTATGGAAAGCATCCAAACGTGCTAGTGACACTGCACTAAAACAGAGGAGGAGCACGCACTGTGACTGGTGCTGGCTCACCAACTAACCCAGTCAAAGCGTGGTAACTGTACTCATTAAGCTGTTCCTTCAGCCAACTTCCAGCGAGATGAGATTCCTTTCCTGTCTGCTAGGTCAGTGCAACAGAAACCAGATCTGTCAGGAGCTGCCACACAAGAAAGGCAAGCATAGCGAATACGTATTAAAAATAACACCAGAAGCAATGAATGTTGGGTCCGATACAGCCATGCCTGCTGCATTAGCACAGCTCATATTGTAACAGTGGTAACCACTGCTCAGGCAGCAGGTTATGCTGCCAAGGATCCCCTCGGGCTTCGCAAAGAAAATCAGGCTGGATTTTCCAAATTGCCCATGGCCCATTGCAGAAATGCTAGTGAAATACATACACAGCCTTGCAGTCACAGCTTATTCTGCTGCTTGTAATTGCTTTAGTGTCACCTAGGATGCCCTTACTCTGCTTATCCCTTCCACAAGGATTGTTGTTTGGCTGTGTGTTTGTACAGCATCTCGTACAGAGATTGTGATTTCTAAGGCACACTAGTCACAGCAATGGAGCAATAATTAGAAATAACCCAACTCATCTGAGTATTTGAATAATTCTGGGCATAGAGAAACTGATGATAGCAGCCATTGCTGGTGTTTGTGGGCTTGTGAGCAGCCTGCCTGGGTTTGCAGTAGTGGATGGAGAAAGGTGTCTGTGTGAATGTTCACCATTGCTGAAATGCAATTGACTCTTTGGTGGCGCTTGGTGTGTTATCCTACGTTTGGTTGTGAAGTCAGGGTGTCCTGTTTGAGGGTGAGTGAAAGACCTGACCTCACACAAGACCTGAATGTTTCACTTCTAAAACCATGAGTGCTTACCAAAACCAAACATCTAATTTTACCCATTCTCAATGGGATCCCTCAGCCCTCCTGCTCCGGCCTGTTTTACCTCATTCCTTTTTGATGCTTTCCCTCTCTCAAAACCTCTTTTGTCATTTTCAGTCAGCTGAACCCAAGCTCTTATGCACCAGCCTTTCTGGTGTTTGTCTTTGCAGCACAGACCAGGAGTCTTGGCCCAGTGTGCTGAGTGCCCCAAGAACTCAAGTCTTAATATATGAACTTCCTTTGAAGATCCAGAGGGGAGTGTGAGCTATCCAAAGTTCACAAGCTCCTTTAGGGACTTCTAGCCAGGCTGTTTTCTGCCTTAGTTCTGTGTTTGATAAGAAAAGAAAGAGGAAAAAAGTTTCTGCTCCGCAGCTGAAGGTAAATCAGCAAGGGGACTTTTCTTTCTTGAACGACTTTGTGAGGTTTTCTTGTGTTTTGTTTTTTTTTTTAATTGTTTGTTTGTTTGTTTGTTTTTTTCCCCTCATGCCTGACTGTCCAGGGACCTTGTAAGGTCAGGCTGCTTTGTGCTGACAGTCTTTCAGTACCATGCACAGCCAGTATGCCTGCTTCAGTATGTGCAGCAGTGGCAGCCGTGTGCCTCCCTGGGAGGGTGTGGTTTCTATCTGAACATGAATCATGTAAAGAACAGGGGCCCAGAACTTCAGCCTCTACCTGGCCTCCTCGCATGAACAGCACATGAAGAAAAACAGTCGATTCTGCATGTCAGGCTTTCAGAAGAAAGCCTTATCCTCCTTTTTTCAGAGAACAGAAGGCAGATGGAAAGAGTCAATATAGTAAACACTCAATACAGAGAAACTGGAGCATAATGTTGGCGGAAGGTAGAGGCCTGGAGGTCAACAGAGGTGAGCTCTTGGATGGGAAAGGGGAAAATCTCTATAAATGCTAGGCTCACCATTATTCTTGAGTTATATCTGGTTAGGCAGCCCCTCACAGAAGCAGTAATAACAGGAGAATGGAATAAAAATCCCTCCCACAGTAGCTTCTTGACTAAGATAACAAGTGACTGAGCTGGGATGCGCCTCTGTAGTGTGCTTCCAAAGTGTTTATGTCATCCTGGGAATGGCAGGGACTTGTAGTTGACAGCAGTCTTGCAGGGAAAGGCTACAGGAGGCGTGTATACAGATGAACAAATGCAGGCAGGAATGCAAACGTGCTTGTGCTTATGATTGCAGGAGTGCGAGTGTGCATACCATTACACTGATGGATGTACTGGGAGTGTTTGAGGACATATGAAGTAGCAGGAATGCGTGGGACTGGGTGGTACATAGGTGTGGGGGAGTTTGAACATGTGTGGCTAGCTGTGCGGATGTGTATGGATGTCAGAGCAAGCAACAGTGTGGGCACAAGCCTTAGTGAGAAAATCAATTTCCCCCCTGGCACAGTGAAGTGTGAACTTCATTCCTGAATGTCAGCCCCACTTGCCAGTTACCTCCTGGACCAGAAGGAGAATGAATGTTTTCTTTGCCAGAAATGGTAATGCTGAAAAGCTCTGCAGCCTGAAAGGCATAAGGAAAAATTGTCAGGGTTTGAAGGAAAGCGCTTTGGAGGTATCGGATGCCTTTTTGTGCTGGGGCTGTTAGCATTGCCTCCCTGGCTCTGCACAGGGTGCCCCCCCTCTGTGGCCCCTGGTGTCAGCAGGCTGCTGAAGTTGAGCAAGCCCCCAAGCCCTGCCTCAGGGAGCGCGGCAAGAACTGCCTCCTAAATATTTGCTTGGAGGTGTAACTGTGGTTCTTCAGCTGGGACCTGGCTCTGTTACAGCCCAGTGTTGCACGCAGGATCTCCGATCTGTATTTGCAGAAGCGTGGCCATCCCCATGCAATTATCCTGAGGCTGTGCCAGCTTCTTCCACCCACCCTCTGTGCTGTACCTAGGCAGAGGCAGCAGGCAGCGGTGCTTTTCCTGGTGCCTGGAGCACGTACCTCGTTCTGTCACACTACTCATAGAGATGGTCTTACTACAAAATCAATAGGTAGATGTTCCCTGCTGTGTGTTTATGCTGGGGCTGGAGATAAATCTAACTCATTTGGATGAATACACAAGGGGAAGGAATTTAGAAAGGAAAAATGCCTTGGTGATGTTCAGCTTAGCTTGTTGCTATGCAACATCGTGCTGTAACCATAGCAACTCCCAGAGAAGCACCTTGTACAGACCTTTTCTTCTGATACGGGCTGGAAAGAAAATGCAGTAGAAATGCTGGGTGCTTCTCCACACTAGGGCAAGTATGGGCTCAGTAGCCCAAATCTGCTCCAGTATCCTGTGGGTTCACTTTTCCAGCTTGTGTTCCTAAGACTGGTTATTTTCTGCAGTTATTGCTTCACAAAAGGGTTGGGTTTCACAGCTTTTCAGACTGGAAGCCTTTGCATTAAGGGGGCCTGGACAGAACAGCAATAAAACTGCTGGGAACCCAACCAAGCAGTAGCTACATGGAGCTATGTTGTCCTGTAAGCAAAATAGCAAATTTGTTCTGTGTTACTATTCCTAGTAAAGGAAAGAGAAGCATGTCTCTGCTCTCATGAGACACTAGCTGTTCCTGCAGGGTCAAAGCAATTGAAACTGTCAGAAATAAATACCCCCTAGTCTTACCAGTATCAGATTCTTATTGCTTCTCCCAGGGAAATGGCCCCAAAGGCAAACTCCAAATTAAAGGAAGGAAAATAGTGGAAAATCAGAGATGGGAGTGAGGTCAAAATGAGGTCTTCCTGAACCAGCACAAAATATGAAGCCATGGGTGGCTGTCCCAGCAGATCTTCTTTTTCCTGGTCTCCAGTTTGCAAGCTTGGCTGGGGTGGAAGGTGGGTTGCTAAGTCAGCTCTTCACATGATAACTCCCTTACGTGCTTGGAATAAAAAAGTCTCCTTTGCATCTTTTTGAAATGTGGTACCTGCCAGAATGCAGCTCGAGGCACATTGTGTTTAGAGGATGTCATAATTATCCTTTCTCACTGCACCAGGAAGGGGAGAGTTCTTGATCCAGAGGTCTAATGCTTTTACTTGGAGGAATGCACAATCCACAGGATAACATAACAGAAGATACCAGCTGGAGATGCTACTGCAGAAGAGATAATTAAAGAGATTTTAAAGGAAAAGCAGCTTTCAGGAAGAATGAACATGCACAGAAGTAGGAGGCTTGGAGTAGAATATGATAAATGTTTGGGATTAAGCATTAAACCCAGAAGGGGAGAATAATCTGGATCATTCCTGACGAGTAGGAGTGACTGACTATCCATCTGGAGTGTTTCATGGGTATGTGGGTGAAGTGAGCATGTTTCTGTTGGTAGTGCAGATGTGCTGATAGCATGCTGAAATAAGGATGTGCATCCTCCAGCCATAGCCTCTAAGGGGATCCCAAAACCTGTTGAAAGGTAGGAACAGTGGTCAATAGGGCTAGTTTAACTAGCCAGATTTGCTGGCTAGGTTTACAGTAGCTCATAGATTTTATTCTGCTTTGCTTTAAAAGTCATTGTGGGAGGTTAGCTCTGTAGTTGAGAGCAGTAATTGTCCTCCAGGGAAAAGAAAAAGCCTGAAGCGATTCTCCAGATGTGGAGCTGAACAGGAGGCAGTGACGAACAGCCTTGGCTGCTGTCTAGCCATAGGGGCAAGGCGCTTTGCTTCTGCATGAGCCCAGATGTGGGCAGTGGAGCTGTATGCTGGTTCCTGTGCTGCTTCACCTCTGACTGTGCAGCCTGAAGCTGATGGGGTAGAGCTGGTGCCTGAGCAGGACCACTGCATGCTCACTCCCTGCCGGCAGAAGCCCTTTCAAGCTCAGCCTCGTCAGAGGCCCAGAAACATCCTAATTAAATGAACTGCAGGTGCAGAGGTTGCTAAGCAACACCATTATCATGCAGCAGCCATCCCATGCTCTCACCTGCTGGAGCTGCCTTCCCTCTCTCCCCAGGCAAAGCCCATCTGTCCGTCCCCAACCGTGCCCATCACTCCCGCTCGGTTGACACAGGGAAATGCGCAGGGGCAGGTTTGAAGCAGGAGCTGTTGCTCAGGTATGGGCAGCTGAGCAGTGGTAGCTTCTGTCTGCTTGAGAAATCCCAAGCAGTGAAACTGCTCTGGGGCTGGGGTAGTTTGTAGGTGCTTAAGAACTAAGCAAGCAAGCACAGGGTCGGGCTGGGAGATAAGCAAAAGCTGCTGAGATGCAACAGGGCAGTCACTATGACTATGAGCTTGGGTGCAAGGTGCTGGCTAGAGGTGAGCCTGCAAAATGCACCCATTGATTTTCCTGGGCAAAGGCTAGAACAAATTCAGACAGTATCTGGAAAGCAGTCCCCTTTGTCTTTCTCAATGAACTGCTCTCATAGTTCATTGAATGCCTTCTAATCCATAAAACCTGTTAGTATGTAACTTACAGGGCAGCCCTGGCTTAGAAGCAGGTTCTCCGAGGAGCCTCTTGGGGGGAATAGTGAGGTGTGCGCCCCAAATACACTGCCCTGAAGCATCACCCAGGTATTGTCCTCCTATGGTGTCCTGGCTTCAGCTGGGATAGAGTTTAGCTGTCTTCCTAGTAGCTGGTACAGTGCTATGTTTTGAGTTCAGTATGCAAAGAATGTTGATAACACACTGATGTTTTCAGTTGTTGCTAAGTAGTGTTTAGACTAAAGTCAAGGATTTTTCAGCTTCTCATGCCCAGCCAGCGAGAAAGCTGGAGGGGCACAAGAAGTTGGGATGGGACACAGCCAGGGCACCTGACCCAAACTGGCCAACGGTGTATTCCATACCATGGGACGTCCCATCTAGTATACGAACAGGGAAGTGGGGGCGGGGAATCGCGGCTCGGGGACTATCTGGGTGTCGGTTGGCGAGTGGTGAGCAATTGCCCTGCGCATCATTTGTACATTCCAATCCTTTTATTACTACTGTTGTAATTTTATTAGTGTTATCATTATCATTATTAGTTTCTTCTTTTCTGTTCTATTAAACCGTTCTTATCTCAACCCAGGAGTTTTACTTCTATTTCCCGATTTTCTCCCCCATCCCACTGGATGGAGGGGAGTGAGTGAGCGGCTGCGCGGTGCTTAGTTGCTGGCTGGGGTTAAACCACGACATATGGCATCCTTCACTTTGTCACCTGGAAGGGTTGAGTCGGCAGCAAATTACTTCCCTTTGGTGGCTTTCTGTTCAGTGAAAGCCACAGTCCTGGCAGTGGTGGGAATAAAGCTTCCCAATCCCTGAGCAGGAAAAAGCCAGTGACTTGCATTGCTGTTGTGAGCACTCATGAAGTTCCCACTAAGCCAGCCTTGAAGGAGGGGTGGAGGAGGCATTATCCTCTGCCCACAATGCCCCAGAGTTGTAAAGGGTGGACTTCAGCAAAAAAATCCAACCCCTTTTATATCACAAGAATGGAGTTCAAGACAAAAGGCAGCTTAGGACAGCTGTGAGGTTATGTGGCAGGACTCAGAATCAGTACCACTGCTCCTGCTGGTTCTGGTACCTGCCTGCAAGCAAATTCTGCTTCCCTCCTTCCCTCTTTTGCGCCTCCTCTGCCGCCCCCTCCCTCCCCCCCTTTTCTGCCAGCTAATTTGCTCAGGACTGGCTCCAAATACTAGGGCTATTCACAGTTCATCCAATATTCTCTCGAAGTTGAGGAATTTAAGCAGCTAAAGTCTCAGCAATTGCCTCAGACTTGTCCTCTGGAGTCATAAGCTGCAGATCGATTCTGACCAAAGATTGTACTTACAGGTCAAACCTGTAACAGGGAGGGCTAATATTTATCCGCAGTTGAGGATAAGTAGGGGACAGCCTCCCACTCTCCTTTCTTCAGCAAAAATGTTGCAGTTCAGGCCCTGTGTCCCACATGCAAGGAGAAGCTGTGCTGCTGGGTAGGTCCTGCAGATGTGGATGCTTTCACCCCCCGCCAGGCCTTATGTTTTACCTGTTAAGCAACCTCTGATGAGGTGCTTTGTCTTTCCATGCCTTGTTCCTCCATCTGAAGACTCAGGGTAGAAATGCCAACCAAAACAAAAAAGTGCTTGGGGATGCCCAGGTTCAAGAGCTCAGTCTCCTGCTGATACATGACAAAATGTTTTCTGTCCTTTGAAGTGCTGTTGTGGTAGATACGAGTTTTGAGTTTCCTTCCCCAAACCAGAGTTTTCCACCACTACTTCTGCCATTTTTTATGACAGATGATATTTAGTCATTAACTTTTATTACAATCATAATTTTTTTATTAACTTTGAAGGAAAACTGTTTCCCAGGTGATCATTCTTCCAGAGTTCAAGACCAGCAGCCCACAGCCTCACTCACTAAATTGAACTTCCTTATGCCAGTATTTTACTGCCAGTAAATCCATCCATGCTACCTTGTCCTGCTTTTAAAAAGCCATGAAATTCCCATGCATTGTCAGTGAAATAACCACAGTAAAGAGATGTATTAAACAGAGTTTGAAATTCAGTCTGGGACATTTGTGTTGCTTGGATCAAGATAATCAGTTATTGATACCAGAGGAATAAGAGATTTGCAACATTCAGTGAACAGGTGCTAGCCTAACTGTTACAGAGAACAAGTTAGAAAAGAAGCAGATTTATTTTTGCTTTGGTATTTGCCCACTATCTGTAACATCTGTGAGCTTCTTCCAAGCTTGGGGAGAGTGGCAGAAAATAATCTCTTCTTCATCAGTGGTCCAGACTTAGCTGTGGAGGACAGCAGCACCCAGGGACTCTGCTCGTGGCGTCATCTGCTGAATGTTGCAAACTGCTGTATTGACTGGCAGAATCTACCTCATCTAGGGCTCTACTTGAGACCTATTAGCAGAATATATATGTGCCCACCAGCAGTGCATTGAACAACAGAGTATTGTCCCTTCCTCCTATCTTCTGTTCCCACAGGGGAGAAGACTGCAGCATGTTTGCTGGACTGTTCCGTTCACTGTTGTTTATTAGTAAAAGTGAGGTCTGAAGCTGTGTCCTAGCTGCTCTTGTTGAAGGATGTTGGTGTTTTGCAGACATTATAATTAGTTAGTGATGAGAAACAGTGCATGTCCTCCAAATATAGGTGAGTTGGCGTGTATGTGTATGTGTGTATGATACCCTTCAAAGAAAATTCTCAAAGGAAAGCAGACACAGAAAATATTCCATGCACTCAGAAAACCATTATCTCAGTTTAAGCACAACAGTAATAAAAGCAATTACAATAGTAGTTGAGCTGCCCCTGTTATTTGCATTATGGAATTATTTGTATTAGTGGAGAGTGCCATGCTGCGGAGTGATGCATATTAGCATGAAAAGACCCAGTCAGAGCACCCAAGATTCTACAGTCTCAGCAGCCAGAGGAGGGGAGCGAGAACAGTGATGCAGGCAGATAGCAGTCTGTACACTAGGCCAACAGCAGAGCTGAGCACCGATTCTAGCTTTACCACTATTTGAGGCTGGCAGCAGCACTCAACATCCATGTTTCTTCTCTCTTTTGTTTTGAATGCAAAGTTGTGAAGAGATTTGTGGACTGTTTTTCATTGCCAGGTTACAGTTGGGTCCTTCCCTATATGTTTGTGCCTTACCACAACTCCTTGTTAATTTTGGGGTTTGTGCTGAATAAATAGTGCCTGGCTATTCGATTTTTTTTTCTTTTAAACATATTTGTGATGACAATAAATTAAATTGCTTTGTTGTGTTTGACAAATGTAATTTTTCATTTGGTTTTTTTTACCCACAGAGAAAGATTGCAAACTAAAAAAAAAACCAACCATCAACTCCAGAATGCAAGAAAGTACTTGACAAAGTACATTTTATCAACAGAATGAAATTAGATACCTGTCAAAATACATTTATCCTCAAAATAACTATGCATACATTTCATTTTCCTGCATAAATAGATATTCATCTGCTCTCTTCTGTCTGTCGTTTGCTACTCACAACTCAGCAGTGACTGTGGGAAGGAAATATTTAAAGACACTTCCAAAGCAAACGGCAGGCTGGGTTTATATCATTTCCTCTGGCTTTCTTAGCACCATTTACTTTATTACGAATGAGAAGGGAAACATCTATTTAAAATCAATACAATAATATTGTGTTCCAAAACATTAATTCCTAACTGCAACACCCTGTTCGGTTTCAAGCAAGCTCTCTGTCAAATGAACAGCTCTTGTGATTTTGCTTTTCCTAGGCAGGGCAGAGCTGCTTTTGGAAGTTAGGGAGGCAGGGAGACCCAGGGGTGTTTTAGCTACAGCCTCTGGGGAAAGGACTGTTGAATGGGAGCAAGGGAGCATTTGAAGACCCTTTTTTATAGAGGCTGGGTGCTCCCAGGTCTGTTATACTTGATTTGTTTGAAGGGCTGAGTGCCTTTTGATGAAAGATGGCCTGGGAGAGCTGGAGACATGCACACAGCTGGAAAATTATTTGGCCCCAGGGAGGCAGGCAGCCCTTGCTGCTCCTTGGCTGAGTATAGACCTGAGCAGCTCCTGCATGCTGGGAGCTCAGCAGTCTTGTCTTTGCCCAGGCTGAGGGGATGCACAATTGCTCAGCAGCAAGAGGCATGCTCAGAGCTTGTCCCTCGTACCAGTGCCAAGCAGGCAATTGAGTCTCAGGGTGCAGCCAGCCTCTTAATGGGTCATCCATCCTTCCTCTGTGAGTATCGTACTTCCTTAAAACACTTCAGCAGTTTATAGATTAAAATTTCCACTGAAAACAATCTGGAAGGTATGTGCACCAGTGCAGCTGGATATTGTGAGCTCTCTGATGAGATGGTAGGAAAATATCAAAAGCAGAGCTTCTGGCTTTGAGTGGTGTTTCTAGCTAGATCAAAACTATAAAGATCCTGAATATCATATGAAAAAACACTTTGCAGCACAGTCTTAAGGCCAGTGGGATTTTGAATTAAATGTGTTTTGGATCCAACCTTTATAAAGCAATGTTTTAGATAACAAATGGTTAAACTTCCATACCCTGCTTCTGAAATTTGGTAGCTTCACCCTCTTCCCTACTTTGTACGACATAAGCAGCTACTCTCAGGCAATCCTTAGAGGGAAAGGAGCAGATCACTTACAAGTTTTTCTGAAGTATACTGACTGCTGTTTAATTTGGCAGTTAAAGCCAACCATGAGCGGCTGCTAATAAAATTGCGTATCTTGTTAAATCTTCCAGTATGAGTAAAGTGCACCTGAAAATTTTGCAGATAAAAGAACCTTTTGACCAAAAGAAAAAACATGTATTTGAAACACTGCTGAACCAACAACACTCATTAGCATATGCTTTTCTTATATAATGGTTCTCAAGAGTAATGCAAACAGATTCAACACTGTGTATGTCAAAGAAACTCACTAGCAGTTCAAGGAAAACATCACTTGTGACAAAATCATGGTGTCACAAAACACCATTCCTGGAAAGGTGGTAAGAGCATGTATGTATGTGAGGCATGGGTACAGTGCTGTCAATCCAGACCTTGCTTTGTTACATTGGCTGGACAGGAGTACAAGTGAGGCTGCAAAACAGGTCTGGGGAGCTGGACCCTTGGAGCACCAGAATTAGTCTAGTTTTTCACCTTCTAATAGGTAAATCTAAGAGACCAATCAGCTTGGTATAGTAGCTTCTCTGCTGCTTGGCACCATGTGTGACTATATGTCCACATGTGCAGAGTGTAAAATTGCTACAGGACTTTGGATGACTGTGCTGGAGGGGTCTCAGGCAAGGGAAGGAAAGCACCAACATGACACAGATGCCAAAATGGTATAGCTCCCAGAAGCAGAGAGCTGAGCTCTGTCCTTTGGTAACACACTCCAAACTGTGCCCTGGGCTCCTTGCCTAAGAGGGGAGAGGGGCTCTATGCCAGATGGCCCTCTGCACTGACAAGGAACTGTCCATCATTTTTAACAACTGCTATCCTTAGAAATATTTAGTCCAGGACTTCTAAAAGGTAAATTCTTTTCTTGGAAATCTTAGAGACCTTAATGAGTTTGGAAATTGAGGAATTAATGAACTAATGTGGATAATGATTGCTGCCCATTAAAAAACCTCACATTCCCAGGCATTTCATGTCCAAACTGAGGGATATACTGAGCAATAGACTTTAAGCTGGAATTTTTAAAAAACAGTTTACCTGTTGTTTGTTTTTTTTTTTTCCCCCCTATAGTTTTTGTTATGGGGGCTTCCAGGCCTGACAGTCTTTGGTCTCTGGTGCAGGTCTTCTGGCATTTGAGAAATCTGCTCTTCCAGACAGAGACAGTCAACAACAAGGCAACATTTACTAAACTTACGCCAGACTTAATCCTTGACAATGGCTGTTCATATGCAAACAAAAACCTGTCTGAAGATGACAGGGAAATGTGGCAACTTTGTTTTCATAGGGAGGCTGCTCTGCTTCCCCATGCAGCATAGACTAATTAAAAATCAGTATAAAGTACAAGAAACATGGATCTGAGTCAAAACCACATGCTACTAATCCTGAAGGTAAAAGAATTTCTATCAAGGCACTTGGGGAACTCTGAAGATGAAAAACTCTGGATTGATTTGTTTATAGACTTCCCTTTGTTCCTCACTACTGCAATATCTGAGCATATAGGTAATCATTATTATGGTTATTTTATTTTTATCTATTGTTATTAGAAGCTTGACTACAAGCTTCAATTCCTACATTCTGCTGCTGCAAGATGCAAGACAGGTAAGGATGGTGATGGCTAAAAAGAAAACCAGCCTGTCAAATTACTTGGGACACTCTTCAGTTCATATAGCCAGCCTTTTTAAAGACACTCAGGCAATAAGGGTGATATACTAGTGGTGGAGGCAGTATACTCGGGAAAATCTAGAGATTGCATTTCCATGCCTAAGTATCAACTGAATTTGTTGGAAAATCAAAAGCCAAATGTAGATGCTGAGCTATTTGGCAGGTTTAATCATTGGAAGAACATTGTCAATGAATTTAAAGGCTGTTCTACATACAAGGGTTGCCATCTGTTTAAGCTGTTCTTGACCTGCATAGCATAGACACAGTTATAGCAGTAGAAATCTGACTGCGTAAAGATAACTACACCTTTATGAAAGGATCAATAAGATATACTACATCTATGCTTATATATATAGATGCCCATATGTAGGGCATCTTCATATTATTGTGATGGTGACCATATGGTGGCATGTTCTGCTAAAGATGAAATATTTTATCCCTAAACTACACAGTGGCAGGCATACAAACCCAGGAAGGGTTGAAACTTGGTTTAGAGCCTTCCAAATCACCCTTGCATGGAGTGCCTTTGCCTGTTTTCTGGGCTACAGTTCAAGGCCGTGCCAGAGAGCCTGGTCTAGCTCTGCAGCCTTGGCCAGCAGCCGACTCAGCAACACCTGCCAGTTCCCAGAGAGCCTGCAGTGTGGGGATGGAGCATCTCGGCTGCATGCCTGAGACCTTCAGGTGCTGCCACCATTATAATTATTTTCCTAATAATTCAAGCAGTGATAAAGAAGGCCATCAATCACTTTTATGTTAAATTATTTCAGGGGGCCGGAGGGAAGAATAAACCAGATAGCAGAGCCAATCCTGTGGCTTGTGTAAAAACCCTTGCAAATGGGTTCTGTATCTGATGGAGGCAGATGAGCAATGCAGAAAGCTGAGGAGGGCAAGGAAAGGGACCCTGCAAGCTCAGGCTCCAGTTCATTGGTGCTCTGAAAGTAAATCCTGCTAAACCCAGTGGGTTCATGCTTTCCTGTAAAGACTCAAGTGGACTCGAGACCCACCCAAGTGAAACACAAGGGGGTGGCTGAGGTCTCAAGCTTTGGAGCAGGGTTTGATTCAGGGAAGCATCAAACATGACAAACTGTATTTATTATCTGTGTGATGATAGCCTGAGCTGAATGTGGCTCAGCAGTAGGCAGAGGATCTGTCTCAAGAAGCTGACAGTCTCAACTGACTTGGAGGGGCAAGGAGAAAAAGGTAAATGGAAGAGGGTTTTTTGCCTGCAAAGGTATTTAGGGTCTTCTCTTCCCATGGGAATGAATGAGGAATATAGATAGCAAGATGGAAATCTGGTACTTGCCTTTTTTGATTTCCCCAAGCTCACAGAGCAGCTCCACAGCAGAGCCAAGACTGAAGCATCTGTGCCAGGTAGGTGCCTTAACCACGGCCAGAAGCTCCTGGCCAGAATCACTGCCAGCCCAGGGCTAAGCACATGGGATTTCTCTGGAGAGTGCCAGTGTTTCCCTTCTGGGCTGAAACAACTGGATGTTATTGAACATTGTTTGCATTGTTTGTTATTGAACAGTGCTTGGGGAATGTGGGCAACTAACACATGGTGAAAATGAAGTGAAAATAAAAAGAAAGCATACATCCAAAGAGTCCTGCAGGAGACAAGTATGAGACTATCATTTCTCTTGAAACAGGTTTCCATTCTTTAAGTTGAGGGCTCTGCCCTCTGAAAGCAAATGTCCACTGTGATCAGAAGGCCACATCTATCTCTCCTGGCTTGACAGCTGCCAAAGTGCTTAAAGGGTGATGATATATTGCCATTGTTTGTCAGTCACTCCAGGAGAAGTAAATCACTGGTGGGTAGCAGAAGGCAAAGGGGATAACGTGACATGGGATAAAAGCATTTCTTCCCAGTGACTGCACTAGATTTAAAATCAGACCCTCGAGGACTTCTTTAAGGCCACAGAAAGATCATTTCAACACCCACATATAAGTACTATTTGCACTGTGGTACAATCTATGTGCCCCAAGCTCTGATCAGGCTGATTTGGGGTTGAGGGGTTGAGTTCCCAGCAGGCAGCTGTGCCCTGAAGATCTCACAAACCAGGTAAAATGGGTGAGAAATGGAAGTGGCCAAGGATAAACAGCGGATCTGTAGCAGAGCGGGGAAGACTCGCAGTATCTGGGCCATTCCTGTCCCACACTGCACCACACAGTGCCAAGTACCTTGGGCCAGGCCTGACATATGGAATGAATCTAACTCAATTCCAAATGTGTAATACCCATTTATTCTCATTGAAGTTAACATTAGAAGAGATTACTATCTAGAAAACTTTGCTATCCTGATATCTGTCAAAGCTTATCAATGTTAGTAATTTATTAATTGTGGGGACTGTCATTTTACATGTCATTAACTGTTACCTCCACCCACAGTGCCACATAAAATAATAAACAGGCAATTGGAGGGAAATTCAGCCTTCTTCCTCAATCTTTTTATAACAAAACCTGCTGGTTTGGCCTTGGTTGGAGATCACCTCCTACTTTTACTGCTGCAGGCACTTTGGAATTTCAGTCCTACCTAGCACTACTTCTGTATTTAATGGGCTGTCAGGTTTTCTCTTGTTATCTTTAGGTCCAGCCTGAATAACTTGGCCATAAAAATTTCCCCTGGACTAAGGCTGTGTCCAGCAGGAGATGTAGAGCACTGCCTGAATTTTTAAGCTGAAAGATGCTGAGCAGCAGAACAGTTGTATTGCGTTAGTCAGAGAAATATTGTGAAGCAAAGGTGAGAAGCTTCTGTACTTGCACTAGCCATTCTCAGCTAACACTAATGCAATATTTTCAAAACAATTTGACTGTCTCCCAGTGCCACATCAGACTTAGGGGTTACTAACTCCCATGTGGGCTGTACAGAAATAGTCAGGGTCCCCAGGTGGGCCCTTAAAACAGTGATGCTGGGGAAACAGAGGAGAAGGGATGGATCAAATCTGGATTTTGCCTTCACTGTGTTATTACTAAGGCCAATCCATTTCTGTCATTGCCCCTGCTGCCATGGAAATTATTAACACTTCAGCAATCTGCAAAACTCACTTTCAGAAGATGGCCAGCAAATGGGTTCTTGGAGGCTAATGGTATTTTTGCTAAGAGGCTGACTTGCTTAGATTGTGCTTTAGATCAGGTACCCCAGTCAAGACAGAGTGTATAGTAAGGAATGGTTTAAATCTGGCATCAGTATCAGCATCCTGCTGAACAATGGTAGGGATTTAAGCAAAGGACTTCAGCAGTCTTTTACATCCCCCCTATCCAGGGTTGCAGCAGAGAGCAGCAGATTGAGTGTTAGTAAGTGTGTGTGGTCACAACAAAGAAACCCAGTTCTCCAGACTAAATCCAAGTCTTTTGAAGAAGAGTGCATCTCACTTGAACTAGGTGCAGGTGGTGGTTTGTGGTTTGGGGAACAGGAGCTTGATGGCCAGCAGGGAGGGGTGGGAAGAGGAAGTGCTTGATTAGCGCAGGAGAACAAATGCCCTTGGCTGAACTCAGCTCCAATGCTGGGGCCAAGCTCCCTCCTCCATGCTCCAACTCTCCCTGCTGCAGACTAAAAGTGCTGCTTGTAAAACCAAAATGGGAAAGGTCTGTACCTGGCAGACAAAGGTGCTAACGGGAAACTCCTCTGAATGCAAATCCAAAAGAGGGTTTGCACATAGAGGGGATGTTATGTGCCCTTAGAGTGCCCTTAGTGCTGCTGTTCCAGGCAGGTGAGGCCAGTGGCAGCCTGCAACAAGCTGCAGGGAATCTGCTTGGGAATCTCCCCAGCATGAATTTGAGGCTGCTTCTGCTGCTGGGAGCAAACTCCCATCCCAAAGGCATGAAAGGTATACTGCTGTTGCTTTGCCTCTGTTTTGCCTGAGGAGAAACACACAGCTCAGGGCTCCATTCTTCTGCACAGTACCATATATATTACTTCTCCCTCTCCCACCATCTTCCTTTTAGTTGAATTGGGAATTCAGACAACGGTTGTTAGTTCCCTGTATGTTGCCTCTGACTGTGTTCCATTTTTACTCCTCTATAGCATTTAATAGAGCTTTTGCATAAAGGAAAAAAGGATCAGGAAAAAATAGATTAGGAGCTGGAGAGAGGTGTGATGGCTTCAATCAGTCATGCTGCCTACATCACTGATACTTATCTTGCTTTGAAAGCTTACTTAGGTCTCTCCCTGCCAAAATGCCCTGTATTTATTTGGTCCCCTTGTGTTCTCATTTGCTAGGTGTAGGCACCAGCAAGAACTATTTTTCTGTCTGTCTGTCTCTCCCTCTGCCTTGCTTCTCCTCATGATGTTTCATTTCTGAATTTGCATTTAAATTAAGTGGGAAGATGCAAGTAGGAACTGAAACTGTGCCCAGTACAGTAGCAGCCCATGCCTCGATATGATGCATTCTGTCTCCTAAGGTCACAGGCCAGAGGCAGCCTAGACACTGCTCTGTGCAAGATGCACACGCTGCACAGCTGTCACTGCTGTGGTCTCTGGGGAACAGCGTAGTTCATCAGCATTTCAGCCCACCTGAGCAGTGTGCAAATGTGAGTCTGGGTTAGTTCTGGTCCCGGGCACCTCACTGTTCAAATCAACGGGGCAGACGCCGCATGGGGCAGGTGAGATACAGGTACTGCAGTGCATGTCTGCCACTGGGGCAGGAATGGTGAGCGAGACCTGTACAGCTCTAGGAGAGTGCTGAGGCTCCCCAGCACCTTGCTGCAATGCAGAGAGGGACACTGGAGGTGCAGGGTGGTTAACGTGGCATGGCCCAGGCCAGAGCTCAACTGATTTAGCCCTTTTGAGAATCTGGCCTTGCTCTGTAGAGGTGGAGGAGCACTGCAGCGAAAGCATTGTTAAATATGCAATTTGGAGTTGAAATATCCTTTATCAGAAATTTATAACCCATTTTAAATGAATCCATTCAGGGCCCAGTGAAGGTCCTGGCTGAGGGAGGAGATAATTCCCCAGGTTTATTTATACAGTTTGATAGCTTTTATGCCAGGTTAGTAAAAAAGAGTCTGTGCCAATAAAATACTTTCTCTGCTTGTAAAACTTGAGAGTGTTTCATCTGTGATGCTGAAATTGTGCTGCCGTTTTAGCTTTATATGGGAACTGGTGGAGGCAGGCACCAGAGTGAAGGGGAGGCCTGGCCCAGTAGGTCTGCATTGCTGACAGGTGCCTGTTGTTGAGCCTCTCTCCCCAGGATCCCAAACCATCCCTTGGCATGAGCTTTTCTGATATCTGAACCATCCTTGTTGTCCTCCTTGAGGGCTGCTTATGTGGATGTAAAGAGTGCCTAGACAAATTAATGGCAGGAAAACCCATCAAGGTCTAATCATTTTCTGACTCATCAAAAATCTCTTCACCTGTCCAATGCAAAGATATCACCTGGAAGGCAGGAAGTAAAGGAAGTGAGATGCTGGCCCCTGGGCAAAGTCTCACTCTCTATTTGCCCTAGTCTGAGACTCTTTCTACAGAGGCAGGTATTCAGCTACATGGACTGTTGGTCTGTACTGATATGGCCTAGTTTATATTCTTACATTCATCCACTCAACCACACAGCTTGATGAAGCACTGCGAAGTTTTGATACCAGCTAAGAGGTGACAAGCAGCAACAGTGGTTTCCTTCTACTTGTTAAGAAAAAGAAGAAAAACAAGTGGGAGAGAAAGAGCCTGAAATTCCAATCCCCACAGGGCAGATTTAGTCTTGGCTTTTTATGCTAAGCTCTCCCCAGACTGAGTTTACTGCTTGTGTAACAAGCACAGCTTTATCATGGTAGTGATCGTGGGATAATAACAACTCTAATGACAGTGATTCTATTGTAATACAATTTCTGCTGCAAAAATATTGTTATTATGAAATTTACTGTGACTGGTTTGTAGCTGGGGAAACATTGAATAATCCTCCACAAAGTGAAGCAGCAGGACAAGGCGATAGAGCTGTTGGCTGCTGCTCAGTTTTGTGACCACCCCATCATGGGAGGACCAGAAACCTACACCTGACAGATACTGCTGTAGCATTCAGAAATGGGGTTCTTCCCCTGCTGTCACACTGTCTTCACCTGTGCTGAAAACTCACATTCTCAGAAGGCATTAGGAAAATTTTTCCCCTGACTTCAAAGGAGGTTTTCACCTAGGAGACAATGGCCTGCTCAGCAGCTGCTTCCACATTTTCTGCTCCTGTTTCCAGCTGACAGACCTGCTCTGGAAGAGGTCTCAAAGGCTTAGCATCAGAATTAGTTTAAGTAGATAAAGGAAGTAGGTGTGTTAACAGTGACGGTATCCAAGAGAACGGGTTACATGGAAATTTGTAATTTGACATGCTGTTATGTAAGAAGTTTTATTCATGTCTCACCCAGATACACCACTGAAAACAGATGGATTAATGGAAGCATTTATCATTTATACAGAGAAAAATAAGGTGATCAAATCAGAATGAATTTTCCCTTCCTTAGAGATAGGAGAGCAATTACAGGACAATGTAGTCTGTGGAGAACTGAGAGCGGCTATTGTATCCACACAATAGCAAGCAGAAAGAAAACTGTGAATTAAAAAAAGAGCCAGAGGGGGAGACAGTGACAGAGAAAGAAACAGAAGAAACTGTATTATCTGTGACAAGGACACAATGTAAACTTGCAACATCAAAGTGACAACAGAGGCTTCACAGAGAGGGAATTTAAGCTGCACTACCTGCTGATAAGAGGGAACAGTGTGTGTGCCATGGGGCTGCAGGAGCCCACACAGCACGTGGTCCATCCCTGCAAAGGCAGGTGCCGGGAAGGAATTAATGCTGGTGAAGTGTTTGATCAGCTCCTGCGAGAGACTTGCAAAGGGTGTTAGGTGTTCACAAGGAGTGGTGAGGGGGCTGCCACAGGGAGAAAGAGTAATGGGAAGTCTCTGGACCCCCACAATACTAGCTTTCTGTGCATCCCCAAATCTCCTTGGGATCTTGGAGTACTCTTGACTGCCTGTATCTTAAGGGTGACATTTTCCTTGCAGAGAAAGGCAGCATGAGGCCAAAGCTCAAACTATATTGTGGAACCAAAAGGAATAGATCGCCACTGGCCACTTGTTTTATCTACACGGTCAGAGTTTCCTACCTTTCATATATTTCTTTTACACCCTAATTAAAATCCTTTCACACCTGGCAAAGTCTGATGTAATCAAAGGCAAAACTGGGACATTAATGGCTTTGGCTATATGGCCACTGCTTAGGAGGACAGAATCTAGGGATACATGTTGCCTTTTCAAATGTGCAGGAGTTTCTAAATTCTCGCCTTTTCCCATTCCAGGCACCCAGTTTTCTTCTAAATCCTGAAAATGTAGCCTAGATGATTAAAAAAAAAGAAACTCATAGGAAATATAAGCATTTTCCAGTGAGAATGACAGTTAAAACATAATTTGCTCCAATGCTGCTTTTTGTTCTGCAAGCCATTTCTTGCCATCCATGCACACCATGAAAGAATCCAGAAAAGTACAGTTAATGTAATGAGCTGCAATTTCTAACTATGGAAAGCAGTCAACCGCAAAGCAAAACCCAGTGAAACTCTGTATTACTGCTATTTTGGTCAATGCTTGAACCCGTGAGTTCTGCGTACAGCAGTTTGTGCTTCAGGCTAATAGCTGGATGCAAATGCCCTAATCATTTCACTTTCAATGCTCCCTAATTGTATTTAGACCTGTTTCTACAGACTGTAGCGACATTTAGAGAGAACAATGCAGGGTTTGCTTTGTCACAGTGAATATACTGCTGGGCTGGGTTATCTGCTTGGTGCTGCTCATGTGGTTTAACAAAGCAATGAGTCTGGCATTACCTTTATTGCTTTCACTAACAATTCAAGTTGTTTTCACCACCTCAAATACAGACCTGTGTAATAAAAGCATAAGGGTAGTGCAAATATTCTGTTGACTTTAAAGAAAGCAAGAAGTAGTCCCAAAAGGGAATTAGGGAGAGGCTGTTGATGCTGGTGACTTGTATTTTACTATAAAACAAATCTGAATTAGGTTTGACATTAATCAGGCTTGTCAGCAGGGATCAGCAGATGCGTCTCCATGAGGATGTGTCTTGTTTTTCCAGAGGAGGAATGTGGTGTCTGTGCCAGCTCAGCCTGCCATGCAACAGGCAGCTTGCTTTAAAGTTGTCCCAAGCAAAAATTCTATTTGGATATTGAGGAATAGATGATGTGAACAGAGAGGAAAATGAGCGTGAGGGGATCTGCAGTCCCTACACAATGGCTTCCAGAATGGCAACTTTGCAGACACTGATAATAAGAAGGGGAAAATGCAGTATACAGATAAAGCAGTCATCCCCCCAAAGGTGTTTAGGAAAGCAGTGACATTTAACAGACTCAGTGGTGCCAGCAGAGCCATTAAAAGTTGTTTATCATGTGGCCTCATCCAATGTTCTAGAGATTTTGGGTCAGCCATTTAATTTCCATGAGAATTTGATTTCAGGGTGGTGAGTTCACCTTGCAATGAGATTTGGCTGTGTTGGTTGTGTATTTTATGATGGCTCTGAAAAAAAAAACTTGAAAAAGCTATCACTAAAAAATCATCTGCCCATTCTGAACTCAGCAGGAAAGGCTGACTGGCTCTTCTATTATTGATGAGAGAAAAAGGGAGCAATGCAGCAGAGCCCTCAGGAAGGGTGTTAAACACTTTATTTCTGCAGACTCCAGTAGAACTGGTGTGAGTACAGTACACAAATACTTAACTGGCTTGTTTTCAGTGTCCCAATCTGCAAACCCCCTTCATAGACAGCAATAAGAACCTCTATATGCCCCAGTACACTTGTCCACACCCTGTATTGGGTGAAATTCCACCTCAGCTCTGACTTGTTTCTTGTGACACAGAAAGAGAACCTCACAGTCCTCTGAAACAGACAGAAACAGAGGAATATTTTTCATTATGAACCATGGCTAAATTTATAAATTAGTGTGTTTCTCTACTGAATAGCTGGCTGAAATCTTTAGCGTTGTATGTTTCCTATCTATCTATATATGCATAAAACAAGCGCTTTCCTAAGGAGGAGTGACAGTGCAAGACGGGGATGGTTCATCAGAAATTCATCCTGGTTATTCTCCTCCTCTAGTACTGACGTAGAAGGCAGTGCTGGACTTCGTTACTTTGTTTCTTACTAGTCCATTATTTGTCTGCAAGGAATCTGGCAGGGGCCCACTCCCTTGGGTAAAGCAGTCTCTTTAACACTGCCCTTTTTCTGTAAGAGTAGTGATTTCTGTAAAATGTGGGGAAGAAATCTGTAGTCTTAGGATCTTAACTGTAGCCCAGCATTGTGGTTTTGAAGCCACTTTCACATAAAATGGGTAACTAGGCTTGCAGTTGACTTTTCAGAGTTTCCAGAGTGGCCGTCTTCCTACATGGTATTAAATTGCTTTATGGTGATTTTCACTCCACACAAGTCACAGTTCTCTGCTAGTGTAGGAGCTGCCTTGGGTGGCACACAGAGCTTGGGCCTCAGCGATATGAGTGACCCCAACAGTGGCTCAGTAATAAAAGTAACCTCTTGTCAGTGATGCTACTGAAGCATTCTGGTCCTGAAGGGCAGGTAGAGAAAAAACACATGCCGATGGGCCTGTATTTCCAAGCAGTTGACTGGACAATATGGTAGAAAGGAGAAAAAGGATTTATCTTTCCACAAGCCCTAGTCTAAGCATAGGCACTAGCAAAACCATGGTGATTTTCTTGTCCTGCTGCCTGGCTGTTGTGGGAAAAACAATTAATCATCCTCATCTGATTCTGTTCTGGGGAAAAAAATGAAAAATCTATTACAATCCCAAGGCAACTCTTGGTAATGAACATTTTAAATATGTTACCAAGCTGTTTGTGTTTCATAATGAGCTTTCTGGAAAATATGATATTGTGTTTCTAATAATCCCTTTATTGAAGTGTTATTGATTTGGAGAAAAGAATACTAACATGTATTCTTCTCAGGCCTCTGGATAAGGACAAAGACTTGTGTTAGTTATTTCCGCATAAGAGGTTTAGCTGAGCATGGGGTTGCTGTTCAGAAAGCTTTAATTTCTTATTTGGGATATTAGTGACTTCAACATTTGTACTGCTGACTCTGCACATGAATAGCACTCTTCTATTATTTCTAGCCAAATAGCCACTGAGATAATTGTTTAGGTTGAAAGATTTCTTCTTTTTGGTAGTATCACAGAATGGACAAAGAGTGGTCCTTCTTGTTTTAGCTGCTGCATGGACATCTATCCAGAGATGACCCCTCCCTGAAGTGTTTGTGCAAACTACGGTGACAAGGCACAGAAAGCAAGAGCAAGTAACTTAGTTTGCAGATGAGCCATCAGAGGCCTGCAAAGCTGAGCTGGTGGCAGAACTGCGAGCAGGGTAGCTTCATAAGTGCACAATTAATAACTCCAGAGGTAAGTCCTACCCATGCATCACTCCAGAGAGGATGGGGCTGCACTCATTTCAACCCCAAATTTCACTCTGGCTGTTGTTCTGGATGACTGGGCAAGTGCAGTCTCTCGGGTATCTCAGCACGTGCCCATCATCACTGTGAGCATGGGGATGCAGCTTCATTGCTCCCACCATGGACAGAAAATAGTCCAGTTCCTGCTCTCAAAGGGCTCAACATGTCTCTTTTTACATAACCGCTGGCAAATCAGCAACAGCACAGAGACCCACACATCCCCCTTGTTGATAGATGGATCCAGTTAGATCAGCCCCGCTGCCAGACCCAATATCGCAGTGGAGCATTAGCCAATGCTGCTTTTTGAAACCTACTGTCTGCCAGCAGTGCTGTTGGTAATTAATGGTGTAGCAGCATGGTGTTTTGGATAAACAAGGTATTCACAGCACATCTTACTCTGTGGTAAACCTCTAGGGTTGTTTTTCTGCATGCCTTGAAGCCAGTCAGTGGAACACATTGAGCCTTTCTCCAACTGACCTCTAATTACAGTCTCGTTATTAATGGATGTTATTATTCAGCCTGTTCCTATTACACTGCTCCTCAATTACAGAGGCTTCCTCTTAGCTTCTATGTCCCTTGCATTTGCCTACTGCCATTTACCAAGTATTTTCAGGTGCGAAAAATACACAGAGCCGCAGATGGATAGATACTTTGTTCCCTAATTGAAGCCTCATGCAATTTGATTATTTTTTGGACCAAAATTGCAGGCAGGTCTTGAGAACAATGACTGTAAGAAAGGAGCACCAGGAGTCAATTAAAAAGCTTGGAGGCCATTTCTGCTAATAGCATGCCAACATAGAAATCCCACTGCCAACAAGGTGGCAGGAGTTCACTCATGGATTGTAATGATGGAATTTTAGAGAATTCCCCACTAAATCAGGAAAAAAAAAAGTGGAATACATCAGCCTTACCCATCTATATACCTACGTTGTAAATCAGGTGCCCTTGAAATCACTGCCAAACAGACGTTATTTGTTATTGTATTAACATATCACTATTACGCTTAGCAGTCCTGAGGTCTGGGAGAGACATCTCCCTCCTTCATGGGCAAAATGCAGAGACAGTCCCAGCCCTGAAGACTTTTAAGACTTCAGAGAATCAAAAATAGCCATATTTTACAAACACAGAATTGAGACACAAAGAGACAAAACATGAGGTGGTGGGAAATTCTGATCAAATTTTTTCTTGGCTGAAGACTACTGTTTGGATTTATTAGTGTGTTTTGGAAATGTATGTAAATTTCATCTATTTATTTCATAAAGCAGCATAAAAATAAAAGTACATTGTTTCATCTTTTAAAAAAATTAATCACTGCATTTTAAAGTTAATTTCAGTTGTATTTAAAAAAAAAAAAAGCCCTGAAAAATGAAGCGTTTGTTTCCAGATTAGACATATTTTATTTGACCCATTTTTCTGTCATTTTTTTCTTCGCTGGTGATGAATGGAAGAATCCGGTATTAGAATTAGTCTATAAAAGATTTGTCTTCACTGATGTGGGGGCTATGGCAGAACAGAGAATCAGGCTTTGATGCCCTCAGACTCTTCACCATTAATTGTGCTACGTCTTCTCTCACTTTGTGGGCATGGGATGAAGTCCATCAGATGTAGAGGTTAAATGAAACATTGCGATCGAACCAAAGGTAGAAAGGTAGTTGAAACTTGGGCTTCCCAAATGCGCTGTTGTGTGTAGTGCTTGTGGTAAGCAAGCTGTTTCAAAGCAATAAATGAAAGCTGCCAGACGTGCAAGCGGCTTTGCTTTCGTGATGCCGAGCACAGAGAGAGGACATCCTCTAGCCATCTTCTGATGTTACCTGAGCGAATGGACCGGCATCTCTTTCCTGCCCTATTCTCTTTCTCCACTGCAGTGTTACTGACAATGTGGGGCGAATGGAGGCAACAGGTAAACTCTAGCAATTTAGACAACACAGTGCATTCCTTAACAGGGCTTTTGGAGCTAAATGGTTCCACCATTAAATGCACAGTTCTGTCTAATGACTGTGAGTGAAAGCACATGGCAAGTCAGCATGGAGCACCAACACACTGTTTGTTATAAAATTCATTTTTCTAACTATTAAAGTAATAACTATGATCAATCTACTCATTGCCAAAGCACAAGGATCCCTGTAAAACCAATTCTCAGCAAGTAGGTGCAAAATAACTTATGTCAATAGGAGAAATATTACTATAAGTGGCACAGAATGACAATGACTAATGACACATTATATACATATTAAAAGACTGTTTATATTTACATCTATCATGACAGTGAAGCGTGCAAGCCTCTGAACCTTCACCAAACCAGACAAATCAGCTCTGGATATTGCTGCGGGCGTTGCACGGCTCACAATCTCTTGTAATACATCCATGGGCAGCTTGGCCACTACACAGACACAGATGCAAAAGGGCCTGTCTCCTTTTTTTTTTTTTTTTTTTTCAAAATGGCAGGTTTCTAGCTATAGTTTAACAGCCATTGGGAGAAAAGAAGTTTGTATCTCCTCTTCTATCCCCAGAATGCAAGACCATTTCAAAGTGGGCTCCTTGGGTTGTGCCTAGAACTCAAGATTGCACGTATGTGTTAAACATACATATTCATACAGCTGTCCCCAGCAAACTGAGTCTGCCTGTTCCAGGACAGAGCAATGGCATGCAGAACCCACATGAGCAGACATATCTGCAAGGTCTACTATGCAGACTACCTGCCAATGTGTTGTGTAACATATCTCACTCAGCAGACATGGGATGCGTGAGAACAGTGGACCCTGAGCACCACAACAGATGTTGTTACGCTACTCCTCTCCCTTGGTGAAGGAGCATAGCTGATGAAGTAGGTAGCTTAGACAAGTTGTTAACAGTCTTCCCTGCCTTGAAAGGAAATAGAAGTCTTTACTCCTTGAAATTTGGCATGAACTGTGAAGCACAACCAATCCTGAGCAACATTCAGTGAGGTCCTGACACTCTCCAATAGCCTTGCTATTTTGCTGGAGACTGTGCTCCTTTTAATGTCAAAACAGATGTGTTTTTCAGGAAGTTTGCATCCTTTCTCCAAACAGACTGCTATTGTAGGCAAAAAAAAATTTCTGTTGCTGTCACCCACATTAGCTTCAATGAGCTTGTAATTGGACACTGGGATGCTAATTGGACTTTGCAATATGTATTTCCTGATTATAGTTTGCCCGATTCTCTCCATGGCTTTCTATTTGTGAGCATAGTACTCACAAACTTGCATGTATTTTAATTGCTTTGTGTTCCTTCTGTTGCTATCTGCCTCGGAACTGAACACCCTTGTCAAAGGCATGTTATTGATGTGAATGATTCTTCTCCTCTTCTAGTATTTAACCTTACTGTGAGAAATAGGAGATGGTCTTATAAAACTAGTTCGATATTGAACATGTTACAGAAATACCAACAATATATGCTTAAAACATTGTTTTATGTAGAATAAGGTAATAGGGTCAATGGGAATCACTGGGAAGGAAATTTCATCTAGAGGTTAGCACATGAAATGAGGATTTTGAAAGACAGGTTTCACTCCTAATTCTGCCACTGATCTAGAATATGAGTTCATCTCCAGCAAAACTTTCTGTGCCTCTCTTTCCTCCCCAGCCCTTTGTGTGATCCAGCTATTTAAGTTAGGAGCTCTTCAGGGAAGTTTCCTGGTATGCTGCTGTTAGCAGCCTGAGTGAGACACGTCTCCCTCCCCAGGCTTTTACATCTGACATTTGTTAACCCACTAAGAGATAAGGGCTTGTCATAGTCATATGCTCATTACTCAGCCATCTCATTAATTACCACCAAAGCATCACATTGCAACTTGCAACTTCTTTAGCACAAAAGTCAGGTGTAGACCCATTTTACTGCTGCTCTATTTTGTGAAATTGGGCAAGCCATTTGACCTCTCTGTCTCACCCCTTGAAACTTGGCATAGCAATTCCATTGCAAAATTGGAAGCAATTTCTCTGCTTCATGAAGAATTCATTAGCTAATGTTTGTAAAGTGCATCAAACAAGTACGTGTAACTCCACTTGCACTAGTTCATCACATTGGCTTCTTTTCATCAACACAATTAGTTCCCACATGGTTAATGTCACGTTCCCTGAATGAACTTTCAGAATTTACTGATCTATGTTCCTATGGCCAGAGTAGTCCATATACTTTCCCTTAATTAATTTCATATGCTTGCTTTGCAAATGATTTGATTTTTTGTCAGGTTCTCAGTTGTTCCCACTAGAGTTTGAGTTACCTTCCAAAATGGGTTAGGGAGAAGATGCGAGAGAGAATCTGACAGCGGTTTGTTGTGGCCAGAACAGTTTTGACTCCTGAAACTTTTACTTAATTTAATTTATTGCCAATTAACACAAACTTCTAATAAGTGATTTGGGTATTAAGAAAAAAGAAAACAATTAAACAAGTACCTAAGTAAACACCTCTCCTTCCCCTTTTCCAGGGTCAACTTAAACCAAATATCTCTCTTCTCCATGCTTTAGTACCAAGTTTTCACCACAGGTTACACTCAGTCCATCCCAATTTCTCCGGTGAGACAATGGGTAGCACAGGAGGCTGGGGTCGTGTGAGTCATCATTTCCATCTGCTGCTTCTCTGTGCTTAATACTTTGTGCTTATTAGTACACAGGGTAATGCATGGGTTCTGAGAGCAAAGCAAAATGAGAACAGCCTTTCTGGGCTGAGGACACTTTCTCTTACAAGGTTTTCAGTTGTAAAAAAATCCCCCAAACCTACAGAACTTTAAAGCAAACTTTCCACTCCAGGCTGTTGTGCACAGATTCTTCATTTGGTGCTGAGTGGCAGGCAGCTTCTTGGCGTGCCTCGACACTTGCTTCTTGCCACGCCTTGAACTGGCACCACAATGCTTTCTGCAAGCAGAGTTCAGTTCCAGTGTGTGATGAAACTGAGACAAAGAACACAAGAGATCTCTCTGTTTTGTCAGTACTGGTTTCTTAGGCTTTGTGATTTATCTTGTCTATTGGCTTCCCTAAGCTTGGAAATACTTACTCAGGTAGATCCATAGATGAATTTATATATGCTGATTGGACATAGCAATAGCTCCCACAATGCCTGTCACAAAAGCCACTTGAATTCAGGTCTGTGCTGTAGCAAATCAGCTCACCTCCTTTGGATTCACCAGAGTGCCCTGGTTTACAACAGCAGAGCTGCTTGGGACTGCACTTGACGGGCCAATGCTAGGTAATGCTGGCTTAGGCTCTGGCCCCTGAGACTCCATCCCGAACCTCAGAATGGGGGCTGGGTGGCTGTGAAATTATCTCTCTTTGGCTCAATTTGTGGTGGTTTTGCTTTGATTTCTGGACTCCTCTAGCTAGGTGAGCTTTACTGCTGTGAACATGTCATTCATGTCAGGCCCATTCGTGCCTACAGAAGTTAAAACCAAAAGACAGAGGTGAACAAATGCATCTATCCAGTGCATACAGAAACTCAGTTTACTTATTGTTGGGAGTGAGCTGGCACTTCATTTTCTTCAGTCGACTGGAACTCTTGCTAGGGCTGTGATTTCTGCTGAGACTCATTCCTTGTCTGAACTAATAGAAGCAGAAGAGAGACAATCAATACTTTGGAAATAGCCTATTTCTTCATGTGCTGTTTGAATATTGGTGAGATTTCTGACCCCTTCCCAAGCTTGATTCAGAGTCTGTAGCATAACATGCGTATGCTCTGTACTGTGATGGTGGATGCAAGCAATCACTTGCAGATGAAGGAATAGGCTACCTTGTGTTTCTCAAAGTCAGGTGAGTTTGCACTTGGCTCAGGTAAGGCCCACATGGTTAGCAGCATGATGCATCTCATTGGGAATGAGGTCTGGACTGTATTTCAAAATAAAAGCTGTAATTACAATTGGCATTTCTGAGTCTCCTGCTGGCAGCAGCCAGCCGCCTCACTGACAAAATGCTGTTATTTGCAACACTGGCTCTGTGGGGGATCCATGGAAGTGGTGCTTAACCAGGTGCAGCTGTTTACACAACATTCAACCAGCTGTTAGAAAGAGTTCCTGCTCTAGTTCCAGTGCCCTTCCAACATGATGAGGGAGGGAAAGAAAGAACCCCACACTTGCCCATTTGCCCTCCTTTAAAGCCTGTGGTGTGGACCATGGCATCAGCAGACAGTACTAGGGTGTTGCTGCAGCCTGGGGATGGATTTGGTGTGGAGTAGCCTAGAGTAGGAGCCAGATGTAACCTGAATATTCCAGGGCTGAGAAGTAGACCAAGATGCAAGCTTAAATGAGGTCCAACCTCCTTGTGCCTCTGTCACCCAGAAACACCTGGATGCATGATGCAACATGCATTGCTAGCTTTATTAGGATGGGGGTAGATCTTCTGTTTTGAGGCTCCGGAGACATGAAACTAGGTATTTAAGCACTGCCAATTCTTGCAGCCATCTGTTCCTAAGGGAAGCCCTTTGCCCCTCCTCTATTGCACAGCTAGTTGCAGCAGCCTTTCCCGAAGGCAAGTGCTCTCACTCCCTGCTTCAACCAAGGCAGTGATTGATGACTGGCATGCAAAAGCAAAGGCAGCAGAGAAAGTACTCCAGTCGGTGGAGCCACAGGAAATATGTAGAGCAATCCTGGATTCCTCTGCTCTGCCTTGCTGATATCTGGCTGATATTTATGGCACACTGTGCAAGCAGACAGTTTACCCTTTAGTGTCCTTTAAAGGCTTTATGTAAGTGCCTTTGCAGGTTTCAAATGCACTTCTGCTTTACCTGCCTGGGCTTTCTTTGTTGTGACAATCAGACAGTGGTACCATAGATGCCTATATGGTAAAGATCAGGTCAGCTGTTTCTCCTTGCTCTTCTCCCATAGTGGACAGTAACCCTTATTCATGAGCACATAACTGCATCTGAAGCAGCTGCTACTTATGCAAAGATGACCATCATGTGCTGTGACTTGTCAGACCCGGGCTAGGAGCAGACCAGGTGCAACGGCTCACAGAGCACTACATGTATTATTGTGGTTGATCATTATTTTCCCTCACCTGTGGAAGCTTGGAAAGCACATTTAAAACAGCCTCCTAGCTATAAAAGCAACATCCAATAGAACAAAAACCATAGTAGTAATTAGCATTTGCATAGACCTTTCTAGCTGTGGACATCATCATGTTTTGCAGAGGTGGAGCCATTTTATCAGTACATGTGCAGAGAGGTTGAAACAAATAGCCTTACACACTAACCCCTTGGTGGGAGATAGAAAACAGAATTCACTTCCCTTGATTTCCATTCCCATGTGTTATCATTTCCTCTCAGTAATAATCATACTAATTCAAACTATGCTTCTTGTATGGCTAAAGCAACTCATATCTCTTCTGTGTTGCAAACCTTTTTGTCTTCAGTGAGAGAAAGTGAGAATCTGTATTGCACCGTGAACACACAGTCCATTTTGGGGAGCTTTGCATTTTATTGTAATTTTTGTTTTGAGAGTCACCTTCATACTGCATAGCAACCTGTGTGAAGGAGGAGAGCATCATTTCCAAGAGGGGCTGTGATACAGCAATCTTGAGCCATTATCTCTGATTGTCTCCTAGTAATTAACCAATCCCTGGAAAAAAACAATCTCCTGAGAAGCCTGGCTAAGGAGTTGGAGGTTTTCAGTTTGAATGTAAGGAAAAAGGAGCATGAGATTACATAAGTAGAAATACTCTCTGATAAAATGAGAGGTCACATTTGCAAGCTATGAACCTGGCTGAGGGTGAGGTGTGTTTCAGAGGGGCACCCTGCCTAACCTTAGCCAAAGAAAACCCCTCAAATGGGTGAGGATCAACTGCAAGGATGATAAACCTCAGATGTCTTGCTTTTCAAGGATGCTGCAGCAATGGGAGTTGCTGTAGATTTGCAGTTGTGTAAAATGACTTTTGTGCTCTGAGGAAGGAGGGTGGCCATGGGGCAGATGGATCACTCTGATGTCCCAAAAAGGCATGGATTCTGATGGGACTGCATTTGGGGAACAGCTAATCAGATGGATTCCACAGCAGATTTTAAAAGAAACAATCTGATGAATAAATTACCTTCATCACTTGCTCAGCTCCAGTAGGAAGCAAGTACATAAAATCTGTGAATGCTGCAGGACAAATGGAAGGCATGAGGGAGACATTTCAACATGGTGTGATGCTGGGGGAGCTTTTATGTTTGGGAGATTTAACAAACACATCAGGATGGTTCCTTGGAGCACATCCTGGGTGTAAAACACTGTTCCTGCTCACAAATGCATCATTGCTTTCTGTCTCTGATGTTTCTTTTAATTGCTTGCCTGCCACCTTGGTGGTGGTCCCCAGGCAAGGCAACCATCTGGGGCAGCCCCAACTTTGTGCTCTCCTTGGGGCAGTCAGCTAGTCACTAGTGTGTGCCCAGCTAGACATTGTGCTATTGCCAATGGTCTGCCAAACATCTTGCCTGGGTGTGAAGGTGGAGGAGAAAGGGACAGCTGGGCTGAGAATGAACATCTCCATGCTGCACACACAACAGTCCTTTGCAAAGCTCTGCTTCCCTGGCATCCTTGCAGAAAGCAGAGCACATGTGCACACCTAGATGTACCGGTGCCTCGATTCTTCTTCAGTTCTTCATCATGTGCAGACCAATTTTCTGATAGAGACTAAACCTGACAATCCCTCATAGCATTACACTCGCTGTGAGTGTGCTGATTCCCACATGGGACATCCCCACTGTAAGAACAGCAATCCTAAAGCTGTAGAGCTAGAGTAGCCCAAATGCTATTTGCAGTGGCAGAGGAAAAGCAGTAGACACAGACCCAGTAGTATGCCTTCAAGCTGATCTCCAGCTGACCTCCAACATGGCTGTGCTGTGAGGCCAGTGGCAGGAGGATGTACATGGCAGCAGGCACAATCCCTGCTCAGGGAAGCAGCTCTGCCCGCAGTGCTGCTTGCAGGTGGAAGCAACAGGATGAGCTTGACTTGCCAGCTTGTTTACATCTAAAATTAGAATGAAATGAGAGAATATTATGCTTACAATTTCCGGACAATTAAATTTAAATATAGTCATTTGCTGTGGTGTTCTGCAAGGTGCAGTTCGGCAGAGCTCTGTTAAACAAGCAGGGGCGTTCTTGTCCTCCAGGGGAAGGTATCATGTGTGACCAAAAAGCTGTCTGGCCCTGGGGATTAATGACCCTATGTAGTCTGAAAGCCAAATTGGGAGAAGAGAGAAAAAACACTGAATATTTTTTCCCCTTTCTTTTATTAGACTCTAAATAATTAACAGGCGAATCCTGCTCTGTGGCTTAACACTGTTTTGCAACCCAAGTGGGCCCTGAAGCAAATGAAATCCATGACTTGCCATTCTCAGTTCCCTAGCAACGAGCCAAAGCACAGAAATGTGCTTGGCCTTATCACAACAAGATGTTAAAGCAATTAATATTCATCACCAGTGTCTTCCTGCATTGGAAGTGAAGTCCCCTGCTCAGAAAGAGCAGCGCTGGTGTAGGGACAGACTTCAAGAGAGATGAAATCATGTTAGTCTAAAAACAAGAATGCACATGCCTGCATAAAGTGGCATGTCTGAACGTGAGAGCAGTCACACACTTGCTGGTGTGCACATGGAGGCTACACCCTTGAAAATAAGGGCTTCCTCTAGCACAACAAGCAGGTGAGAGGTGCTGTTGTGCATGAGAAAACACATTGGAGGGTTAAATCTTGTGGTTCCATGTGATTCTGCCAAGCACAGCACCTGCTAAATTACTTTTGCAGTTTAAACCAAGCTCAGAGAACAGATTTCTTAAGCTTGTTTAAGATCCCACACATAGCTAGTGACCTGGTCTGGTAATTGATTTGTTCCGTGCTGTGGCAGCAAATGATCTTTTGGGAACTAACAACCAGGGTAAATGGGAGAAACAGAGTGCTTTGGCTGCCAGGGACAGTGAAAAACACAGCAGCAGCTAATCACTTCTGTGGGCTGAGTTGGTGGGAGGATGGTGAGGCAGTGGAGAGCCAACTTCTTGGTTAACACAATAACATTCAGAGAAATGAAGTCAAGTCAGCTGGGTGGTAACAGAGGTATCCTTTTCAGGGATGAACTGATTGTGACAGCAGCAAGCAGCAAGACTTAGCGGAGAGAAGGCAAGTGAGTGACCAAGTCTGGCATGTGATGCTGGCATGAACGCCAGAGAAGGAAGGGCTGTGTGTGTTGCATGTTGCAGTGTCCCCAGAATTTTACATACCTGTGTTACAGTGGGTGTAGTTAGGTGATTCTGTGAGACAATGTGTTAATTCCTGGCTGCTGCAGTGAAAGCTCATTCCGTATCCTGGTCTAAGATGCACAGGCAGCGCTGCAGGGAGATGGGTAACCTGACTGAGAAATGCATTTTACTTTTGTACAAAAGCTTAGAGCAAACAATGGTATATTTTTTTCATCAGAATCCCATGAGAAAATTGGAGCATGAGAATACTAATAAAACAAACAGAATCCACAGGCCACCTGATCTATCTTCTCTCTTTTGTTGCTCTAACTCTGGGCTTGCCTAGTGCAGTGCTGGCCTATACACCACCCTCATGGCCACAGTGAGTGGTATTTCTAATGGCACAATGAGAGCCCTCAACAGCAGACTTGCATAAGCCCCAGCCTGTTTATAGCCCCATGCTTTGGTGGTGTTTCCACTTGAATAATCACTGAAGACCTGACAAAAAGAGCAGGGAGAGTCAGAGAAAGGGAGACATGTCCCTCCTTCAGACATTCTATTTGACAGTGCAAGTTCCCAGATCCATTTTCAGCCAAGACTGTAGAAGCACCCTGAGGCTCACTAACAAGTCCTTAGATTTTTCATGTAGCTGGTGTGGGAACAGGCTCTGTCATCAACCTGAAGCCAAGCAGGGCCTTTGTAACATGGCAGTGTGCTGCAAATCCCTGCTAAGCCTCAGCTGTCCGATCCTGCCCCTTTTCCAGCACCAGGTGCCATCAGCAATGGCAGAGTAGCTGTGCTGACTCTTAAAACAGACCTGGATACCCAAGAGTCCCTTCCTATTACTGACTTGCTCGCTTAAATACTACAAATGCAATGAGTTTGGGCCTGTATGCTACAGGCAATGCTAGATTAAGGGAAAGGATGGTCAGCTACTACTAGTCAAAAATGTGTTCATAGCACTTTTGCTGCAGGCATCTTTTTGAGCATGAGAAACAACTTCAAATTTCCTGCTGATATAATAAAGGTCTCTGCCTTGTCATGCCAGCAGACTAGGATGCAGGTTAACTCACATTTAATTGACCCCTGCCTCATTAATTGCTTACAGGGGGAAATAGCAACAGATTTAGAATATTTAATTAAATGCTAAAATTTGGTAGCAAGTTAATTAACATGTAACATTTCCCTCCCTAACAAACACTTCTTAAGACAGGGTAGGCAATGCAACATTAATTGTAACAATTAATTAGGAATTAAACTGATAATGGGTACAGCTGCTAACAATTAAGAGCTAATTATGTCAAGCACTTTAACCATTTCAGAAAAGAACTGAAGGCTGGTGGGAGGTGCAGGTGAGAGAGGTATAGATAATTGGCTTTAGCCTTCTGGAGACCTTTATAAGGAACCACTCCCAAGGGTGTTTGCTATGCTGCTTTGCTCTGTAAGTAGCCTGGCTGTTTGGGACTTCATGTCTTCACTGCATCAGGAGGTCTGTGCAAGGTAGGACTGAAGTGCTTGTTTTATGTTTATGTTACCTATGAAGTAATGTCTTTGGTATCTGTGTTGTTCAAGCATGTTGGTTGGTGTGCAGCTATGCTCCAAGATGTGAAGAGCATGGAGATTAAACTTGAAGTATTGTGTATCTAAAGTGTTGCAGACTGTGGGTAGTCAGATTGCAAAGCTCTTCCTGTATTGTACATTGTGTATATGCTTGTTTGGTGTTTGGGCAGGTGTGTCTAGTGTGCCTGGGATGTGTCCAAGTGTTTTGTGCTATAATAACTTGACATCCTTAAGACTTCTCCCTAATGAAATGTGTCTAGTATTGGTTTTGTGTGGCAAGGTTTTGGCAGCGGGGGGGGGGGGGGGGGGGGGGGGGGCTTCTTT
>NW_010972886.1:21888759-21894421 GCF_000737465.1 Haliaeetus leucocephalus
TTAGAGGGATGGCTTCGGTAAGAAGCTGCTGGAAGCTTCCCCTGTGTTCAAGAGAGCCCATACCAGCCAGCTCTAAGATGGACCTGTTGCCGGCCAAGGCTGAGCCAATCAGTGATAGTGGTAATGCCTCTGTGATAACCTTTTTAAGAAGGAAAAAAGTTGGGACAGAGAGAAAACAGCTGGCGGAGAGAGGAGTGAGAACATGTAAGAGAAACAACCCTGCAGACACCAAGGTCAGTGAAGAAGGAGGGGGAGGAGATGCTCCAGGCACCAGAGCGGAGATTCCCCTGCAGCCAGTGGGGAAGACCCTGGTGAGGCAGGCTGTCCCCCTGCAGTCCAGGGAGGTCCACAGTGGAGCAGATATTCACCTGCAGCCCGTGGAGGACCCGACACCGGAGCAGGTGGGTTCCTGAAGGAGGCTGTGACCCCGTGGGAAGCCCATGCTGGAGCAGGCTCCTGGCAGGACCTGCAGATCTGTGGAGAGAGGAGCCCACGGAGCAGGTTTTCTGGCAGGACTTGTGACCCCATGGGGGACCCACGCTGGAGCAGTGTGCTCCTGAAGGACTGCACACTGTGGAAAGGGCCCATGCTGGAGCAGCTCGTGAAGAACTGCAGCCTGTGGGAAGGGCCCATGTTGGAGAAGTTTGTGGAGGACTGTCTGCTGTGGGTAGGACCCCATGCTGGAGCAGGGGAAGAGTGTGATGAGCCCTCCCCCTGAGGAGGTGAAGTGGCAGAAAATAATGTGTGATGACCGTAAACCCCATCCCTGTCCCCCTGTGCTGCTGGGGGGGGTTTGGTGGAGAAATCTGGGAGTGAAGTTGTGCCTGGGAAGAAGGGAGGGGTGGAGGGAAGGTGTTCTGAGATTTGGTTTTATTTCTCATTACCTTACTCTGGTTGATTTGTAATAAATTGAGTTAATTTTCCCCAAGCTGAGTCTGTTTTGCCTGTGATGGTAATTGGTGAATGATCTCTCCTGTCCTTATCTCGACCCGCAAGCTCTTTGTTACATTTTTCTCTCCCCTGTCCAGCTGAGGATGGGGGAGTGATAGAATGGCTTTGGTGGGCACCTAGTGTTCAGCCAGGGTTAACCCATCACAGTGTCCCAGCTTATAAGAGAGGGACTTGTATGGTCTTGTCTCAGTGTCCTGATACATTGCTATGGTCTCCTCTAGCCTTGACCAGATAGCTGCAGTAGTGCTGTTGCTGTATTACAGGGATTTACTACCCACTAAACTGGGCCTAGGAGGTGTATTATTGGTTCGTAAACAAACATTTTCTGAGCTGTAAAGTTAGTCGCTCAGTAGGGAAACTGCCCTTTTCCAGTGTTTTTTTGACTGGCCTCAGTGTAGCCACAAGTAGCTGAGCAAGGTTGTAGCAGGGCAACCCAATGTCTCGGGGTCAGTCCAGGATGTTGTGAAGGAAAGGAGCTTGCATCTTGTGGCTCACTGTTACCTTTTTCCATGTGGACTTAACCACATTTAAATGGACATAATTTGTCTCAGATGAATAGATACCTCTCATTAGAACTGAATTCAGATGGAGTAGAAAAATTTCCTCTGATCCTAGCATCTCTGCCCTGGCACCTGGTTTGAACAGTCCTGTTCTCCCCTCCTCACTCTTGGAGGAGGGCATCCATGGATGGTGCTGTGGTGTCAGAGTTGGAGAAGAAATAATGAAGAATAAGAAGAAATAATGATCTCCTGTAGAGAGGAAAGGGTTGAGGGTGGGAAGAATAGAGCACTGGATAATGGGATGTTCAGGAGCAACTTTACTGATTGGGATTGGAGGGAATGGATTGGATCTTGCGTGTTTCTATGTTTCAAGGAAAACTGATGCACAGGAATCTCTTTGGATTCCAGATGTTTGCTAGTGGATTGTGGGAGCAATTGCTATTCCTGTTATGGTAGAGCTGTGCTGAACATGTTTAAACTCTCTCATCTGCCTTTGCATGCTTATGTTGGGCTTTATTTGTGCTTGGGATTAATAAACTCTGAGTTGAGGATTGGGACCACAGCAGTATGCTTTTTCCCATAGGAGGATGGAGCCTAAGATATGGGGAAAGAAATTCTAAACAGTTTCCAAAAAAATAAAATCCAATGGGAGCGTATGGGGAAAATAAAGGGTTGTGTTTGTAGTGTGTAGGTAGTGTTTCAAGCTCCAGTAATACAGAGGTACCTGTGATTTCTTCTGTGGAGTGTCTAACAAATACTATTTGAAGATAATGTGCCAGGAATAAACTCAGTCTATAAACTCAAAGGCAGTTTCTAACCATCAGAAATTCTGAGACACTGATATTATGGGGATTTTTTGGGATCAAGAAATTCAGCTGGGTTCCAGGTAAGGCTGGAAGTTGTGATGACTGAATTAGCAAGGACTGTGAAGAGATCCCTTATAAAAGAATGTGTTTATCAAAGGACTTTGATAAGGGAAATACATAATCTTCTTGATCCATGTTTGGAAGGCTTTCAAGCCCTCAGGTTTTAGAGGAACATCAGCATTTTTTATTTCACTTGAATGGGAACAAATATTTCCAAGAGGCTTCATTCAGTGAAAAAGCTGCCATTTCTCAATACTTTGTTTCTTCTTGGTTTGGAAAAACAACAATTTCATTTTTTAAATGCCTCGGGACTCTGCTTCCTTTTAAATCCTAAAGTCAGTGGTGTATCCAATGCTGAAAAAGCAGAAAGGCTTGACAATTAAGGACAGTAAAAGATTCTGTTGCTACTGAGACTGTAATGTCCTGCCACAGAGGGCCTGCCCACTGCTTGTGCCTTTAACTTCATTTATAAGGGGGAGAAATTAATCTACTTCTGTTCCTCTAGCCATGACAGAGCAGGAATTCTTCCACTGCAGAGCACCAGTGCTTTTAACTGTCAGGAGAGTGAATACTACAGGCTAGACATACCAGGGATGCTCTGAAGCTGTGGCTTTGTACTCATGCTCTTGGAAAGCACAATGAAGAAAATAACAGCACAAGGCTTTAATGTGTTATTAAGACCTGGTATAAATTACAGACTATCATTGAGACAAAACATTAAATAATAGATATAATACAGTGGCAGTTTTAGGAAGACAAATTGTCACAGAAGCTATAAATAAAAGGAGTATGTCAAGTGCTGGCACTGTCCCAAAGAATGGCTCTGCTGCTCAGCCACAGAACAGCAGTATTTTTCTGTTAGTTCATGGATAGGGAGCATGTCTGCTGGAGGAAGCCTGCTTGCTGCCAAACAGGCTGGTGGTATTGTAGGGAGGGAGGAAGGGGCAAACAGCAGCTCCCAGGTACTGGCACTTGGTTGTATACTGGAGATTGCCCTTGTTCCTCTGGGAGCAGGTGGGAGAGAGGGAGAACAGAAGGGGACCACAAAGGACAGGAAAAGTTGCTTGCAGGCTGTCTCTACCCTGGGTTTCAAAACTTTGGTGTTCCACGATGTGGAAAACCAGCTAGGGTCAGGACATAGGCCTCTCATAGCTTGTACTGAAGATACTACAAGCCAGTTGCTTTTATACTTCTCTCAGCCCTTCTCTGTTTTGGGGGTCTCTTGTTAATTTTTGCCTGAAAGTACCATAAAAATTGGGTCTATTTAATACTGTGAGGGCTTTGAGTCCCTCCTGCTGGTCTAGGCAGCTTTTCCCCAGGTCACCCTTGACAAGTATATCTCTGTTTCTTGGAAGTCTGACAGTATCCCAAGGCAGCTAGTCCAGCACAGAAAATGGTTACTGCATTGCTTCCAGGCTTACCACCTTGCTTTTCCTGTGCAGGGCAGGTAGCAGGAGCAAAAAGATGAGGCACCCTCTGCCCTGAAGCACAAAGGGTGAATAAACAAGAACAAGGCTGAAGGCATATTCTGAAATGTGTTGGAACTTGTTTTTCCACTTCAATGAGGGGAGAGTGAGTAAAACACAAAAGATGGGCTCCAGGTCCTCCAAAACCATGCATGGAAGAATTGAAAAGGCAGCAAGGTGCTAAAATGTGACAGAACTACTACCTGAAGTCAAAACAGAAGTGACACAATACTTTCTCTTCAGAATTTTGATTGGGTCTTCTCATTTTTTTCCTGTGGGAAATGTTAAGTTTTTCATTGAAAGCATCTCTTGTGGGCAAAGACTAGTCTAGGCCCCAGGCTGACCTTAGAGTGTTGTCCTCTGGGTTGAACAGAATGCCCCACGTTGTGGTTGCCCACTTGCTTTTCTCTTGCAAAATAACAGCCTGTCAGCAACCCATGGTTGTTTTTGTATCATAATGAAGCTTGGGCTTTGCCAGCACAAGACAATGAAATGCAATAATTCAAGCTGTAAAATCCATCTGTTTGAGCACACTGAGTTTTTCCATGATGTGGAATTGCTTGTCCTTTCCATTCACATTTAAATTCCTGCCTGTGGAGATACCTTCCTTTGCCAAAGCAGCAGAGCCTCTATTGCTGGAATGAGGAAATAGCTGTGTACAAGCACTTTTCAGAGCTAAGTGGTACAGACTGTGCATCAAGCTTGTTCTGTGCCTTGAGGAATGCAGAGAACTTAGTAACTGGTGCCACTTCCAAAGTTTACAATGAACCTGGGAAATGTCCTGTAGGATTGTGGGGAATTCGGGGGCCAAACTGTCACTGGTGTAGACGGTCATCACATTTTGGTATTCACTGAAGTTGCCATGAGTTGACCTGGAAGTGATGTGCTGCTGCTTTCTATCCTTATTATGTTACATGTCGGGGGGTTTACCACAAGACAGTAAAAGCAGTTTGTGTAAGTGAAAATTGAAGAGATGTTAAAACTACAAGGATATGCCTCTTTCTCAGATGCACTGTTTCTCATTTAAATCAGCTATTGTGTTAAATAGCTGTAGGTTTTTGCCATCCCAGCCAAATTTATCCACAGCCTCTGTATAGTGTGCGTGGATGACTGGGTAACCTTTGCTTGAGACCTTCAACAGGTATCTGTTTGTATGCATTGGTGTCAGAGGATTGAGCCAAGCTGGCTGTAGGACTTTGCCAAGAAGGACCCAGTGATATGTTCAGTGAAGAATTATAGGGTAAGTGGGATTGACTTACCAGGAAATACGCAGCATGCAGGGTCTTGGACCATAGCTCATGTAAAATTCCATGCTTTAGCCTGTTCTTTGGCAATAACCCCGTTCCCTGGCTACACTGATGTTCCTTTTGAGCAACAGTTTACTGCTTTGGCTGTGTGTTTACCTATTTGAGGAGAACAGATTGAAAAATTATCCTTAATATTTCTTATTCTGATGTCTTCTGCACTAAGCATGGACACCATCTTAGGGAAACTTGTATCTACAGTTTGCAGTGATGCAGGCTGGTATTTGACTCAACATAGGTGGCTGGTTAAATTCAGCTCTTATTTTTTTTGTCAAGGAAACCATAAATGGCTTTTTCTATTGTGCAGGAGAGACAGATCCATCAGCAGGCAGACAAATAGGAAAGGAAAATGTGTAGATGTTTTCACATGTGCAGAAGTAATTGGCAAGAAGATATTCTAAGAGCAGTAATGTACTTAAAGGAGCAAACTTAGGAGGAATAGAAACCAAAAATCCCTGGGTGGCAATCAGGTAGGCTTGGCAGTGTGGAAAAAAAAATAAATCACATTTTTGAGCAGTGTGTTTTATGAGCTAAAGAGGCAGTAAGAGAATGCAGGAAAACACTGGTGCTGGTTC
>NW_010972886.1:21894791-21895085 GCF_000737465.1 Haliaeetus leucocephalus
GTGTTCAGTCTCAACATTGTTCTCATCTAGTGTACAGGAACATCTCTTCATAAGAGCAAAGAACTGCAAAACATATGAATAATTACTAGTTAATCACTTGACTAGACTTGGTAATTATCTCCCCGGTTACCCTTTGTCCATTGTTTTAACCATAGTGTTAATATATATCATATATCAAATCTCACTTGCACAGTCACCTAGCAGCAAACCAGTTTTCATAGAAGGTACAAAGTATTAAAAACATAAAAGTTTGAACAAATCACATGAAATGTATGGACATATGCTATCAGTTCA
>NW_010972886.1:21895095-22098992 GCF_000737465.1 Haliaeetus leucocephalus
GTTCAAGCTGCTTTCACATTAGTGAAACTGTTGCTTACTGTGAAATTACTCATGGCTTATGCATTGGTGCAGGAATGAAGAGGTAGGCACAACAGTGGCCTTGAAGTAAAACCTTCCTTTGGCTCGGTAGGCAACGGGGGATCAGCTTGCTGGTGCAGGATACATGGCTTAATTCCACCCCAGCATGGTGCAGCTGAGCTCCTTGCTGCACTCCTTAAACTGAGGCTTCTGTGGCTCTCCCCTCTCCAGTGATGTTGCAATAGGATGTCAAATCTACACTGAGGCACCATCAGTGACCAGGAGATTGAGTCTGCAGGGTGGCTAGTTGTGATTCTAGGAGATCTGAGTTCTGGAGCATTAAAAAATACATACATTCAGCTGCTTTAATACAGCAAAACACAAGTAGCTCTCACTGAAGCAGGAAGGTGGCATGTGGAGACTTCTCTCCCGAGCAATTACTTGGTTTTGATGATCTGTTAAAGATACAAAACAAAACTCTGAACACATCACCTTTCACTCCCTGTAATATTCCTTGCTTGTAATTATCTCTCTTGCAAGCACTTAAATTGCTGGAGAAGCACTTAGCACAGAACAAGGAGAATAGCTTTCAGTCACACTTTTGATGTTTTCATCAGAGATGGACTAGCTGCCAGGTAGGAAGGGGACAAAACCAGCTTGCAACTGTCTTTATGAAGTTGGGGATAGACCTCAAAATAAAGATGAGCAGCCTCCATATTTTTCAATGTACTAATCTATCAAAATTAGAATAACAATTAAAAACAAGCTTAACACTCGATGTCAGGTTAAAGGGAATGTAGGCTTTGTCTTCAGTGTTCAAATGGAGGCACAGTTAAAGCAGTGATAAACAGAAATGGGCCAGAATTATGAGGATCATCAGTCACAAGTTTGTCAGGGGTGTTTGGAGAAGGAGATGAGGGTGCTTTGTGTAACAAATGTTTCCTTGTCATGTTCTGTCCCATCTGACACTCACAAGCCATGTGCATGGAGCAATTTAAGTGGGTGACTTGGTTTATCTGTCAGTGATATCAATAACCAACTGTGTTTAAGTGTTTGGGCCCATGTTGCCTTGGTGCAGTATGCTCTTATGCCAGGGTGGGATAAGACTCTTGCCAAGGCAGGAAATTCTTGTCTCCTCAGCTCCTCTCAAACTGAAGTAACCACTGTCACTGTTTTCCATTCCAAATGGTTTGCAGTGAGGGTATTTAAAAGAAACCTATCCCCCTCCTGCTCCTGGCACAACAGATTCACATTCCTAATGAACTTTCTTGCTGCCAGAGCTGTGTTGCAGAGAGTTCATTATTGCATGAGTGATTTCTCCTCCTACTGAGACTCTCCATTAAGAGGCAGTTTACATAATTTTAGAGGCATTGTGAGCCACAGTGCATGTTATGTGTTAGCCCTCTTCAAAGCAAGGCGGGCATCAGCTTCTCAGTTAGGTCTCCTCATGATATATATCTTCTGTGTGTGTATGAAGTTTCCCCTCTCATTCTCCGTTACCTCAGTTCTATTGCTAAAGACATCTGTGCCTTGGACTGTTGGTCTGAGGCCTTCATATGTATATAGGTAGACAGGGACTTTCTCTGCAGTAAAAATCTTGAACAGAGCCATGAAATGGGTATGGTTTCTTGGTTCCAGTCATAGAGAGTACTTCTGTGGCTTGAACTGCATGTGTTTAAACAGTAAAATATGTAACTCAGGTGAATGTGCAGTAAAAAAAAAGTGTGAGCTCACTTAAAAGAAACTTGGGTTTTCTCTGCTTCTGAAGTTGTCAGCATATGTAAAGGATGCTTTATGGCCTTGTGCTTAATATTGCCCTAAATTTTGCCAATATAATTTAGGGCAGAGATGGGATCACTGTGGATGTGTTAGTGCAGAAGATGATGATATTTGTAGAACATGAGCCTAATGGAGCCAGCACAGGTAATATTGGTAGTGTGGATGCAACAGCACAGGGCTAGGTGTGGGTGAGCAATGAGATGGTGAAAGTGGGATCCTTGGGCAGGCTATACTTGGATTGCTAACACAGTGTGTGACACTGTCTTTGCTGTTATTCACGTTGACTAGGCTGAAAGCATATGCCAAATTATGCCATAGTTGCAGTTTTACATTAACTGCAACTGTGACTGACTTCTCTGAAGTGGGAGACTTCTGCTAAGGAGGCAAATTTCTTCTCCACTGGGGGAAAAGCATCAAGTAATGGACTTTGGTAGCCAGAACCCTTTAAATGGAGTTTGACTTCTCTGCTCATGCCTTAAAATACTTGTCTGTGGTGTGTGAAGTTGTCTTTAGTAGGAGGTCTAGTTTATTCTGTGAGATTATGCAATAGTAACTAATTTTTTTGAGAATGAACTGTCTCTATCTCTGTATGGCACCCAACATAAAGCAGGCTGCCTTGGTGCTGCTGTAGTATTAAAGTGAGGTAATACCATCAATAACATCCAGTTTACTCATCCCACTTAAATTTAGTCCTATTTAGTTTAAGGTGTTTGACCTAATGGTGAATGTCATGTTTCCTTTTGTGGGTAACATATCCTATAGGTAAGAGGGGATTTGCTCTTCTAGCATTGGCTCCTTGGGAGCCTGAGTGCAAAGTGATTTGTGGCACCTGCTGAGTATAGAAATTATGTAACCGACTTATGAGACTAATCAGGTGCTTCACAAGAGCTGCTGGCGAAAGTTGATATGTTTTTGGATGCTTCTTTAACTGTTTTGAAACAGATGCAATCAGTAAAGGAGAATAAGTTTAATTGCTGCTTAATTTAGAGTTGAAGTCTTAAAGTAGCATTTGCAGAAGAGCATGGAGGAGCACATTGCCCTGTGGATTGCAAAAGCAGCACCAAACTGCCAGAGGCTGGTACAACCTTCAGACTACTATCCATTCCTGCACTTTCACATGGGTACTAATGATGTTGCAACAAGAAGTCTGAGGTCAATCAAAACAGATTTCAAAGCTCTTGGAAGGATGCTAAAAAATTTGGGAGCACCCAAATCCTCAATCCTCCTGGTAGTGGGGGGAAACTTTGGAAGAAATAGATGAGCCCAGGATATCAACATCTGGCTCCAGGACTGGTGCCTCTGCCAAAACCCTGGGTTTCTAAACCATGGAAGAGCCTTTGAGACACAAGGTATGCTTGGGCCTATGGGGTCTACCTGTCTTGATGGGGAAAATGCATCTTTGGGCGTAAGCTGGCAGAACTGATCAAGAGAGCTTTAAACTAGGGTTGACAGGGTAAGGGGATACCAACAGGATTGCAGTAGGTAAGCCAAGGGCTGGCATGGCAATGATAGTGGGAACATTTACACTGCTTCTGGGAGCATAGAGGGCTCAGGAGTGTCTGAAATGCTTGTACACCAATGTGTGCAGTATGAGAAATAAACAGGATGAACTGGAAGTGTTGGTCAGCTCCCAGAGCTACGATATCATTGGCATTAGTGAGACTTGGTGGAATGAGTCCAGCGATTGGAGTGCTGGGGTGGTGGGCTACAGGCTGCTCAGGAGGGATAGACAAGGCAGGTGAGAAGGTGTCACACTATGTGTAAGGGAGAGGTTTGATTGTGCAGCCCTTAAAGTTAGTGATGATGTGGTTGAGAGTCTCTGGATGAGGATTAGGGGGATGGAAGACAAAGGAGATGTGGTAGTGGGTGTCTACTACTGATAGCCCAGCTGGGATGTAAGCACTGATGGGTTCTATAGGCAATTAGGAGAAATTTCTGGATCAGTAGCCCTTCTCACAGGAGATTTCAACTTCCCAGACATCAGCTGGGAATATCATACTGCTGTGATAAGCCTCAAGAATTTCCAAGACCTGCTCATAGGAGATAACTTCCTGTCACAAGTACTCAGTGAGCCAACTAGGCAAGATGCCCTCCTAGACTTGCTAGTTGTGAATAGAAAAGGACTTGTGAGGGATGTGATGGTAGGTGGCTGTCTTGGCCACAGTGATTGTGAAATAGTTAAGTTTAAAATTTTCAGTGTAATAAGAAAAAAGGACAGCAGAGTTGCTACCCTGGACTTCAGGAGAGCAAACTTTAACCTATTCAGGGAGCTATTTAACAGAGTACCCTGGCAATCTGCTTTTGAGGGTTTAGGAGTCCACAAGTGCTGGTCAGTCTTTAAGAACCACCTTTTAGAAGCACAGGAGCAGGCAGTTTGACTGTGTTGTATGTCAGGCAAGCAAGTCTCTACAGCTTCCTGAGAAGGGGAAGTGGAAAGGGAGGTGCTGATCTCTTCTCCCTGGGATCCAGTGATAGGATACGTGGGAATGGTTCAAAGCTGTGCTGGGGAGGTTCAGACTGGACATTAGGAAACATTTCTTTACTGAGAGGGTGGTCAAACACTGGAACAGGCTTCCTAGAGAGGTGGTCAGTGCCCCAAACCTGTCAGTGTTTAAGAGGCATTTGAACAATGCCCTTAATAACATGCTTTAACTTGGTCAGCCCTGAAGTGGTCAGGCAGTTGGACTAGAGGACCATTGTAGGTTCCTTCCAACTGAAAGATTCTATGCTTATTCTAATTAGGGGATATATGCCAGTGTTGAGGTTGATAATCTGGCCAAGAAGCAGGTCTGAGATGGCAATTGTCCTGATTTTGGGCTCTGATCTCTGGAGGACAAAAACAACCCTGGTAAAGTTGCAAATGCTCACTCAATGATGTTACTTCAATAAAGACATCACAGGCTTAATGATCTTGAGTGATAGCTGGGTGGCAAACATTGCAATTTTGAGAAAGCTTTTGATCTCTAAAAGGTTCCTGGCAAAAGCTTTTTCATTAAGTTTATCTGTCACTTGGCAACCTCTGCTACAGAGTTACCTTAGTGTGAAGTACACAGCCAAGTGTGTTGGCAAAACAGGGCAACACATACTTGCTTTGGGTATATCGCATTCACCCTAACTCGCCTGATGATAACCTGCTATCGTTACTTGCTGGCATGGTTTATCTCATGGCTCAAAGGGCTGAAGATCCTAGAATTGCACCGAACAGGGGATCTACAAAGAACTTTCTCAAGAGAAAAAAGTTCTTGTTACACCTCTGTTCTCTTTTCATATTGCTTCCTTCAGTTGTCAGTGGCAAGTCAGCTTTCTGCAGGAGTTAAAACGTATGATCAAAGGGGCATTCTGAAAACTGAAGGAAGAATATCACATGCAGGTGACAGATCAGAGGGTAGTGCCTCTGCATTGACTGTGCTACCTGGCATCCAGCTCTCTTTGCATCTTACCTTCGTTTCTATTTAATCTGGGGAAAAGAAACTTGGAATGTGAAGGCTGAGAAAGCAGCACTCGAAAAGGAGTGGAGCAAAATCTAAGATGAAGTTATAAACTTGCTATGCTTACAGAGGCAGGTGAGATATAAGCCCCACAGACAAAAAAGAAAAGTGATCATTATGTTAAATAAGCTGCTTCCTGGCATGGCATTTTTCCCCTCAGTCTCTTTGCAGGCAGTTCTAGCAGGGATAATCCTGAACTCCGGGTTCTCTGGGTTACTGCTCAGCTGAGGGAGTCAGTAAGCTTTTTTTCTTATGAGATGCAAATTTGGTACTGAAATACTTCCAGACATAAAGTTCATATTTTTTGTCAGAATTTGTGTGTATCCCTAAATAAAGCACAATGGTTATTTTCAATATTCTGTTACTGAAATGTTTAATTTTTCATTTTCAAATGAATTGGTCTCAAAATTCTGTGTAACTTTATTTCTGCAAGGTAACAAAAAGCTTTATGGTCAAAAGTACCACACCTTACAAAAAAGACACAGCCAAATGATTTTTTCATTAACTTCTGATTCTTTGGACACATTTAAAATTGATCTTTTATTTCCAGATTAGGATACATTGCCTTGTTCATTACAATTTCAAAATTGCTAGCAAACTCTGGAGTAATAATCCATGCTTTTGGCCAACTAATTCTCGCATGTAGCATAGAGATGCTTTGCAAATGCCTGCAGAGTCCACAGAGGAAAACAGATGGGGGCAGACAAGCAGGAAGAATAGAGTATATGAATGATTTGGGAAGAGCAGTGCTGCATGCAATGTTTTGAACGTGTAGTGATTTCTTTCCCTTTAGAACTGACAGTGTAATAATTTCAGGCCTGATCTAATGCTTCCTTTATAGCAGCCATAGAGGATTAACCCTATTTTCAGGAAAGCAGTATCTTGAAAAAGTCTATGTAGTGCTTTTGTTTCTAGGATGTGGAGATGTATATGTACAGGGGTTTTAAGATTCTCTAAGGGCTCAGTGCAGCGGGAGCTGAATATGAGAGGGTGACAACCAGGCACTGAACAATGTGTAGTTCTGTTTTACCAGGTGGTGTCAAAGTGGGGGGCAATATCCTCTCTAGTTTCTGCTTTAGTAGTGCCCATGCTTACAGGGAGCAATTTCTCCCTTTAAGAAGATTGCTTCCTCCTGCCTGCACTTGGTCCTCAGTTTGGGCCCCACTTGCTGCCTTTAACAGCATCCTTGTAGGGTTGCTTGAACTGGAGCCACTTGCAGGCATGGATTCAGAGCTCATGCTGATGTGCAAGGGTTTATTTTTAAAAGCCATGGATGTTTGCAATTATCTTAAGTGTGAACACATGCTTTCTCCTTGTGAAAAGAAAGTACTAGCCCTTAATGAGATTTATTCTTCCAAGTCTGAAATAAATTAAACATGGCAGCATGAGCTTTTTCTGCAGTAATGCAGTGAAGCTGTAAATATTTCTAAAATGATCTAATTATTTTATACTTTTCTCCTGGCAGTAGCATTTCCAAGTATTTCCCTTTTAAGGCTCCTTCTCTACCCAAATTCCTCTTCCATGCAGTTGCTGGCGTGGTTTTGGTCTTCTCTGTTTCCCCCTGCACTCAGCACTTTGACAAAAACAGGTTAGAGGGAAGCTTGAGGCCAGAGCCAGGAGGGGAGTTGTGTGATGCCTTTAGGGACATGTTTGATTCCAGCCTTAAATTTCTCTCATACATGCAAGGTCCCTGGTTACTGGAAGCTGTAAACATATTCTGGACAGGAGGCAGTGGTGGTGTTTTTTTGCATGCTTTCTTGTTGTTCTCAGTTGGCTGAGCTGCAGATAGGATTTAAGGTTGTGGAGGATCAAGTTCTCAGATGATGCTATCCCCAAGGCCACATAACTTCAGGCTGTGGCACAAAGCTTAGCCTCTTGTGCTCAGGAGAGGAGGTGGTGAAGAAGCTATGGCAGGAGGCTCTGCACCAGTCCTGACCTTGTCATAGCATGTATTGCCACCAGGGATGCCTATTCAAGTCTGGGCAAATCACTTGGATCAATCTGTTCCTCAGTTTCTGGTCAGTAAACTGTGGTTAAAACCTTTCCTGTGGTCCCTATTTCAGACTGCTCTAGCTGTAAACTCAGGGAAGAAATTTGTACCACAAACCAGTGACTTGCTGGGAAGGTGACAGACAAGATGAATGTAAGCCAGCTAGGGAGCTTAGAAGTTTGGCTTGTATTAATCTCCAAGTCAGAAAGGCTCCCAGCTGTTTGCACATCTGGGGTCTCTGTATGTGGTTAGATATCATGCTCATTGTTGTACATGAGATGGATGGAAAAAATTGCTCTAGCGTGCTTTCCCTTCTGCTGAAGGGTCCAGTGTGCCAGTAACTGCCTCAAGCATCAGCTCTTGTCAGTAAAAGTTTAGGTTGTCTAAAGAGTAACCCTACCACAGGGCTGGAGTGCCCACTGGCTCTGAGTAGCAGAGATGTTCCTTGTGAACAGTGAGAAACAACAGAAGTCCAAAGCAATATGCAAAGATTTCTCATTATGAGGAATAAAATTAATTAGGAACCACATTGGCAGGAATCTCACAGGTCTTAAGGGTGAGTTTAAAAAAAAGACAAATGACTAATTCTGGGATGTAATTTGCTTGCAGTGAGTAACTTGATTAATGCTGGGCAAAGGTCTCACCTGGTGGAATAGATGAAGTGTTGTTTTAGTAGGGCCTAACAAAGAACCCCAGACTCACTGCTTTCTTAATGTTTCTGGCTTGTACTTGAGAAAAATGTTTTCTTTGAACTTATTAGCTATTATGTGTTCTTTTTTTTAAAAAAAAGGCCTTAATAGCTTGATTTTAGATGACTGTTAAAAGTAAACTGTCAAATTAGATTTTTATACTATTTCTTATAAAAAGATTTGTTAGTGTCATAGACATGGGTCTTGCAACCCACTGCACAATTCCTTAAAAATTTTGCCTCATTTCACTATGACTTAATATGGGATAACAGTCCTTCCAGATTTACCTACTGAAGATTTTGGGGAGTTTTTAAAGACAGATGAAACATGGCTATAATACATATTGAGTTATTTGTTTCTTCTCTGTAAAATTAACTCCTTTTATGTGTAAATGATTGCTAAACTTTAATTGTCTGGATTTTTAATGAATGGATTTTCCATTGGCTGTATTGTGTGAGAAATATTTGCATCCTATTGTTGATGTTGAATTTTCATCATATTCAACTACTGAATTCCAGGTCAAAGCAGAAAACCCACCAATTCTGTATTTTTTTGATACAAAGTATCAGTGTTCTGTGGCATTATGATTCTTCCCACTTTCTAACCAGATTTATTTCAAAAGAATTTGAAGAAAAGCTTTGGGTCAATATTATCTTTGGTTATACCCTTTGCTGCAACATGGGAGAGTATCAGAGACCCACTGAGTTTGACAGGCTGCAGTCAGACTTTGCCAGCTGTGTAAATATGAGCAGTGTTGCTTGGATCCAGCCTGGGGATAGTCAATGGCTCTGACAGTTTTATGGCTAGCCAGAGTCCACCTCTCCTACAATATTGGATCATAGAATCATTTAGGTTGGAAAAGACCTTTAAGATCATTGAGTCCAACTGTTAACTAGCACTGTCAAGTCCACCACTAAACCATGTCCCTAAGTGCCACATCTACATGTCTTTTAAACACCTTCAGGGATGGTGACTCAACCACTTCCCTGGGCAGCCTGTTCCAAAGCTTGACAATGACAATCATTTTGGTGAAAAATTTTTTCCTAACATCCAATCTAAACTTTCCCTGGTACAACTTGAGGTGGTTTCTTCTTGTCCTATTGCTTATTACTTGGGAGAAGAGACTGACACCCACCTCACTACAACCTTTCAGGTAACTGTAGAGAGTGATAAGGTCTCCCGTGAGCCTCCTTTTCTCCAGGCTAAACAACCCCAGTTCCCTCAGCCACTCCTCATAAGACTTGTGCTCCAGGCCCCTCACCAGCTTTGTTGCCCTTCTTTGGACACACTTTAGCACCTCAATGTCTGTCTTGTAGTGAGGGGCCCAAAACTGAACACAGTATTCAAGGAGTGACCTCACCAGTGTGAGTGCAGGGGGACAATCACTTCCCTAGTACTGCTGGCCACACTATTTCTGATATAAGCCAGGATGCTATTGGCCTTATTGGCCAACTTGGCACACTGCTGGCTCATATTCAGCTGGCTATTGACCAACACCCCCAGGTCCTTTTCTGCCAGGCAGCTTTCCAGCTGCTCTTCCCCAGGCCTGTAGTGTTGCATGGGATTGTTGTGACCCAAGTGCAGGACCAGGCACTTAGCCTTGTTGAACTGCATACGATTGGCCTTGGCCCATCAATCCAGCTGGTCCAGATTCTTCTGCAGGGCCTTCCTACCCTCAAGCAGATCAACACTCTGGCCCAGCTTGGTGTCATTTGCAAACTTATTGAGGGTACACTCAATCCCCTGGTCCAGATAATAGACAAAGATGCTAAACAGAACTGGCCCCAGTACTGAGCCCTGGGGAAACACCACTTGTGACCGGCTGCCAGCTGGGTTTGACTCCATTCACCACCACTCTTTAGGCTCAGTCATCCAGCCAGTTTTTTACCCAGTGAAGAGTATACCCATCCACGTATGGCTCCATCAGAGGTAACTGGGTACGTAATCAATGTGTAAACTGCCAATTTTTATCTGCCTCTTGCTTTAAGAATGTTTTTAGTATAATAATCTCAACTCAGACTTTTTTTCCTTCTAGGCAGCACTAAACTGCTTTAAGAGTCTTTTCAGTTTGGCTTGTCCCTACTTGCATATAACCCATTTCTCTTGGCTGACTTACTGCCTACCCAGCTCAGGGGCTGGCCTCATCTCTCTGAATTGGTTTCTTCCTCCAGAGTTTATCCTCTGTGCCCAGGTGAAATCTAATGGGGACACTACTCATGCAGAGATGGTCAGCTTGGTGGAGAGCAGTCCTTCTGCTGACTGGGACTGACCTTCAGTCAGGTCTGGCCTGTTGAGATGCAGTAACTGGAACACTTGCTGGAAACTGTACTGTAATGACAAAGATTCTTTATAATTTGTTGGGGCCTCTTTTGCAAACAGGTGCTAATAATTTGGCACTCAATTTCCATTTAAATGGAGGCATTAACCTCAGGAGTCCCATGGAGGCCAGCTGGAGTGTGAAGTTAAATACAGTCCTTATCACTGTACTGTTTTATGTTGCTGGAGGTAAATAAATCCTGATACTTCTTAATGAGTCACTTTGCTTTGTGATACTTTCGTCGCTCTCCCCCTTCCCCTCCACCCCAAGCAGGAGGAAAGGGGCTTAGTGCACACTCATTGCCCTTATTTCCTTGTACCTTCTCTGCCATGGGCCCAAACATTTCATCAAATGTCTCTCCAGATGTCTGAATCTTGCAGAGGCCATCAGCATTCAATGTGAAGACAGTATCTGTGACAGTTATGTACTGTTTTCCAGTTGGATGCTACCAGGTCTCCTGGGAAACCAGTTGTCATGGCTAGCAGCAGAGAGGTGCAGGCTGTGGCTGAGAAGCATAATAGGCAAGTAGGTAAAACAGATGTGGCTGCCAGGTCAGGAAACCTGGGCTTAATTCCCAGCTCCAATTGGCAAAGTCTTTGAGGGGACTTCCTCACTCAATGTATTGGTTTCTTCATCTGTATGGTAAGGATAACAGCATTTCCTCCTTCATAACATCTAGGCTACCCTTTGCTTTTAGGTTGTGTTTGGTTCCCCAGTATGGGTAACCTGGGAAAGCTGCACATGGATGTATGCTGGATCCTCATACCAGGTTAATCAGGGTGCCGCTGACACATGCCAGTCTCAGAGCACCGTTGCTGCTGTTTGTGCTTTCTGGAGCTTCCAGACTCCCCCAGCCATGCTCTATTCACACCAGTCTTCATGTTCCTATCACAAAGCTACTGGAATGAGCAGTGGGCAGTGCCATGTGCAGCCATGCTGCAATGGCGGCATACCAGGGCGGGAGAGTCTGCCATGCTAAAATCTGGTTAGAGGAGTGGCAAGTATGAGTTTCCCCTTCTCCAGCATTCCAGGATATTTGGTGCTCAGGCTCAGTGAAACCAAGGCAAGCACAGATGGTATCAAAAGGAACTGCAGGAACTTCTAGTCCTTGTGCCTTTTTCCATTTGTGTCCCAGATGCTCTTTCTCTTTAGTTTGGTGGCATGATGGTGGTCTAACTGATTTCAGTAATCCCTCTTAGCCCTGTCTCCTGGGGATCTGAGATCCTGCTGGCCTAGTACCTCTACCCCATGAGGGGCTTGTCCCACAGAGGCATATGATGTGGCTCTCTGCCTGCAGCATCTGCAAGGGGCAAGCTGTACCCTGCATGTGCCAACAGCCCCCTAATGGCAAATCCCCCATCTCTAATGCAAACTAGTGTTTGCACTTGGGCTCATCTGTGCTCAAGGGAGCTTGCCATTCTACTTTGAATCCCTTGGCAGATGTTTTCTAAAAATAAGGCCCTAACTGGAGCCAGCTGCTTGCCCTTTCCATTTGTTTTCTCATTCTGATAAAATTTATTTTGCTCTGGCACAAGTTCCTGTCCCATTACTGGCTTCCCTGACATACATGCTGTGTAAGGAATTAAGACTTCTGAGAAAAACTGACTCTAAACTTGATGGTTGCTTCAAACTGTAAAGTTAGCTTGGGTGTGTTAAAGGTTTTGATTAGAGAGGCATGAGTATTTGTTTTTTCTTTGCTGTTTTCTTGCATTGGACGTGTAACAGTCTATTTTACATAGCTGACTATGCTCAAGAGGTTAGTGCAGGCTGTCAAGCAAGTGCCTTGCACCTGTCTGAATAACCTGACCCATAGCCCCAACTCTTGCTTGTGCTTGGTACAAAGTCTGGATTCAAGAGGGACTGCTGCTAATGAAGTTGGTTACAAATGGCTCTTCTATGGAGAGAAGGATGCTGTCAGTCCTCTTAGGTGCTGGCCCCATGATTTACTCTACCTGAGTAAGGTAGCATAGCAGTGAGGAGAGAGGGTGGGAGTAGGCACTGTTTCTGTAGGGAAGAGGACTCAAGTGATTAATCCCTGCCTTGGCCCAAATAGGAGCGTTATCTCAAGGGAAGAAACTGAGCCTTCAGGCTGCCAAGGTTGGAATGCAAACCTCCTTTCCATCCCTGTAGCGCTGATAGAAGCTGCTTCCAGTCTGTTCCTTTAGGAGGATGGAGCCACCCCACCAGTTTCACTGCTTGCAAATTCTTGTCATGGACATTTCCTGCAGAGGTTTGAGACAGGCCCTTCCAAAACCTTTGCTGTTAAAACTAAAAGACAGCTGGAGCTGGGGCCATGGGGCTGTGCCAGGCCTTTGGTGGGTTTTCCTTCTGGTTGCCTGCTTTATTCCTGACTGTAGGTTGTCTGTAATGGATGGCATCTCAACACGAACTTCAGGGTTTTGGGCAGGCAGGAAAAATGTACTCTCTCCTGGTACAGCTAAGGAAGGAGTGTGGTCCTGAGTCTGCAGCAGAGAGGGCAGTGCAGAAAAGTGCCTTTTGAGTTCCTGTGAGATCTGATATCTATCCCTGAAAAAAGGCTTTGAGAAATTGCAGGATGTTCTTGCTGTGAGGAGCTGAGCTGTCCATCACTTTGATGCAAAGAGATTAGTGACTAGGTTAAAATGGAGCCAAGAAAGCCATTGCCATAATTGCTGCATTTCTTGAGTCAGTAAGGTGCAGTGATTTGCTTACCTGGAGAATGATGATGGCTATTATTTTTAGTGCAGGAGCACCAAGTGTTACACTGAGCCAAAGGACAATCACAGTTCTTCTCCAAGAACTTATGGTCAATCTTCACAAATATTCTGTCAGGTCCCTCTGCTTGCTGCATCATGGCTCTTCCATGTTCATGTTCTATGCTATAGAGCAAGGAACTGGTACTGACAATACCTTAACTATTGTCTGTTATGCTCTTGCTTCCTCTATTTGCATTTTAAAGACAAGCTGCAAGCTGATTAAGTGTTTCCTAGGCTTCTGCTTCACCTGCAAGCAGGCTGGCTTATAAAGGAGGGCTGGTAACTGAACTTTGAGCTTCATTTAGCAGTGGACAGACAGCTTATTCAGTTTTGAGATGTAGCAGGGAATGGTGTGCTTCTTTGCTGCTACCTGTTCAGTTTTGTACTTGGGGCCTCTCTGGGAACTGGGGTGGTCTCCCGTGGGCTATGTGTGAACACACTGAGGCTGGAACAGTTCTATGAGCTGCTTGCATTATCAATGATGACTGAGATAACCCAGGGCACCATTGTTGCTGTGGCATCTGGGGCCTCCTGTGGTTGGACAGGTGGCTTAATGCTCTTCTATTTTCAAGTCCAGAAGAGACTGTGAGCTCAGGCTAACTGTAAAGTGTGGGCTGATGTTTCATGTTGCTACCTGCATCTTGAGCTTGTGAAAGCTGCAAAGAGTGAAAGTGTGTGTGAAACACCAAATGTTTTGAAACATCAGTGGTAAAGGAAGCCCCAGGTTAGCTTCCATCTCGTCTTTGGGTGACTGTTCAAATTGTATCATCTCAGTCTGAACTGGCTCACATGCTTCTGTCTGCACCCAGCAAGGCTTTTTTGCTTCATTAGCACAAATGATCAGCTATTGGCAAAGTGCCCTTTATGGAATTTAAAGTCTATTTTTATTGGGATTATTGATTATTAATTAGTCACTCATTGTTACTAACAGGAAAATCTTTCATTTGGCACTAGTCCTGCTTGACTAGGCTTTTCTCTGAAATCAGTGTGAATCAGCATAGCAGATGGGTTGCCATTTGATATTAACAGCACCCTTGTCAGCCATTTTGCAGACTATCAGCAATGGGTGGTGTGAGGTGAGCCTGGAGGCATGTGAGCACCCCTTCACATTCACATGGCACTGCTGTGTGTGTTTTGCATAGCATAAGGAAGTAAAGAGTGGAACTGGGACTTCAGCCCTTTTTCTTGAAGGAAAATTTCTCCCCAAAACAAATTCTTGAGCCTTCAAGAGATCATCTGTTTGTAGCATATGGGAAACAACGTCTAGGACTAGATTGTGTTTAAAGAGCCAAGCTGCAAAGTGGGGAAGGTACAGAAGCTTTCTCACTGGGTGATGCTGGTAAAAGGCATTTTACTAAGATACTTCGGGGATGAAAACTGACTTCTGGATGAAAATGGAATCTTTGGTAGGGTCTTTTTTTTCCCCATAAATTATTATCAGAGAATGTCAATCTTGGAGAATGCCATTACAACCAAGTTTCAGCTTTTCACTTTCCAGTTTTTGAAAGTGGAAACATTTCAGCCCCTTTTCTGCATAGGGTCAGCACATACTCTGGGCTGTATAAGCCTCCAGGTCTCTGCCTTGACAGCAGTCATTCTCTGGGCAGAAGAGTTGGAAGGACTCATTTCACGTTGTTTCTCAGGGTGCAGAAATGGCTTCATCCTGTCTTCTGTCATCCATGGCCATTTCTGTTCAACCCTACAAATCTCAGTGAATGGGCAGATAGATAACACAAGCCTTTCCCTGCATCAAGAAAGTGCTCTTACCTAAATAGGAAAGGACTTCTTGGGCTACAAAGGACTGGAGGAAGTCAGACAGAAGAGGGTATCTACTCCAGGAGAGATAAGATGGCATCATATGCTGACATCCACAGAACTGATTTTTGTAAGTGGGGCACTTCAATGTCTTCATTTTTAAACAAATATTCAGTGGTTCACAGATAAAGCCTTGGGAGCTGAGTATCCAGCATTGTCTGTGACATTGTAAAATCCATCAGGTAGAAGGATTTTGGCAGGAAACTTTTTAAAAAAAGCAGTTCCTGAATTGAAATTCTCAGACATAGGGTTTTTTCTTCCTCCTGCCCACAGCAAAAGGGAGCTTTGATGCTAGAGCAGAGGACAAAACAAGCAGGATGTGTGAAGAATTAAACATCTTGACAGTGCTCCTGTCTCTCCCAGCTGCAGAATTCGGTGCACTTCTCAGTCTTTTAAGGCTTTGCATCCCCTGCGGGTGGGAACAAATGAAATTCACTTTGATCTGAGGCCAATAGTGACAGGAACTGGATTGTACCACGTTTGTCTCAGAAGATTCCTTCTTGCTGGCTCTTGTCCTGCCTATTTCAGAGAAGAAAAGAGACAATAAGCACTCAGGAAGGACATGATGTTGGGACAGCTTCCACAGCTCTGGAGAGAGCTCAAGTCTCTGTATCTCTCTGCTACTTGATCTTCAGTGCTAGTGTTTCTGCTAGTTGTACCTCTGAGCAGAGCTGCAGCCTGGGACCCTTCCTGCATTGCTTTTCACATGCTTGTCAGTACTAGGCATGGCTACATACAAGGCTCAGCTCTACTGGTGAGTCTTAACTAGTTTCCAAATGCCATGATAGCAGGTAGATGGGTTGAAGCAGTTAGAGTCTGCAAATGGTTGAGCTCACTCTGATTTAAAGATAAGTCTTAGTCTCAGGGATTCTCATGTGAAGTCCTTTCTTTGTGATTGCCTTGCCATTACAAATGCTTGCTCTGTGGCTAGTTCAAAAACAATGTGTGAGCAAATCAAATACTTTCCACTAACAATCCCTGAGACAAACTATTTGCTATCAGCCCCAGGCCTACATGATGCAATTAAATGGGACCATGGCAGTCTATACCTTGTATATAACTCACAGTGGCCTTCTGGGAACAGGAAAATCTAATTTTATTAGATTCATTATCCTTTTCTCAAGAATTAATAGCTTTTGGGATTCTTGGCCTAATGTGGCTGATTTTATATTGTAATTGAACAGCATCAGGAAAATTGCTGTCTTGACCAAAAGATCAAAACAATCCACAAACCCTCTTCACCTGTTAGTGAGGATGCTCTGTGTGTGCATAAGAGCAAGTTGACTTTTCACCTGCTTTGGGGGGCGGCTGCTGCTGCCTAGATTCAGCACAGAGCTCTCTGTGGGGTAGGGCACTTAAATGATTTCTTTCATTTTTAAAGCCTTGTGGGACAACATGCTTTGCAACTAAAGAAATTGGGGCAGGTGAAATGGCTGTCTTATGCTTTGCATGGAGTATGTGAGAGGAGCAGTTTTCTTACAAATTTCCAAGCTGTTGCATGATGCTAAGGAGCTGTCTCTGGCTACTGAATGATGTGATGTTTGCTGGCTACTGCTAAGATATGAACAGATTTCACCATGTGTGGGAGCTTCTACTGGCTGAAACTGTGCTAGCTGGAACTTTTGGAGCTTCCTTTTCACATACTGAAAAGCTGTGCAGAAGGGCATGTGTTACCTAACTGGGTATTTTAGGCAGGCAGATGCCTGTAGTAGACGCTGTAAACACATCTCTTAAAGTTTACTCTCCTTTGAAAGAGAAATAGAGGTGAGGAGGGAATTTTATTTTCAATTGAGGTATCTCAGCTCTGAGAGAGAGGGATTAAAGAGATAATTTCTTCTGTAGCCTTTGCAGTTGTCTTCCAGATAACACAACCTCAATGCCACTGAAGGCTGGAACAGGGAGGGGGGGATAGTTATCATGTGGGAAACAAAGTAGGAAAGAAGCTAAAAAGCCAAGGCTGGTTGGTATGCAGCAAAAGTTAGAGGGGCTCTGTTATAATTCCCCATAGGCCCTTCAGTGTGTTTGGCTGGAGGCAAAAGAAAAGCCAGGGACAAGTGCACCTTCATGAGAAGGGAAAACAGATTAAAATCTCTTATATGAGAATATACAAACTGAGCACTAGGAAATAGGTGTCACTGTATGTAGCAGAAGGCTCTGTTGGGGCCTGATTTCTTCCAGGGGAAGGGTGCTGTGGCTCTGTGTTTGCAACAGCAGCACTTAAACCTCCTTGCTTATGGCTGGGATGAGTTCTTGGTCCAAACTTGCAGAAGGGTAACTGATGCACATCTGTGGTGCACTTGTCTCTTGCTGACCTCCGCTTTCCATTTACTTCACTGCAACTCTATTAAATATACAGCTCTCAGCTAGTGATATGGATTTAAACTGAAAGACACTTTTCAGGGATGACTGCACTCCAGTGTAGATATTGAGAGCAGTCCATTGAGTGCACATCCTTGCTGCAGGGAGGAGGGGGGAGAAACCCTCTCCATGGGGGGAGTATCAGCACCTGTGAGGAGCAGACTTCCTTGATGAAAGGAGGCATCGTGGGTTTCAGTGGTAATCTGGACTGATTTTCAGCATGCTTTATTGCTATTTCAGAGCAGCAGCACCTGAGAGCCTGACACTTGTGGACAAGGACCCTGTTGTGGTGAGGAAAAAGAGGCAGCTCTGCCCCAATGGATGTGGCATGTATACTAGGGGATGATAAGTGAGTCCAGTCCAGAGACAGCAGTTCACACCTGGCTTTTAGCTAAATGCCCACAGCAGCACATCTGTGTTTTGTGGCATGGGCTTTGCCAAATACTCTTCCCTGTGTTTTCCTCTGTTCCTTCAATGCCTCCTTGCAGAGCAGTAAGTGTGAGGGAAGGTCTTGCCTGTGCCTAGTGTCTGTGGTGGTCTCTGCCTGGTCCAGCTTCATCACCCATGGTATGAACTGGAGACCCTATGAGTTTGCTGGTTGGCGTAAAACTAGATCTTCTGTTGGTTGCCTGAGGTGACCAAAGAGGGGACAGGAAAGGAGGGAGGTCTTGAAATGGCTACAAACTGAAGCTATGGAGGAGCCAGAACACTTGCCTCTGCTGCCAGCCACTACTGTTATATGCAGGAACAGGCATTACAGACCTGTTGGAAAATCTTTCCTTTTCTGCTGTTGCACTGAGTACTTGGACTTGACTAGATTGTTGCAAGCTGTGGGAAAGCCAGCTTTGCTCTGCAGACCCAGCTTCTCTGACTCCTAGTTCCTGATGGCAAATGCTTGGGAAGAGATTAAAGTACGAAGAGTGAACTGGAGGTAGTGAGGGGAAAATACAATGAGGCAAGCCTTTCCTTGAGCCTCAGGACTTCACAGACCAGGAACATGTGCATCATCCTAAGGCAAAGAAGTTTGTCAAGTCTAAGACAAGCTAATAATCTGTCCCTAAAAGTTTCACTACACAAAGCATCACAAGTTGCAATTGGATGTCTGAAGTCAGATTAGGACAAAGCCAGGCTTTGTGCATCAATTGGGTGGAACCTTCTGAACTGTTTATTAGTTCTAGCCCATTTGGGAAGAACTACTTTGGAGTTGAGAGTCCCTCTCTGTAGATTATGTGGGCTTAAGATAAATTGCTATTGCTGATCGTACTCTGTAAAGAAGTTCTTGGCTTTTGCAGGGCTGAGCCTTTGGGCTTAGAGGTGTATAGTAAAGGAATGAGCTGAGCCTGGAAAGTCTAAGTGTGTACTGGGACAGCATCTCATTGTGGCTGACTTCTGAATTTTAAGGGCTTCTGCCTTAACATCTGGGTAGAAAAAACAGGAATATTTACAGGAGTGACAGGAATGGAAGATTCATGGACACTGGAAAAGTGAAGACACTAATGAGGTGGAAGAGCTCTGCCTGATGAGTCACAGGCCAGGGGAGCAAGATTTTAAAGAGGAATAATGGAACAAAGTGATTAAAAGGAAACAGCAAAGATAACTATCAACACAGATTAATCCATTTTAATGTCTGAAAAGACTTATATCATCTAGACTGTTCTGTCACACACATGCTATCTGAGGAGCCCTGCTTTGATCTCAGTGCAGGTTTCTTCCAAGAAAGTACCCAGGACATTGACTCCAGGATCTCAGCAGCAACAGAACTCTCCACTTATTACTTTGGGCAGCCTGTTCCACTGGCTGACTGCCCTCATTGTAAAAATGGGTCCCTCATTCTCTTCTAAGCTTGTGTAATTCTGCTGTCCAGCTACTGCTTCATATTCTATCTGATCCAGGAGCAACCTGGTATCCTGTGCCAAATAACTGAGATATCTTCTGGTTCTATTTTCCCTAAACAGCTCCAAGGCCTACCATCATTGTTTTTTAAGAACTGTCTCCTGTGTGACTAACAACCCACTTGAGTAACATAAAATTCTCATGTAATATCCTAGAGAGCATCTGGTTTATCCATTGTGAAGCAGTCAGTTTTTCTTCAGACCTGGTATAAAATGACAGCACTCTCTCAATTTGAATTTAAATACTGCTGTGATTGGTGGTCTCTAAAATACAACCAAAATTCTGGTTGGCTCTATGTAAAATGAAGATGGTATTTCTGTGAGCCCAATGCAGAGGAAGGCAATGCCTCAGGTTTGGCAGTCTTTAAGAATCCTGGGCAGAATGAGAAGGAAGTGGTTACTTCCTTTAAAGTCAAGCGTCCTTAAGGTGTGGACTGAAAAGGCTGCAACCTGCTTGCCACTGAGGCCCTGGATAAATAGATAACTGTTTGATTCTGGAGAAATGAAGCTTTGTGATTCACTGATATTAGCAGCAGAGCTAATAAGGCAGTGAGAGATCAGGGGGCCAATTTCAGAAATTGCTGCCTTGGGAACCAAAGAATTCGGATCTAAAACCCGGAGAAAGGTTGTTAAAACTAAAATCTAAAGATAAGCCATAGCATGCCACAGCAGGATCTGAAGGTCTGTACAGAAGCTGTGGACACCTTTGCTACTGCAGGAGAGCTGTGCAGGGGATGGGCTGCCCATGAACTGCTGCAATGAGCATGTTAAAGGCAAGGGGAAGGTCAAGCTGGCAAAAGGGTTAATTGCCTGTGACACTTAGCAAGTGCAATCTGGATGGCTGAAACATGCATTTGCAAAATTAGCCCTTGCCATGCTACTCTGTATGGCAAGAGATCCCTTTGCATTGTTGCCTTGTAAAGCTTCCCCAAATTCAACTATGTAATTTCAGGGATACTGAGCAGGCAACAAAAGTGTTGATGGAGAACACAAAGTTATTGCAATAACAGCTGTCTGTGCCAATGCCCAACCACTTGCTCGCTCAGCTCTGCAGCAATGGACAGCCATTGTGATAACTGATTTCTGACTTGGAGCAGATGGGAAATAGAACTGCTCTGCCCCCCGCGGGGGCGCGGGGGGGCTTGGGCTCAGAGCCGGCAACCGCGGTGTGGCACTGTTGCCTTGCACAAATATTGACAGGGCTGCATTGATCTGGGAGGTAAAAAGGGACTGCTTCCAGGGACAGAGGTTTTTGAAATGGCACTCACGCTGGTTTTCTCCTGTCACTATGGCTGGTTCCTTCTGTCATTAATGAAAAGAGGCGTTGCATGTAATGGTAAGTGTTCTCCAGCAGAGAATGGCACACAAATCCTTCAGCTTGGGCACATTTCTTATGAAACAGGACACCGTCCCATTTTCCCAGCCCGCATTTGACAAAGGTGCGATTGGCCACCCCTCAAGCTTACAGAGGAAGGCTTGAGAACAGGAGGCAGATGAATCCCAAACCTCCCTTGCATTCTTGGGTGCACTGAGGTGGCTTTAGACCCTGCTTTGTGGTCCATTTTGCATTGTGCTGGGTAGTCAGAGTTGCAAAGACTATCAGCAAAGGCTGGGCTTTCCTTTTTGCGCCTTTTCCAAGTCTGAGCCAATTAATGTGAAAGGAAAAAGTCTGAGAAACACCAGGCAGAAGATAACCTGCAGAGGGAATGGGAAATGACACTTCCTTGGACTGCTCTCAAAGTTTGCAGGTCACCCTCCCTTAGATTCAGTTATGGACCTCCTTCATAGCATAGATACAGCTGGGGTGGGACTTTGGCCCTGGGAGATAGAACAATGATGACAAGTCCAGAGAGCTCACAAGGAGAGAGAAACTGATAGAAAAACTTTGTGCGAGATCAGCAAATGAGAAGTCAGCCACTTGACCTTCTTTGAACTTACTTCAAATCCATCAGGCATGGAGAAAATTGAGACTATAACTCAGGTTGCTCCTGTTGGTCACTACCATTTCCATTACACTGGGCTGTTTGTCTTAATTGAGCTGGAGCCTGTCCTATGACTAATTGCCAGGTCACACTGTCCCTAAATTAAAGAACAGTTGTGGGTTTGGTGGTTTTGGGTTTTTTTTTTTTTACTTTTAACAACTCGGAAGTCCACTTAATGGCATAGTTCCTCCAAAAGTCTGTGTCTTTTTTCAGGCAAACTAACTAGTCTGCTAGGTTCAAACCAACCCATGTTTTTATTATTGGGATGTTATTTATATTCCAGTAATGCCTAGGCATAAAATGCCCCTGAAGGCTACTCTGAGCCCTGGGAGTTCACAATATAGACAGAAAAAAGGCAAGAGAACTGTTTCCTGCTCAAACAAGCTCCTTGCAAGTTTTTAAAAGAGGAAGAGGAGATAAGTAAAGCTAACATAAGTTTATCAAGAGTGGACCATGTCAGACCCATCCAGTCTGCTTCCTTGTGGGGTAGCAGGCCTTCTGCACTAGGGAGGACACTCAGGTATTCATAGCTCTTGAATTCAGTGTGCCTTATACTTGGCATGACATTTTTATTAGCTGCTGTTAGAAATATGGTCCAAACAAAACTGTGCAGAGGTATGCAAAAACGGTTTGTGCCTGAGAGCAATCATCAACAGTTTCCTGTAAAAGCAGTTCTGCAGGGCTGATGTTAGCCAATGTTTTCATTGCTAGCCTTGATGATGGACTGGGAAGTGTGTAGAGGGAACAGGTGAATTGCAGAGCAGCTGCAAACACATCAGGGAGAAGGTCAGAATTCAAAATAGTTGTGATAAACTGGAGGATACTCTAGGAGAAAACATAGACCAATTGAAGAAGGAAAAGTGCTGAATTGCCAGAAGTGGAACAAGTAACTGAGCAGGGGAGCAGTGGGGTCAAAGCGGATCATGTGCCCAGTCAGTCAGCCAGGGGGGTGGTGATGTTACAAAAAGACCAGGTGCTGGCCAGAAGTGGATTCTGTAGGAGACATGAGGTTATCATTCCATTCCAGTCAGCACTTCTGGGGTCTTGCCTGCTATGCTGCATCTGGATCTGGATACCTAGCTTCAGGACAGAGCTGACTAATGGGTGTGAGCTACAGGAATGCTCAGAGGGTTGGAAAGTATGACCTGGAGGGTAGACTGACTAAAATAACGTGGTTTAGTGTAGAAAAGAGAAGACAGGATGGACATGACAGCAGCTTTCAAGTATGTAAAAAGCTACTGTAAAGGAGAAATGATCTGTTTTCCATGCCTATGGTAGACAGTGCAAAGCCCACTCTGTGGGGGCACTAATACAGCCTCATTCCTCTGCCTTGCTTCATGGAAGTTGTATGAGCAGAATTTATTTCAGACTTACCCCTTTCTGTCTGGTTGAGGAAACGGGCAGTGTGGGGCCATGGACCATGAGTATATTTTCTTAGAAACTTGGCTATAAATGTAACTTTAGTTCAGCCTCTGTCACCATGGATTCTGCTGGATGCTCATGCCTAGGACATTGCTGTGAGTCTTGGGGTGTACAGCTTGTTTCAGTCCCAGTGACATTACTCAGTGGTATCATTAAGCAAACATGCCTGCTATCCTAGAGCTCCAGGGAGATTTCATCACATAGGGTGCTCTAAGGGGCCTTGTCATATCTAGACACCTATGAAACAGTATTTCCTTCCCTAGCCTCAACTATTCTCTTGCCCCAGTGCCAACTGATGAGTCGTTGCCATCAAATTCCATCTGAGATGAAGGATCTGTGGGAGCAAGGCCCTGAGTTTACTGTGGCAGGGGCTCCCATGTGTTCCTCCTGTGTGCTGGTGGTATCATCTCCCAGAGGTTATTCCTCATTAGGTGTGATCCTAGGGTGGGAAGCCCATAAACAGAGGTCCAAGAATGACTCTTTCTTGTTGGGGAATGCAGCCTTTATGTAAGATGCAAGTACAGTGGCTATACCTTAACCACCTCTGCTGTGAAATTAAGGTGGTTGCAGACAGCTGAGCAAGGACTGGACTACAGGATTTGAAGAGATTCTGCCAGTTCATAACTGTCTTCACCTGCTCCTGCACTGGGCAACCTGCAGAGTGGTGACACAACCCATTGCTGTGCTACAGAGAAGGCTATACAAATGGCTGGCTCTTGCTGCTTCCCTCCAGCCTGCTTTGTCACCAGTGTGAGTGCTTAGCTGGGGTTATACTTCTCAGAATACTCCTGAGATTAACCCTAGTCAGGTGTGGATGCTACTGGTTGACTCAGCTAGGTCTGTGAAGGTCTGTGAATGGAAGGGTTTATTTTTATTGTGGGTCTGAGCTGCAAGCAAATAGCATTATAGTTACATGTACCACAAGCTCCTGCCAGCCCTCCCTGTCACCAGTGTGTTCATGTCCTTTTCAATAGATGGGAAGCTGCATTTCTTCTATAGTCTTTGCCTCTACTTGTTTTCTCTGCTAGTACATCTATCTAGCTATTCTCTCGATACATTGAGATGAATAGTAACATTGCACCCATTAAGATATGCCAAATCCTTCAGATTGTGAGAGGGTTTGAGATCACTTTGTCAGGTGCTGACAGGACAGGCTAGAAGGGGAATAGCAGTAGCTGTAAAAGAGCAAAACTCCATCTCCACCAGCAGGCAGGGAAGCAAGGTGGAAATGCAGCATAAGTGTGTGTAATAAGTGCAGCAGCAAAAAATGCTCCTGTAAATCTGCTAGCTGGGCTCTCATAATAAGCAGCCTTTAAAGGCAAAAACCAAGGAATCAAGTAGATGGTGAATTCTGTTCATAGATGACATCTGGCCTGCAGAATGTCTTTAAAAGCAGACCAATGAATAAAGTCCAGTCAGGCAAAGGGCAGTGGATGGGGGAAGCTGCTTAACATGAAAAGGGACTGTTTAATCCAGTGATATGGATTGTTCTGTTCATTAAACAAATACAAGGACCCTCAGTTCCCTTGGTGGCATCCTCATGCCCCTGTGGAGGTCTACTGCACAGAATGGTTACTGGGATGTCTGTCAACAAGAACAGGGCTGAGCACTGGGTGTTTGTCAGTGTAGAGCGGACTTGAGCCAGGCTGGGACAGAAAAGAAAAGATGCTTCCTTCCCATTTTTTTCCCCCCTCTATTATGTGTATGTGCTCTGGGGTAGGCCAGCAATAAAGCAATATTCTAGTACATCTTCATCTGCAACTAAAAAAGCTTCCAGGCATTCAGTTTGTTGCTAAGGAGTATTCAGCCATTGCTTTATGGGAGGGAGACGGTGGTGAGGTGTGCAGGGTTGGGAGCTGGAATAACAAGGGGCTTGGAGCAATAACATCTGGAGTCTTCCCTTTCTGAGCTGTTGGTTATGCCCAAACCTAGGCTTGCCTGTGGCTTAAAGGCACTACTCTGGACCTGGTCATACTAACTAGAGCAAGAGAGCGCCTCAGCTTCTGTTCTGGCCAAAGGGCCATCCCAACCACAAAATCAGTCTCAGCAAAGGGTGCAGCTTTATTTGCAATGTGAGGAAAACAGAGGTCTGAGCTCTGTGACCCAACATTTTCTGCCCCATATCCTTAGCTGTGCTCTGTCCTGGTTTCAGCTGGGACAGAGTTTAACTGTCTTCCTAGTAGCTGGTACAGTGCTATGTTTTGAGTTCAGTGTGTGAAGAATGTTGATAACACTGATATTTTCAGTTGTTGCTCAGTACTGTTTAGACTATAGTCAAGGATTTTTCAGCTTCTCATGCTCAGCCAGGGCACAAGAAGTTGGCACAGGACGCAGCCAGGGCACCTGACCCAAACTGGCCAACAGTATATTCCATGCCACGTGACATCACATCTAATATAGGAACTGGGGAGGGGGGGCGGGGAATCGCTGCTTGGACTAGCTGGGTGTCGGTCAGCGAGTGGTGAGCAATTGCCCTGCGCATCATTTGTACATTCCAATCCTTTTATTACTATTGTTGTCATTTTATTAGTATTATCATTATCATTATTAGTTTCTTCTTTTCTGTTCTATTAAACCGTTCTTATCTCAACCCAGGAGTTTTACTTCTATTTCCCGATTTTCCCCCCCATCCCACTGGATGGGGGGGAGTGAGTGAGCGGCTGCGTGGTGCTTAGTTGCTGGCTGGGGTTAAACCACGACAGCTCAAAGATTTGTACTGCACCCAGGAAGAAGTAGTTGTCCACGGACTGTGTAGCTCTCACAAGAACTGCTTGGACCCTTGTACCCACTGCCATGATTGGCTGTTATTAGCCCAGCAGCAGCTAAATCTTGTCATCCTTGAAACTTTTGGTTAGAAGCTCCAACCCTAAAGCTGTTAAGGGGTCATGTTTTGACTTTTCTCCCTTGCATGTATTCTAAACCCTTGGTCCTGAGGTGTGCTGGGCTACATCTTCAGCTGCTGTTGCTGCAATCGGTTATGGTACAATATGGTCTAATGTGCCAATGCATGCTGAGAAAACAGGACCCTGAGTGAGGATCTTGGGTATTTTGCTAAGGGGTGCCTTAGAAATGACTGGGGGGATGAGGGGAGACAATTATAACTCATCAAGACCTTGCAAAAGCACATTGACAATGTTGCCTGTTTGAGCAGCCAATTTGCAGGAGCAGGGAATAAATTAGGTGAGCAATTGTGCCCTCCTGTTCCTAACGTATTACTCTTATTGTTCTCACCTCTTTCTCCTGACATCAGTTATTTGTACTACCAGCTACACATCCATACTCTAGCCAGCTTGGCTGACATATAATGAAGCCTTTACAATCTCTCCCAAGTGAAAGTACTGTACGCAAACTTTAATGGGGCCCTTGCTGGCAAACTTCATGCCTTGGCAGTGAAATTAACAAATGACACTGTCAGATCTGGGGTCTCAACCTGATGAGGAAACTAATATTGCAGTGTTGTCTCCACTAATAAAATAGCTCATGCAAAGCTGTGAAGCAATAGCTGTGTTCTGGTAAGTGGCTGTGTGTGTTTAGCTTAATGCATCATTACTGATACTTGTTAGCATGATGAAAACTAAGCCACTGTCATTGCTCAACCACTCTATGTTGTGAAGGGGCAGCATCAAAGACTCTCAGTAGAAATAATTTTAACGTGAAGTTGCCTGTGACTTTTTTGTGGTGAGTTCTGTGATCTGTATGCAGAGGAGAAATAAGACACTATGGTTATAACATTGCATGAACTTGGAGTTCATGTTTGTGGTCTCACTGTATTGCTTCACTATCCATACTGTTTGCATGCTACTGTGAACTCTGGGCTCAGAGTGGAGTGAAACTGGTGGCTACCAGTTGAGGAAAGGTAGGCAATGACTGGCTTTCATGCAAGTTCTGCTCCCAGAGTAGGTGTGCATGGCTCATGCCCCTGGGCTCTAAGACTAACCTTCAGTACAGTTCAAAAGCAGCTTTTGGTAGCTGTCTGCTCTCTTCAGGGGACTTAGTCTGAAGCCTGCAAAGATCTGTGGTATGGCATGGACATCTGTTACAAATTCTTCTTTCTTCCCAGCCGCCATCTCATGACTGCTAGGACAGTGCTGACAAAAGAGCAGTTTCATTTCCATGTTTGCTATAGCTGTAAGACAAGCAGGAATCAGTTCTTACTCCATGGAATCCCTGTTGCATGAGATCTCTGATAGTACTTTGTGGTGTTATTACAACTCTGCTGAATTCTGTCTGACACATTCAGTTCCCACATGTCTCTGGGATGAGCTGATCCCTTGCAGCTTTGAGACTTAGCAGACCTGTTTATTAGCTGGGAAAGCCTGGTGTTATATTTGGCCTCAGCCTTGCTATCTTTAGTTCTCCTTTGGGAGAAAAAGGGAAGAAATGTGCAAGTGAAGATGGGGGTAGGGAGGGAGGCAAACTTCCTGGCAGAGTAGATGCTGAAGATCTGCCTGAGCTATCCAATTCTAGCTGGCACTTCCTCCTGGGACTTAGTGTGCTGCAGAGCAGCAGCCACCTCCTCCAACCTGGCAAAGCTGGGGGTTGGGGTGTTGGCTTGATTTCACGGAAGTCACTCTAAAGATGGAAGAATAAGTCAGGAGTAGTATATTCTTCTTGCCAGTATTAGGGCAAGCTCTGCAGACTAGTTGCCACAATGAACAGCAACATGACAGCTGCTGCATGGGACAAAGAGATTCTCTGCTCCTTATTTCACCTGCTCCATTAGATTTCATTAGGTAGTCTCCCTCTGGGATACAGTTTGATGCAAGAGCTGCTGCTGTACCTGGATAAATCACTCTGGCTGTAGCTAGGAGCTATCAGGAGCACAGCACAGACAGGCAAAGGAATTTCACATGGGGAAAGTCTGTAATTTTCTGCATCTGAAGTCCATTAGTAAAAGATGCTAAAGTGAGCTATATGCTCCTGGACCCCTTGCTTCTTTCTCTTCTCCACACACCATCATCTGTGAATGGGATTTAGCTTTCTTATTCTAGATATGCCCCACAGCATTACCTATGAGATGTGTGCCATGTGGCTTAGGCATTGGAGCAGCAGTCTGGGTGCTGGGCTTGCTCTTCAGTGCTCAGCTTAGTGGCCTGCAAGGTGAAATCCACACTTGATCTTGGAGGTGAGCCTCTAGGGACTTTGGATAAGTGCAAGATGCTGCTCAAATCACCATTCTAGATGAAGGGCCTCACCTTGATTCAGTATTCAGAGCTCAGAAGTGCCTCTCTCGGAGGTTGGCATTGTCCTTGCAGCTCCCCATTTGACAGTCATGTCTGGCACCAGAGTACATATGAGGGCAAGAGCTAGCTATTCTTAGTAAGCCCATGGTCTTAGCAGGCAGCTATTTCCTACCTACATGCCCCTGAAGGCTTTGCAGTCAGTCCCATTGCATTTGTGTTCCTTACTAAGAAAGCCTGTCATACCAAGAGAAAAACGCAGACTTCCCCAAGGTGGGATTGAACCTGCAGGAGTTATCATTATCTGAGCACATTCATTATGGTTAAAGGGCCTTGTCTCATAATTATTCTCTCTATAAATTACACATTCATTTAAAATTATTATTACAAGATGGCTGGCTAATGATTCTTCCCCTTTGATTATTTATAGGGCATTTACTTCACATTAGCTGTGGCTGCTAGGATGGGTTCCAGGCTTAGCAGCTTTGGAGCAAGGACTGACAAGTCCTTTTCTATTGCTTTCAATTAGGGAGGCATTACAGTACTTGTGGTGGAAAATCCCTGAAGGAGGAGGGGATGGGCTGCTTTCTGGATGTTCTGGTTTAACCCCAGCCAGCAACTAAGCACCACGCAGCCGCTCACTCCCCCCATCCAGTGGGATGGGGGAGAAAATCGGGAAAAGAAGTAAAACTCCTGGGTTGAGATAAGAACAATTTAATAGAACAGAAAAGAAGAAACTAATAATGATAACACTAATAAAATGACAACAGTAGTAATAAAAGGATTGGAATGTACAAATGATGCGCAGGGCAATTGCTCACCACCTGCTGACCGACACCCAGCTAGTCCCCAAGCGGCAATTCCCTGCCCCCACTCCCCAGTTCCTAAACTAGATGGGACGTCCCACGGTATGGAATACCCCGTTGGCCAGTTTGGGTCAGGTGCCCTGGTTGTGTCCTGTGCCAACTTCTTGTGCCCTGGCTGGGCATGAGAAGCTGAAAAATCCTTGACTATAGTCTAAACACTACTGAGCAACAACTGAAAACATCAGTGTTATCAACATTCTTCACATACTGAACTCAAAACATAGCACTGTACCAGCTACTAGGAAGACAGTTAACTCTATCCCAGCTGAAACCAGGACACTGGAACAGGGGCAGAGACTGTACTGAATTCTTGCTTCACTGCTAAGTACTCAAAGATGTCTACAGGCAAATAGTCTGCTTAAAGGACACTTATCAGAAAAAAGATGAGGTAAAACTCCAGTTCCTTTGGTAAAGACCAAAGTGGAAGTTTTGCTCGGAAGATGATACTAGGCATGCAAAATACTCTGGAGAAAAGTTTGTGAGGCTGGGGCAGGAGGGACCTCACTGCACAGGGCCAGAAGTAATCAAGGGTGGGGTAGCCAGGGATGGAGACTGCAGTATCAGGGAGCAAACTTCAGTGCTCATGTCCTTCCCTTGCAGAGATCAGGACTTACTACTCTCAGGACTAGCATCCTTCTGAACATAATTCCCAGAGGAAGGCCATGTGTATTGGTTTTGTGTGGCAAGGTTTTGGTAGCGGGGAGGGGGGGTTACAGGGATGGCTTCTGTAAGAAGCTGCTGGAAGCTTCCCCTGTGTTCAAGAGAGCCCATCCCAGCCAGCTCTAAGATGGACCTGTTGCCGGCCAAGGCTGAGCCAATCAGCGATAGTGGTAATGCCTCTGTGATAATCTTTTTAAGGAGGAAAAAAGTTGGGACAGAGAGAAAACAGCTGGCGGAGAGAGGAGTGAGAACATGTAAGAGAAACAACCCTGCAGACACCAAGGTCAGTGAAGAAGGAGGGGGAGGAGATGCTCCAGGCACCAGAGCGGAGATTCCCCTGCAGCCAGTGGGGAAGACCCTGGTGAGGCAGGCTGTCCCCCTGCAGTCCAGGGAGGTCCACAGTGGAGCAGATATTCACCTGCAGCCCGTGGAGGACCCGACACCGGAGCAGGTGGGTTCCTGAAGGAGGCTGTGACCCCGTGGGAAGCCCATGCTGGAGCAGGCTCCTGGCAGGACCTGCAGATCTGTGGAGAGAGGAGCCCACGGAGCAGGTTTTCTGGCAGGACTTGTGACCCCATGGGGGACCCACGCTGGAGCAGTGTGCTCCTGAAGGACTGCACACTGTGGAAAGGGCCCATGCTGGAGCAGCTCGTGAAGAACTGCAGCCTGTGGGAAGGGCCCATGTTGGAGAAGTTTGTGGAGGACTGTCTGCTGTGGGTAGGACCCCATGCTGGAGCAGGGGAAGAGTGTGATGAGCCCTCCCCCTGAGGAGGTGAAGTGGCAGAAAATAATGTGTGATGACCGTAAACCCCATCCCTGTCCCCCTGTGCTGCTGGGGGGGGTTTGGTGGAGAAATCTGGGAGTGAAGTTGTGCCTGGGAAGAAGGGAGGGGTGGAGGGAAGGTGTTCTGAGATTTGGTTTTATTTCTCATTACCTTACTCTGGTTGATTTGTAATAAATTGAGTTAATTTTCCCCAAGCTGAGTCTGTTTTGCCTGTGATGGTAATTGGTGAATGATCTCTCCTGTCCTTTTCTCGACCTGTAAGCTCTTTGTTATATTTTTCTCTCTCCCCTATCCAGTTGAGGAGGGGGAGTGATAGAACAGCTTTGGTGGGCACCTGGCTTCCAGGCAGGGTCAACCTGTCACACCATGCCAGTCTCAGACCAGTGCCCAGAGTTTGTGAACGTCTTGCATTCTGGCACAGGCCTCCTGGAGGATCTCATGTGAATTGCATAACTTCCTAGTGCCTTTGTTTTAGTCTATAAAATGAGGATAGAACTGCCCTATTCTGCAGAATTGTTGCAAGGAGAGTCTAATAAATATACATGAGGCAAGCTAATATTCCAAAGGAGGGGACAGCTATATATGCCTTGACTAATGAACATCTGTCATCCTCAACACTCAAAGTTAACAGTAATATGAAAGTGTGAGATATTAATGCATACCTGGACACTTAAGGAGCTATCTACCTATTCGCACAAAACAAATTAGCACCTGCTGTGTGAAGTGAGGGGCATTTGTTCTGACAAACAGGGTTTTTTTTTTCTGTAAAAGATGTTGCTTAATAGATAGATGCAGTCATTTTCACAATTAGGCAATTAACTATGCCATTAAAAGTGAGCTAAGCTTATTGAACCAAAAGGAAGAGCACCAAAAAATTTGAAATTAGTTATCGGAGATGCAGCCCAAGGCAAAGATGGGCTTTATGTTCCTAATGTCTATTACTCTGGTACTTGTGATGTGACAAAGAACTGACTATCTCCAAACTTCTTAGAACAATATCAGCACTGACACTACTGCAGCTTTAGCTGCTGAGACATCTGCTGTTTTCTTGCACTTTGGTCTCAGTGGCAAAAACTTGTCCTTTGAGTCAAAGATTCTTATACCAATAAAAGAAATTAAAATAATCCTGATACTGGATAATGCCTGTTTGAGCAACTTTCAATGTCAAGCATACTTCCTTGAAGTTTTGTACTTTGGTTAGGCCAAAAAGTCATCTAGTCTTCATCAGGGTGACATGGGCAACCAAGGGTTGCTGTGCTCTAAATGGAGCCGTAATAGAATCATGCAGTTTGTTATATCTGAAATGATCCACCTTCTAAGGAGCTTTGATCTGATCCTAACAAGATGAAATAACTGTGACAAAATGCTTCTGAGTTGGACCTTATTCTCTGTTGTCAGAATATTGCATCAAGAAAAAGTTTTGCAGTGCTCCCTCCCACTTCTTTCATTGTCCACTCTTGTTTGGACTGAGGTTGCTCACAGGCTGGCTGCAATGTGTGCAAGATAAATGGGATGTGTTTTGTTGGTGTCAATGTTAGTATCGACCTCATCCATCAGGATTTGATGGCACAGAGCATGTTCTTCAGCCAGCAGGTCCTTCCGCTTTGGGATGTCACTTCATCCACACTTTCTGGACTTGCTCACCACGCCTTCCTGCTCCTCCAACAAGCTGATATACCTCCCTCTCCAGCTACTTGTCAAATCAGAGGAGGATTTCTGGGGAGCTCACTGAAAGTCAAAATGAGACCAGATTTGGCCAGACCTTTCTCTGGAGCTGATCTTTTCCAATTATAGCAGCTAGAATAACAAACTATATTGGAATAGGCTTTCTACAGAGCTGTGATGATTTTAGTTGTGGATCTCTCTTTGTGAAGATATCCTGAGTATATATTGATTAATATAATCCAGTCTACAAACTCCTGAGCACCAACTCCCTTTCTTCCATGTTTTTTTTAACATTCACCTGAAGGAAGATAGGTCCTTTAAAAACAACAAAACTCAGAAAAATATCTAACTGCCTAAATCTTGTGAAAGCCACTTTACCCCTTACTGTCCCCCACACTAGTGATTTCAGCTTCATAACAGAGCTTCTCCCCCCTGACCCACCCCCTTTTGTCCTCACTGAAGCCATACAGGAGCTAAGTGAAAGGCTTAGAAACAAGAGCATGTTCTCTTGAAAGTGAATATGAGTGAGCAAAATCCTCTGCAAGAGAAGAGGTCAAGAAATTATCAATAGAAAAGTCTGTCAAGATGGCAACTTCCTCAGGTTTGATTCCTATAAACATGTCTTAACTGATTAGCTTTATACCTTCGATCTATTATAGAAGTATATTGTGTTGGAAGCTGTTCTCCAAACGGAGAAAATGCCTTATTACTTACTTCTCAGGCCCTTTGTGAGAGCCAAGGAGAGCCAATGTTTTGTATCTGAGATTAACCACGGCATCTACTCTCTTCCTGATGCTTAAAAGATTGTTCTCTGATTTGGATATACTTCAATGGGCACTTTTTAATCATACTTTTTTTTTCTGTCCATAAGTCTTTTGTACATACTCTTTTTTTCCTTTTCAAGCCTTAAAGCTAGTTCTGAAGATAAGTCCATTTGTCTCCTGCTTTTTGAGATGTATATATTGATTTTTGTTCAATTTTCCTAGCCAGCCCAGTTTGTACCTGAAGTCAACTGGACAGATGAGTGGGGTCGGGGAGAGAGAGAATGATGGATTACTGAAGAGAAAGATGAGCCAGAAAGCAGATGAGTCTCCCAGAAGACTTAGTTTCAGCTATTCCATTCTTGTGTTTGTAGTATGAGCAAGTTATTCTGAGCAGGTGTGAAAGAGTGGTGCCAGCTTCATGCAGTGCAGTCAAAAGGCATAGAGAATGTATTATCAACACAGGCAGGTACTTTTGATGCTATTTATACTTTTTATTGACTTCCTCTCCACACCTAGTTCTGGGTTTGATGTTAAATTGATGTGAACTATATTCCTTCTTCATTTGCATGTATGTGTTTGGGGGGCATTTTGGGGGTGGAAGCAATAAATGTCATAAAATGATAATTGGGAGATGCTGAATTCCTTTACTTCTGTGTGTCTGGGAGGATTATATTCTTGTCCAGGTACAGTGGTTCCAAGAGGATTAAGATAACTCTTTCATACTAGATTTGTCATGATGATCTGTAATCACCAGTTACTGTGTAGAACTTCTAGCTATTTACAGCTCAGCTCATATGCTGGGATACCTGGTTGCTAGACAGGAAGCAATAGTTGGGTGACCTTTTGTGTTTGGGGAGTCTTCTGTCTGGCAATGACACTAGTGTAATACACTTATACTGGGGTAAAAGTGTTTTTCTGGTGTGGACCGTTTCATATGTGGAAATGTTATAGGTTACACTGGCAAAATATTTTCAGTCTGTGTATCTGCATTAGCAGTGTTTATCAGTGTGCTTATGCTATCCATTGCTTTTTTGGTGTGAATTTGTCTTGAGATGTTTGAGTCTCCATCTTGGCATTTTGGTCCCTTTGAGGATTTTCCAAGGAACTTTTCTTTCTTCCTGAGACAGGGATGATTATCTGCACATCAGGTAAAAACATCCTTCTTTAGCAGAATTGTTTTTAATTTTAAGGTGAGAGGAGGTAAGCTGTCACAGAATATTAGCATTGGCTTGGATATGACATTTTAACAAAGCTACTATAGGCTCTGTGTATGTGTTTTTCTAACAAACTGATGAGCAAGTTAATTAGATGCAAATTATGTCTAAATATTTAAACTAAAATCAAAACAAGCCACTTCCACTGTTCCATACCAAGTATCCAGCTTAACTATGGCATAGCATCTCCAGGAGGTTTGAGGTGGGGTGATGTGTCAGAAGGCATGTGAAGGGGTGTAGGGAACACTACTTTCATGACCTTTAAAGATTAAAAGTATTTGTTCAGAGCATGACTTAGATATACAAAGCAGGTTTGACAGCTCTATTATTGAATATTTATGAACTGTTGTTCCATATTGAAATCTTATAATTGCTTCATTTGTGATGCCTTGTTTATGTGCACATTTATTCCCTTATTTGGAGGCTGTTGCTCAGAAGGGAGGTGGGAGGAAAGGAAAAAGAGATCAGAAAGGGTAACTGTAGAGTGAACTTGCCAGACCCATGCTTGTTGGCACTGCTTGGTGGCGCGTATTTGGCAGAGATGTTAACTACTTGCCTATAAAGGCAGAAACACGTGCATGCACAAATGAGATCAGACATCTCAAACTTGCTTCCTTCCAGAGAGTCTTTTACATTATCTCCAGGGAAGGGGGAGGCATTTTTAAACAAAGGTTATAAACACGTTGTGTTGTAGTAAGATGTTTGTTCTCCCTGTACTTAAAGAAATACGGTGTGTAAGGAGCCAGTTCTGCATAACTGACAAAAAGGCACTTGCCTCTTATGTAATTTATGTGAAAGCTTTGATTTTTATTTGAGGGGAAACATTTGTAGCACTTCAGTTTGCCTGCCATTGCAGCAGGCTAAGAGCTGTACCTTCCTAGCAGCATCTGCCTCCAGTCAGCTTTGACTCCATTGCAGGCATGGTGAAAGCAAGTGAGGTTGACTGAGGGAACAGGCTGTGTCTTAAAATCAGGGACTAGAATGCGTGGTTTGCTTACAATAGCAAACTGAAGACTGAGTTGGGATGTAATTACATGTTTACAAACCTATCAATGAGATAAACATGGCTGATTCTGTTCCTTTTCCAACCCTTTCTCCTGCTGGCAAGAGTCTGATGTTGAGGAAAGGAAAGCTTCCCTTTTGCTTCTATTCCTGATTTTCCCTTTTTTTTTTTTTTTTTTTTTTATCAGGCCAGAAGCCCTAATTGCTAGGCATGGCTCTCCAGAGCCCAGATCCGTTGCTCCAGCCATTATCTCAAAACACAGATGTTTGCTCTATCTGTCCATTAGTTGTCTTTCCTCATAACTGTGTCCTCTCAGCTCCTTTCAGTAAAGTACACCTGTCAGGACCACTTTCTAATTTGCTCTGCAGCTGACTGGAGTTGTGGGCAAACACTCAGTATGATTTCAAACTTTCACTTGAAACACTGGCTTGTCTGTATACAAGCCTTGCTTGTAACATCCTCTATCCTCATCTGGTGAAATAAAAACACAACAGCAGAACTTGGGATAACCCCAAATGAAGGCTTTTCTTGGCCAAAGGGCAGGCCTGCCCTGCACCTTCTAAACTCCTGTGAAACAGCCTTTGAGATGAGGTGTCAGATCAGGGGATGAAGATGCCCCAGGATGGGAATGCCAGGTGCCTGGGCAGGACACAAGGCCAGGAGACTTTTCTCTCACAAGGTGCTGGCTACTTACAGTGTTGCAGCAGCTTCTCCTCCTGGAGTGTCTGTACTCTAGGGGTTCAGCAGATCACATATTCAGCATCTGCAGCATGACAGGTTTTAGGGGTTCCTGTAGAAGGGGGATGTTAAATGTTCTGCACCCTCAATATCCACAGAAATGCAACAACATCATCTTTGGTTTATTCAGCCAAATGACTCGGATTGAATTAATCTTTAACTCCAGTTCCTGTGCACACTCTATCAATTTGTCTGCAATTAACTCATGACTCTTACAGAATTAATGATTTTTCCCTGGGGGAAAAAAAAGGCAGCAGTTCATGGAGTCCTGCTTTTTAATTCTACAGCTCAGCAAACTGCTAACTCTTGAATCTTTCTTATGTCTACTAGCAACCACAAGATCTTTTCCTTTGTTAGGTTTTATTGTTTACGCTGGATTGAACAGTAACAAAGATGTAAGAGTTAAGGCTGCAGGTGCATGATGAAGTTACTGCCACTTAATGAGTAACTATGTGTCAGATGAGATGCAGTGATTTTGTGGGTTGTAACCTTGGACAAACGAGCAAATCTGACTGAATTTAGCTTAAGAGAAAAAAGGTTTAAGTTAAGCTCAATTATTTTTTCCTTCACCATGGACTAGCAGGTTGCACTTAGGTAGTGAGGTTTACTTAAGGTATGCTAATTTGTTTAGCTGGATCCATGCCCAACTGTCATGTGGGCTTTCATATAATGCAGGGATTATTTCTGAGGTAGGATTTAAGGTCTGTATGTAATCGACGGAGAGAAGAAAACACTTCTTTGGACAAGCTTGCATCTCTCTTACAGGTTATGAGGCACCACAGTTCAGAATTTACACACCTGAGTTAAGCGTTATGATGGGGAAAAAATAAAATGCCTTCCAATTAAATTTTGGTTTTGCCTATTGTACTTTTGAAAGTTCTCCAACCAACTCCAGCAATGGAATTTTATGTGTCTGCGTATCACTGTTAGCATGTTTGTTATCATAAGCCCCCACTGGTAAAAAAATCATGGTAAAATTGAAGGGTTGGGTTTCTTTGCTTATCTTCAAAAATCATCTGCCAATCAAGGTCAGCTAGCTGGACACAATTCATGCAGCTGGAATAAGGGAATGATTCATGATCTAGGTCACTCAGTTTTAATTAAATATTCCTCACAAGAAAGAAGAAAAGAAACAACTCTCACCCCAGCCAGCAAGTGCAAAAATGGACAGCTCTGTACAATATCTCCCACTGTTTTGGCTATGACATGAAAGGTACATTTGGGAGTTGCTCCAGGGAAGGGAGAAGGAATTTATATACTAGATTTTCAAGGCACACACTATATGCATGTTTTCCATGTAGGTCAACAGCTAGTAAGCAGCACTCCCATAAAAAGCTGTCCCAATTCATGGTAATGGGACTCTTCAGAAAGGTTCTATTTCAGTCTCAAAAGCTTCCTTTTCTTTCAAAGCTATTCCCTTTGTAGTTAGTAACTTAAAATGATAGCATAAGTTCTTTGTGCATGTTACATATTCAACATGTGGCTGCAAAGAAATCGGTGAATGTGATTTAGAACAAAAAGACTTTAGGTTGTGCAGGAAGAGCTAGCAGGAGTCTGAACCCCAGAATCTATCTTCCCTTCCCCTTTCATCTTCCTATCTTGTTACACTCTGGTCAGAAGCTGAAAAATCAGGGTTTCAATGCAGTTTTGAGATTCTCAAGTCAGGTCATCTCAAACTTTATTTATCCTTTAAAAGGTTTTTGTATTTAACTTTCTTACATTGAGTCAAAAAAACCAAGAGGATGTTTTATCACGCTGTACAGATCTTATGTGTGCCTCTTCTAATCCCCCCTAAGCTTTAACTGCATTTAAAACTCTAATTAGTATTTAACTCCATCATAATCTCACCGTTGCTTTTATCTTTTCTCTGCTGCAATGAAGATTCCCCACCAATTATGAGAGTCATGAATAAAATTTGTCTTCAGATCTTGACAGAAATGAATCTTGCATGTTTTCCTGCTAATGGGTGAAAGTGGAGATAATTCTAGGTAGGAATGTGTGCAGGAAAGAGCCTTTTTCAAGGATAGTTGCAGCCAGGTTCCCAGCATGACTCTGAAGGACACATGCTGTTTGTGATTTTGTTTCTTAGAATGGATTATTTTCTTGGTTGATTCAATTTCCCAATATCTGTTTTGGTTATCACCTGAGAGAAAATTTTTTGGTGATGGTTTGTTTTTAATGAAAGGAGTAAGTAGCCAAGACTGTTCTAAAAAAATACTAGCCACCCTATCCTGATGGGGACAGACAGCTCATGCTGAAGGCATTTATAAATGAAGACACTAATAAGTATGAGGGCTATTCAAACTAATCAGCCTTGGTGACAGGAATGGTACACGGAGGATTCTGTACTCCTTTGCTGTGCATCTGATCCCCATTGGCTCTGCTGCTGCCTCCGTGTCATATTAGATGAGTATGCCTGGTGGACCATAACACAGGCAACTGGCAGGTCCAGGCACCTACTGAGAAAGGGTTTCAAATGAAAGCAGCTCTGAAACAGATTATTTTCAGAAGCTTGAGTCCTAAAAAAGACAGGCCTATGATAACCCCTTATGCACAACTGATTTTTTCAAAGGCCTATTATCTGAAAAGCAGCTTCTCTCTTTGAGGAGCAAAGCAGTTCAGCAGCTGACTTAGCTTCACATTTCTCAAAAATATTTAGCTCTGTCCAGGCTCATTTTTAGCTGATTGCCATTACTTATGTCTTTTGAATGAATTGGCTGCTGAATGCTATCTTCTATGACTATTATTTGGTAGGAAACAGCTAAAAACAGTTATTGCCCCTTCAGATGGTGGAGCAGGTTCTCGGTGTTAGATCAGAAGCTAAGAAAGTAAAGGAGAGATTAAGTAAATAATCTCCTAGGCAACCCCCCCCCCCCCACCTAATGCCCCTCATTGAGGGAGCACTTTATACAGTTAGCTTCCTCTTGCACACATCCTTGTGACTGTCTGATTGTGTTTACTCTCTTCCTTGTGATGCTGAGATATACATTCTTTTCCACCATGGCTATGTCCCCATCCCACATAACTTGGTCGTACCATCTCTATGCCTGTAACTGCATACCCAAGTGTAAAAACTTCAGTTCCCTCAAACTCCTGTCTTTTAGGAGGATTTGGCTAGGGAAATTCCAGCACTTAAATCTTGAGTTTGTGGACTGAGTTGGAAATGGTACACATTTTGATGTTATTGGCTGGTGAGAAAGATCTGTATGTTACTTATGTGGGTTACACACATGCATTGTCCTCTAGAAGACTTTGGGAGCACCTCTTCCTGCAAGAATGACCAGGTGATCTCAGTCCACAAACTTGCAGCATTGAGTTAATTTAGCTGCAGGTACCATGAAGGAAGTCTCTGTGCTGAGCCCTGCAGGACACTTGTCCTCTGCTTTCAATTGCAGAAGAGGCTGACAGTGGAAAGGAAGGAGGTAGAGAGGAGAGGAGTGTGAGATGGAGGGGGATGCAAGTGGGGATAACTGAGAAAAGGTGAGGTGCTAGGCTTCACTTCTCCTCGGCTAACATTTTCCTACATTACATACCATAGTGCTAGATTATTAATCTTTCTTCATACTAATGGAAATAATTTAGTCCTAAAGATGGTGATAATGGTTAGAAGAAGCTTTTACCACTTGGCTGTAACACTGAAGTGCTTCCTTGTGGCAGGAGTCTTCACAAATCACAAGGAAGGTCCTTTTATCCTTCATCTACCTTCATATCCTTGTCCAGCTACTTCACTGTAGTCTATAAGGTAGCCTCTTTACGCTGTGCCTAGCTCCAAGATTTTGAGCAGTTTTATTCCCTCTATCCCATCCAACTGCTCCCAAGTGTTTTAAGACCCTATCTACTTAGCAATGTACTCCTTTAAATCATAAGAAGCTGACGTAAGCTAGAGCTGTCCCAGCTCAGACCATTTAAAAAAAGATCCTGGCAGTACAACAGGGGAAAGCTTTTCATAAAGTTCCATTTGAAACATGTCAAAGCCCCTCATCCAAGATGTGATCATGTAGAGGCAGGTAAGGTATGCCATATTTAAAAAGAATTAGAAGCATTACAGATGAGAAAAGGCAGCAAAAAGCTAGGTGTCCTCCCAAAGGCCATGAAAAAAAGAGGCAATGGTGGACCAGAAGAGTTCTGCCTCCATGTTGTCACCCCCTTTCAATACAGAAAACATAATCTCTGATGTGCATAAAGCTAAAAATAAGGGCCCAAGTCACAGCTGTAACCAGAAAACGTTGTCTCTTGCTGATTGAGTCAAGTAAATAAGACTTTAGCAGTTGTGTTAAACTGGAGTACTGGATTGAACCCATTCAGGAAGTTGCTTCCATGAAATGTTTTTTCCCATTGCTGTCAAACCAGGTCTCAGCTGCCTGCTGTGGCTCACCCCACATTTCCAGTTTCTTACTGTAAGCAAGCTGATCTTGGTGGCTATCAGTATCCCACAATAATCAAAGCCCAGCTTTTTAAGCAAACATACTGATTGGAAAACAGAGGAAGTTTTTCTCTGTGATTACCATCTGTCCTCCTTGTTTCTGACTCTGCTATTGCCTCAGCTTTGCTCTTCTGAATTCTGGCACTATTCAGTGGCTAGGGATTGTTTGTTTATTTTGCTTTCACATTTACTATTGATTAAATATTTATCAATGTTAAAAGAGACTTTGCAGTGGGGGGAAAAAAAAAAATCCTGTTTTCCCTGTGACTCCTACAAATGCCATTGAGGGGATAATATATATAAATAGCAAGAGGTCCTGATAGGCTTTGCCTGCAAAAGTGGGTAGTGGTCTGCTGTGGACAATAGGCTTTAGGGTACATCAGTTAAGCCATTTGTATAGCTGATGGGTTTGTGCCAATGTGTCTGGAAGTAAGGATTGAACACATGTGGTGCTGGCCACACAAATCAGACCCTGAGCTGCAGTATTTACTGAAGAAAATGCAGCTTTTCAACACTATTATTTATGCAATTAACCAGACAAGAAACCCAAACAAAGATTTTGTTCCTAGCAAAGTGACTGTGGCTCCTGCTTAGAAGTTTTCAAGTCTTGAATTTGATTAAAACATTTTATTTTGATTGGCCTGATGCCATCTCTGGGTCTGTCAGTCTCTATAGGGAGATCTCTGCAGATACCAGTTCAACTGCTGCATGTATTTTGGTATTAAGTGCTCTGTGCCTTAGCAGGAACAAGTTGCCCTTTGGCGTCTCATGGTTAAAAAAATCAAAGGACTCTTAAGGCAAGGGGGCACTGCTCATCAGAGAAGCCAAGTCCTTTCTTTTTCAAACACATTTCCTTGAAAGAGGGAAGGGGCAGTTTGCAGGCCACTCTCCAGAACCTGTGCAAGGCTCACCCCGCTGGGGTTTACTGCTCCCAACACAACAGCTACAGCAGAAGGATGTATCTTTCTACACAAAGCATATGCCCAGCACAGGGAAAAACAGCCTTTGCAGGAGCTGGTTCTCTGCACAGTTAGGAGATTCTTGGCAGCCAATCTGCTCTGCCACAGTGGCTGAAAGGGAATGTTCTGGGCTGACAAATTCAGTCTGGCTGCAACTTTTATCTACCTGTATTTGCTGTTTGTAAAAGTTTGAGTCCCTTTTTCTGTGGCTTGGGGATTGTTTTCTTTGCTCTGTTTTTTTCCTCTCTTGTCTTTACAGTTTGGTTTTACTTGAAATAGAAACATCTGTGGCTGCTCTCTCTCTTTCTCTCCAGAGAACCAGACCTGTTTATTTTCTCTTTCTGGGCTAGATTGAGAAATTGCTGTTCAAGCCAGGGCCCAGAGACAGAGTCCATATAGCCCCTTGGGTGAAGTCCTGACTCCACAGACACCAGATCTCACTGACTTCAATGGTACAATTTTTTTTCTTGGGTGGGTTTGGTACCTCTCCTAATTCTTGCACTTCACCAGTAGAGAAAATAAGGTAAGAGATGTAGGGAAAGAGAGATACTCTGTAAAGGGATCACATGGAGCATCAGTGTTAGGTTCCTGCTCTGTATCGCTGCCTGGAGGAGCTTCTAATTCAAAGTTGTTGCTAGTTGTTGAGCTTAAACTGCAAAGAATTATCCTATGAGAGCATGCAAAATCCTCCCTACCCTGCCTGCATCTTAATTTTGCAGAAATGTAGCTTTTGGCCTGCTGTTTGTTTATTTTGGTTTTAAGAAAGGAAAGAAGTAAAAGAAATGGAAATGGTCTGAGTACTTTTTCTTCTTGGGGTTCATTGTTCTGATGCCTTGATGAAAAGTGTGCCCCTAGGAGGAGATTGTACCATTTTTCCCTTGACAGCTCTCTTCTCCCCTCCACATCTCCACCCTTCCTCCTGCATCATATCAAAACTGCCCAGGGAGCTCAAGCCAAGCAAATATTGCTTCCAGAGGATTAGATTAGTTATGTCACTCTTGCTTGTCATGGGCTGATTCTTTCTGAAAGGTCAGCCCAGGAGTGGTTTGTGCAATCCAGAGATAATGGAGAGCATCGTGCAGTGAGTTTGCACAGGCTTCTGTGTGGTGACTGGGCCAAACAGCCCCATGTCACTGAGTCCCAGAAAAAAAAAAACAACAAAGGAAACAAACCCCTAATATCACCATGCCCAGGATGCTTCCCAGGTGGGTGGTGAATGTCCATTCTGATGAAGGGTAACACAGGACAAGAATATCATAAGATGTCTTTAAGAGCTGTCTCTGCCTTGAAAAAAGTGGGAATGCTAAAAACTTTGTGCACCTACTTGTGATAATTGGAATTAATTGAAATATTCCCATCCAATAAATTTACATATATTTCTGTAATTATTTTTATGATGATGAAACTAGTGTCCTTTGCCCTTTAGTGAACAAAGGATGTCCTGGTCCTGTCTGGGATGCTGATGCCAATAAACATTCATAAATCAGGAAGACCAAATTAGTTAAGCCAAAGCTTAAAGTTTAAGGGAAGATTTGTTGTACATATTCAGGAATATTAGGATTCTTATCACACTGACCTAGTGCACAAAGGACAGTCTAACAAATGGAAAAAAGCTGGTCTCCAATTGGGTCACTTTTTTGTTGAGGAGTCCAAGGGAAACAAGGGGAGAAGCAGACACTTGGATATACGTTTGCATGGATCCTTGTTCTGAGTAGGCTTGTGCCACACTTATATGACTCTGAAATCTCTGGGTGACGCTTATCTGAAAGGGGGAGAAACACATTTTTCAACAATTCAGCCATGTAACAGTTCTCTCATTCTTGTAGCATTATTCACTGGAGTTTCAAGATGTCCAGAATTGACTGTTAGGAAAATGATGCTTCATTCTGGAATAAAAATCCTTTCACTTCAAAATCAGTGGTATCCTTCCAAACTGGAGCAACACCCGTTCTAGCTGGTATAGTGTTCAGCTGTGTCAGAGCACTCACCTGTCTCAGTTTCCTGAGGTACACAAGCTCTCTGCATCCGACTTGCAAACACTGAGCATCTGGGTCTCCAGTGGACTCAGCAGGAGCTCTTGAAGGGAGACTGAATGAGTACTCAAACTCTTCAAAGCATCACTAGCTTTCTTATTTAAATACTGAAAGTGACAAAATCTGCACGGTGTGACAAGGGCAGTGCAATTCTTCCTGCTTGGTAATTAGGAGAACTGAGTAATTAGGGTGTAAATAAAGGGTCTTGTGCTGACAGTCACTGATCTTGCTTAAAGCACCATGTTTTGCATGCAAAAGCTGTTAACGCAGGGAGGAAGCATTCCTAATGTACCCAACTGCACTTTAATTGAGGATCACTTTGTACTGGCTTAAAGTCAAAGAATTCTATTTCAATATTCAAGGCTGTAATGGCTTTGCAGACCAGCTAATGGGAAATTAGAAATAAAAATGCAAAAGCAACATTGGAAGAAACAGTGTGTAAGGTTAGGAGGTGTTTGTTGTGCTTCCTTTTAGAAGAGACATTTAAGAGAAAGCTGGAGTGTATGAGTCCCTGTCTCTCAGCCCACCCAGGCAGCTGTGTTACTTGACCCAGTCACTACTTTATCGATGCTCAAATGAAAGTTGTGTCAACACAGAAGACTATTCGGATGAGGGGGGGAAAAACCCTGCACACTCAGGCAAATGAGATCAATGGGTTCACTGCATGTGAAGAAGATCCACAGCTCATTAAGACTGATTCTCAGCACAGATTCACTGACTTGGTGTTGTGGTTTAACCCCAGCCAGCAACTAAGCACCACGCAGCCGCTCACTTGCTCACTCCCCCCCATCCAGTGGGATGGGGGAGAAAATCGGGAAATAGAAGTAAAACTCGTGGGTTGAGATAAGAACGGTTTAATAGAACAGAAAAGAAGAAACTAATAATGATAACACTAATAAAAAGACAACAGTAGTAATAAAAGGATTGGAATGTACAAATGATGCGCAGGGCAATTGCTCACCACTCGCCGACCGACACCCAGCCAGTCCCCGAGTGGCGATTCCCTGCCCCCCCTTCCCAGTTCCTATACTAGATGGAACATCCCATGGTATGGAATACACCGTTGGCCAGTTTGGGTCAGGTGCCCTGGCTGTGTCCTGTGCCAGCTTCTTGTGCCCCTCCAGCTTTCTCGCTCGCTGGGCATGAGAAGCTGAAAAATCCTTGACTTTAGTCTAAACACTACTGAGCAACAACTGAAAACATCAGTGTGTTGTCAACATTCTTCACATACTGAACTCAAAACATAGCACTGTACCAGCTACTAGGAAGACAGTTAAACTCTGTCCCAGCTGAAACCAGGATACTTGGCCTTAGGTAGTATGGAGAGACTGAAGCAGGGTGTCCTGGTTTCAGCTGGGATAGAGTTAATTGTCTTCCTAGTAGCTGGTACAGTGCTATGTTTTTGAGCTAGGTGCGAGAAGAATGTTGATAACACTGGTGTTTTCAGTTGTTGCTAAGTAATGTTTAGTCTGAAGTCAAGGATTTTTCAGCTTCTCATGCCCAGCAAGCGAGAAAGCTGGAGGGGCACAAGAAGTTGGCACAGGACATGGCCAGGGCACCTGACCCAAAGTGGCCAACAGGGTATTCCATACCATGTGATGTCAAGTCTAGTATATTAACTGGGGGGAGTGGGGGTGGGGGGATTTCCGCTTGGGGACTAACTGGGTGTCGATTGTTGGGTGATGAACAATTGCACTGTGCATCATTTGTACATTCCAATCCTTTTATTATTACTGTTGTCATTTTATTAGTGTTATCATTATCATTATTAGTTTCTTCTTTTCTGTTCTATTAAACCGTTCTTATCTCAGCCCACGAGTTTTACTTCTTTTCCCTATTTTCTCCCCTATCTCACTGGGGGGGTGGTGGGGAGTGAGTGAGCGGCTGCGTGGCGCTTAGTTGCTGGCTGGGGTTAAACCATGACATAGGGCCTGTGGGTCTACAGTATTCTCTATGAAACCTGGTTAGAAGTAAGTTAGTTCAAAAGCTATGGCTTAGATTCTTTAGCACTTTCTCTCTTCTACTCTTTGTAATTAAACGTTTCAGCTTTAGTTTTTCCTATCTGCCTCATACACAGCATCATCTTTTACCCATTAAGTTATGTTTTGATACCTTTTCTTAGCTGCAAGGACCTCCAATCATCATATTTCTGTTTTTTCTCCTCTGATTCTAACAGCTGACTCTTCCTAGTGAGACATTTAGATTGAAGTCTGAAGTCTTAACGTCAAGTGTGAGTTACCTATGAAGAGACTAGGAGAATACTGAAAACGCATTGGATTTGGAGAACACAACCCAAGCCTTGGACTTCACAGCAAAGGCAAAACAGATGCTCAGCCCCCTAGTTACATGTGTTTCTTTGGAATGGGGATTTTGAGAAAGATAAAAAAAAAATAATATTGTCTAGTGATCAAAGCTATGAATAGAGATTTCTGAATAATCTTGGGTCTTCGTCCTGTTTTTTTAATCAATTGATTTACCTGGAGCTGCTGCCCTAAAGGCTAATGAGGTAGTAGAGAGATCTATGGATTATATTTTCCTAGCTCTGATGGGACTTTTTTAATGCCTAATTAACTTTGTTTCAAGCCATACCAACCCTCCTGAAATCTGAGCTATTGAGATCCAGTTCTTATTAATTTATATTCAGGACCTATGAAAACTGAGTCTTTGCTTTCCAAATTTCTGCTTTCCTGATTACCTAGTCAGAGCTCAGGGAGGCCACCAACATATCTGGTTCTAGAACTAGGCCTTTTGTATGCAAAGAATTGGAGCTTTCCATATAAGTTGTCATCTTATGATGAAAAGTTGAAGGAAAGTGTGAAAAGTGAAATCGATTGTGTGGCTGAGACTGAGAACAAACAAGTGGCTGCTTGGTAGAGTATGTATCTCCTTTTAGATAGTGTAGGGGGAAGACTGAGTCAAATATAAACAACTTTGGGAAGCCGGAAATACTTTCAGTCTCTTGAAAAGGACAATATTTGTGGAAAAGTTGGATAGCCTTATGCTGTATATAAACTGTTCTCTACTATCTCCAGAAGAACAATGCAAGCATTCCCACACAACTTGTTTTTAAACAAAAGCCACCCAGAGATGTGAATGATGCCTTATGGCTTTGGCTTTTCTGATGGAATGTGTCTGGTTTCAAAGTATTCTCAGGAGACAGAGGCCTTTGGACTTTGAAGTTGATACTGTAATTAAGGCCATATTTATATAAAAGTAAACATTTGGGGGAATGAGAACTCAGAGCTTCTTCCTTTCCTGCTGCTGATGTATGAGACTGGTGCAGCAATAAGTATTTTGATTTTTAATTCTGAACTTGGCAATTGAGAAGCTTCTCTTTAGCAGCATATGCTCAGGGTTGGTATAGATAGCTAATATTCACAAAAAAGTGACTGCCAAAGTTATTGCTGTTGTGGTTCTAGGCATCACTCCTGGCAAATTCTACAATCCTCTGAGGATGCTTGGGAGAGGACTCCAAGAGTTCAAGCTCAGGGCACTTCTCTTAAACGTTATTTAGAAGCTGGATTACAGTAGCTCCTACAATCTGTCATGTAAAATGCTACAGATATAGAATTGAGGAATAGGCTCTTCCCCAAACCATTAGCACCTTATGCTGTAGTGGGGGGAAGGGGTAAGGTGATTGAAGCCTGAAGGGAGGGAGGTGGCAGAAGGGAGTTGGGGTTCTGATTTAATCTGAATCCCATGTTCTAGCAACAGCTGTGCTACACTCTCCTTCTGGCTGTACTTGAGTATTGCAACACAGAGATTATCTGGCCCTCAGTTTCTGAAAACCAGGTAGTCTTCACTTGCCTAAACCCCCTGGATATGCCCAGCTGGCGTTCTATTTGAATACCTCTAGGCTGTGCTTTCTGGTTCTCTTGAAGTACTTAAAAGTTATCTCCCCTTGTGCTTATCAGGAAATGGTGTACCAAGCTAATAAGCTCTCTCTGCAAGCGCTATTTGCTTGCTTTCACTTTCAACTGGTTATGTATTTTCTAGGTTGCAGCTCACCTCTCTCTGTCATATTAGAAAGTCAGAGGTAAGCATGTAGAAAAGGAGCTTGATTCTCCTTAGCAGAGAAAGAGGAGAAACCCCCCAATCTCCCTAGAAAACCTTTATGTGTAAGTGGCCCCCCATGGGAAGGGGGCACTGCACCAGATGAACCACAATCCATAGTAACTAAACTGTCTCAAAGAGAAAGGAGGCTGGAAGGATGGGAGAAGCACTGAGCCCCAGTAGTTCAGACTGCAACATTTTCTGAGTGTGTTGCTTTCCTGTGGGCAGGAATGGGAATCATTTCACACCTAGACTTCAGCTGGCACGATTTACTCTTCCTTGCAGTCTTGAGGGTGTCATCATAAAATATTCCACTGCCCTTTACTTGCATCATCTGTCTGTGCTGGAAAGGGGAGCTATAAACACTGGGTAAGGAGAAGTATTTTATTGTCTTACACTGCACAGAAGAAACCAAAGCAGAGTATCAAGCAGCTGCCATTAGTATGACCTCAGAGTGGTAGACTGCGTAGTGCTTCAACTTACAGACTGTGGTGGAGATGTATACTTCTCATAACTCTAGGTTTTCAAAGAATACTGGATTAACTCCCACCTTATTATAGCTCAATAGTCACAGGATATTTAATTCTTTTGGTTTCTGTGTAAACTTCAGCCTCTGAGACTTGGGTGTTTTGCACAATGCCCTCTTTGTAATGCCAAGAATGTGACCTATGGTGCCTCTTTCAGCCCAGGAAGCAGAGTTTTTCAGTGAGTAAAAATTATACAGGGTTATAATTAGAATACGAGTTTCTGGGAGCTCTGAGAATCTACAAATGAGAACCAGCCAGTCTGGACTATGTTGTCTCAGTGTCTGTGTGACAACCTGCAAGGGGCTTCTTTTGGACCATTTTTTATAGAGCTCGGTATGAGTGAGTTTGGGAGAAAGATTGTTGCCTGTTGATGTGACCTTCAAAAGAAGAGAGGGAACTGAAGACTTGAGTACAGGCTGAAATGTCTTATATCATGAAAGAAACACAAGAAAAGTTGAACTAATTTGTGTATAATTCCCAAAGGGAATAGAGTTGTATTAGAAGAAATGACTGCCAAAAAACCCCACAAAACCAAACCAGCTTAAAATAATTAATACCAGCACCTCCAGTTTTTAAGTGCTATGAAAGATGGAAAAGGAGGAGAATTTATAATCTGGAGCACAGGAGCTGAATTCAGGGGGCTGTGTGTTTTATTCAAGGTATTGAACAAGCTGATTCTGAGAAGCAGATATTTTACAGTTTCAATTAGCACAGATTACTTTATTACTTTCTAGGCTACCAGACAGTAATTATTTTTGTGATGAGAAAGCTTTTCAGGTTCTTTAATTTGCACTGTACGTACAGAATGAAATACAACAATAAACTATAATGAAAGAAGTCAGATCTTTTAAGAACTTAGTCTCTCAGAACGGATGGATGGTTCAAGAATACATTGTTGAAAATTAATAGTATGCAAATGTTGTAAATGTATCATCAGGCAAATTAATAGACTTTATAAGCAAACAGACAACGTTTTAAAATTCCTTTCATTAGGGGGTGTGGTAGGAGAGTAAGTGGAGCAGCATGTGTGTGATACAGCCCCTGTTAGAATGCGATTTGTAAAGGAACCGGCACAAGTTAGAGGATTAATGAATCTGTGTTTCAGGCACTTGTGCCTGAACTCACTCAACCTGCCTAATTTCAGACACTTAAATGAGGAATCTAAGCTGGGGAGTATAGTGGTTTCAGGGTTCTTTAATGGGCTCATATTTATCTTTTGATGAGGGTAGAAATGTCCGGGCCTAAGTGTTGGCCCTATGCTTCCCCTTACACTGGGAGACTTGGCTCTTGTGCTGCAAGCGGAAGGTTTCCACCACCAAATTTGCACCTGCTAGCACAGGCACCTCAGAGAAGCTGCGGGGATGTGACCAGCTGAGCTCTGCCCTGCTAAATCTTCGAGAGAGAGCAGCTCTCAGAGCACAGATGGTAGATGCTTTCAAGGATTAATATAATTTAAAATCCATTTCCTCTGTCTTTTAGGACAGCCTTATGATTTTTCCATATTTGCCAGTTAAAATGAGAAGAGTCTATTTTCCTGCGACGTTATGTATTATATGCTTAAGAAGGACAGAAAATAAAAGTTTTAGTAATTATTAGGATATTTCCTGTGCTACCACAGCTGTATAGAAACTCCAAGACCAGCCTCCCACTGTGCTAGATGTTGTGTGTGTATACAGCATATATTGTATATACTTATATATTTCATGATATATATAGACAGATAGGTTGAGTAAGAACAGGTAGGATAGGAGATCAGGGTGCCAGGTGACTGGTTGAAAGGGATGTCTGGTGATCTCTCATCTGCTACTTGGAGTTCAGATGTACCTTTGTATGTTTCTTTCCTTGCTGAGCAATTAAAGATGAGAGGCCCTTTTGATGGTGTCCAGTGGCAGGACAAGAGGCAATGGGCACAGCCTGAAACACAGGGGATTATGTCTGAACATCAGGAAGTTGTGGGTTTTTTGGTTGTTTTTTTTTGTTTGTTTGTTTTTGTTTTTTTGTTTTTTTTTTTTTTTTACTGTGAGGGTGAGTTAGCACTGGAACTGGTTGCCCAGAGATGTTGTGGAGTCTTCATCCTCAGAAATATTTGAAAGCTGTCTGGACATGATCCTGGCCAACTGTCTCCAGGTGGCCCTGCTTGAGTGGAGGGGTTGGACAAGATGATCTCCAGAGGTGCCTCCAGCCTCAACAATTCTGTGATTCTGAGCTCAGAAAATTAGCTAATGGAATAAAAGCTTTCTGTTTTCTTGAGGAAGCAAAGATCCAGGATTTTGAATGGAACTACCCGTCCATTCTGCAAGACACTACCTTTGCAATAGAAAGGCAGTTCCCAAGATGCGTTTCTTTCCACCTTATGCAGTCTGTGACCAAATCTACTGTAACTTAACAGACATGAGAGAGAGAGAGGGAAAAGCGTGCACTGAAGGGAGTATTAGTCTTTTCTTGTGACAAAAACTATCAGTTTGAGGATCTACTTTCATGATTTGTACTGCAAGGCAAGATAACAGAAAGGCTGACCAAAGCACTTCCCAGGTGGTAAAATTATAACTCAGGCTTCCCAGTGCATGTGCTTACAAGTACAAGCTTACAAGCTAGTCTACCAGTCAGACTGATGTTTAATGTAGTGACATGCAAGTCTGTTTTCTGCTTTACCCTGTTATACTTTCCAGCTGTGGGAGTGCAGAGTTGAAGGGTAAATTCAATTCCACAGCCTCACTAGCAGAAAATGGCTAGTGACACAAGTGTAATGGATAAGGGGTGTCACTATTTCAAAACCTATCAAGAGACAAGAAGTCAGTTGACATATACTTGGCAGGTGAAGTGTTTTTTGCCTCTAGTTTCAGGGGACAAGGATGACTGATGGAACACCTCTTGCTGTGATGGTACAAATGCAGCATAGCCCTTTCTTGTGCACTTTACTTTGCGTAGTGCTGGGAAGATAATGAAAAAGAGCTGAGCAGGGATGGATCCCACTTGGATGAGTTAGTTTGAACTGACACCTGTCTCCCATCCTGATGACATGCCAGGATCTAGCCTGCTTTCATGCTTGCTGACAAACATAGATGTACCAACAGGGCTGGCAATGAAAAAACAGATCCAGTTAGTTTTCCTGGAAGTTAGAGCAATTAGAATAGCAAACTCTTTAGTATTGTTCTCCCTCCACCTCAGTTCTCTTCGAGAAGTGGCCAGAAGTGTGAAGCTGCTACACTTTGATACAGAGAACGCAAACTAATTTAAAGGAAAGAAGATGAAAGGGAAAGCAGTTCTGTGTGGCATTAACTTTTTTGCATCCCCTTGGAAGCTTTTATCTTTGGAGCAATCACCCTTCCTCTTTACAATTGCATAATCAGGATTCAGTTGTGTTTAACAAGCTCATGCTGTGATATTGTTAGTGAATTCATAATACTATGCATTCCAGGGTGCTATCTTTGGGACTAATGATAACAATAGTTTCATACACATGAAGGATTCCAGCCACTAGTGCCCATCAAACTGTGGCAGCTTTTACACTGCAACCTCCTATTGTTGCCATCAACAGGAAGAGCTTGTATCTACTGCTTAAGTGAGGAGGGGACTGCTGCTTCATATATAGATCTCTGCAAAGATCATGAGCCCTTCAAAAGGAAGGAAATATGAGAATAGAAAGTTTTATTATTTATTTTGTTATTAACACAATGAGCGAGAGTGGTAAATGATTTAAACGAAACTGCCAGAGGAAAGTGATCTCTTGAAGTCATCACTTTGAGACTGGGTGCCTTACAGGATGATCTGCTCTGGTCCAACACAATTTGTCAGGTTCAATAAAGAAGTAACTAGAAGGAATTATTTGCCCTGTGTTAGATGAGAGGTCAGCTTAAATGATCTGATAGTCCCTTTTCCCTCAAAATTGCTGACTTGTGTTCATAAAGCCCACAGCAGCAGCAGACACATACACAAAACTAGCTGCAACTTAAAAGTAGTAGTTGGGAATGTTATGAGCAGTTCTTCTCTTTCTTTTTCCCTGCAGTATGACCTTACTTTTTCTAAGTGGAGTTTGACTTGCTTTGCACTGGTGTAGCCAGGGCAAAAATCAGTTTTGTCTGTATCTAGGTTCCCCGGCAAGAAAATGAAAGTGATTTCTTCTGCAGCTCACTAAGAGGCATTGACAGTGCAGCCTCTGATGCACTGAGATATGTCTTTCACTGCCACCGAGCTCTGTAAGTCACTGATTTGATTATCACGAGGAAAACAACAGATGACTGGTGATGCAGCGTGTAAATTTTTTAAACAATAACAGTGGCCCTTCTTGGGGCCATCCTAGTGGGCTTTCAGAAATTACTCACATTGGAGGGTAGGGAAAATATAGGCAAATATATACATAAAAACATCCCTGCAACTAAACAAGAAAGCACAGAAATGAGGGACCTGAGGACTGTCCATCACTTTGGTTCCAATAGATAGTCAAATAAAGTCCAGTGACATCTTTATAGCCCTGATGGAAAATGGTTTCATCTGGAGAGCTTGTATCTACACAGCTCTCTTAACCTGACTATGTTTTAGGAACACAGAAAATGCCTTTGCACTTAGAACACAGAGAAAGGATGAAGGATGAGGTTCTCCTAATCCTATTTAATGTCTTGTAGAGCTGGAAGTCTCAAGCTGTAGCTTCCCATGTTCTATTGGGCAGTGTTGTGATAAGGTCTCTGATGTTTGCTGGAGTAAGCAACATGCCTGTTCGTTATCACAGCTCTCTCTCATCAGTATTATTAATTTTCTACAATGTTCCAAATGCTTTCCAAACTCTCTGGTTATCATCTACTGTGCTAGCTTAGGCCAGTTCTTCAGCATTTGAGTAAGCTTAAGCAAACAAGTAGTGCCAAGATACTAGTTCAAGTTGGAGGCTGAGAACGCTAAGGATGGAGCCTCAACTGGCCATGACGGAAAGGCTGAACATTTTTAATTCCTTGGGGGGGGAAGTACTTTTAACGGCTATGTTTGTGAGTGGGAGCAAACAGGTGTTTCTACCCAACCCATTGAGATGTCAAGGTGGCACTAAAAATGCCTTCTATTTCAGACGGGTTTTAATTTTGATTTAGTTTTGAGGGATGCAAACAGCTCCTGAGCTCAGGCTTCCAGAATCCTCTGAAGAGTTGAAATTCTTAGTTTTCATTAAAAAGCAGTAAATTACATTTTGAGTAGTTATTTCAGAGAAAATATTTTAAATGCATACTTAAGACTCTGAAGAACAAGAATCAAAAGTGTAATTCAGGAACTACAGAATTACAGAACTGTTCACCTACTTTAAAAAAAACAAACAAACAAACAACAAACACCTGATGAATATTAAGTCAAATCTCCTTGTTTCAAGGAGCTTCTTCTAATGTTTTAGTGCTTGATGTTTGTGTAATCCAGGCCTTCAGAAACTAAGATGGATATAGGTAAAGAAATCAAAGATGAGACTGTAAAAACCTCAAGGAAAGTCTCTCTTCTTTGGTGTTTGTACAGCATGTACAATGATGTGGTTGTGGTTCATAGCTGTTTGTCTAGGTACCTCCAAAATACAAACAATAATCTTCAGCTGCCCTCAGTGCTGCTTGTACAGCCTACCTGTTTTAGTACTGCTCTTCTGTGTTTCTCTGCAGGGATATCCCTCTATCTACAACACCCCCTTAGAAAGAGGAAAAGAAAACCCCTTTATTGTGAAGCTTCAGTGACATGTTATAAATCTCATGACCCTGCTGCTGTGCTGTAGGCTCTCTGCTGTGTCCAGCCTGACAATAATAAGTAATATCTCTAGCACTGTGATTGCACATCCACCTGCAGCACTGACTTCTCAACTTCTCTGAGGGTACTGAGGTAGTACGTTTCCCATGGAAAATACAAATTTAAAAATTTCTTTCTCTGTGGACTCAGAACAAAAAAGATTCAAATTGTTCTGCAGTACTGAAGTCTGTGTTACTTCCCTTCTAAAACCCCTTATTGAAATGTTGAAGCCTTATTTATTAAGAAGCAAATGCAGAGGTATTATTTAATAGCTATAAATATACTTTAAAGTATTTTAAAATAAAAAGTCTGCAAACAAAGTGGGAAGGGGGAGAAAACTAAATGGAAAAAACTGGAATGTATCAAAGCCAAATACTACCTTTTTATTTGAACGATCTCCAAATTTTTCCATAGAAATTTGAAATGGACCAAATGTTTCTATTTCAACAACCCTCTATTTTCTTCTTGGAAAGAGTTTGGTTGAGAAGAGATGTCAGCTCAGAAAAGACAGGACTACATGTAATAATAGGCATTACAGCTGAAAAGAAACTGCTCTGGCCCTGCCCTATTTTCTATGTTCGGGCAGAACTGAGGTTTTATTTTGCTCTAGTACTAATCCATAAAAGTGTGATTAGGAAGTCTGGCTTCAAAGCTGCTATTTAGCAGATGTGCCCATTGTAAAATTAGCTCTCTTATTTATTCCCTGCCTGTTGTTTCCTTTCAAGCATATCCATTGCCCATCACCACAATGCAAACATGCGCATGGCACAGCAGCCATGCTACAAACACCTAGGAAAAAATTGATCTGCCCTTTCTTGTGGTAAAGAATGGAGCCAGAACAATTCTATCTACTTTTCTGGCATCTTGCAGCTGCCTAGTGTTGTGCTTAGCTGCCATTCTTCTCCCAAGTAAATATGATTACTCTGAGTAGAGCATTAGTAATAATGGTCTCTGATTCTACATGGTAATCATGCGTATCCTTATCAGCCTCTTTCCAGGGATTATTTTCCTGGCTCAGGATGTCACGACTTAGTCATTGTGAAAATCCTGCATGGAAAGCATTCCTTTTCTTGGTCCTCTGGCCCAGTCATATGACTGTACAGTTTTGCACAAATAGGAATGAATAATAAAACCCATTCAAATACTAAGGGCTGTGTCTTCCTGTAGTAAAACCCAACGTGCTTCCACTTATTTCATAAGCTGTGGTGATTTGTACTACCTGGTTTTTTTCTCTGATGTGGTTTCAATACCTAGGCAACATAAGGGCAAATAAAGCAGTTTTATCATTTATGGGACAGACATGATGGCCAACGATGTCACTCTTTTCCTCATTTATTATGAAATAGAGCTGAATTTGCAAATACTTCTGATCTTCCTAAAACTCAGTCACTTGGCAGAAGTACCACTTGTTAAAGGAAAAGGAGTTACCTAGCAATACATACCATGAAGGCCTGGACTACGGATTGGAGTGCAAAATGCTACTGTAGTGGAAAACCTAAAAATCACTAGTCAATATTAAGTCCCCCTGTCAAGGTTGCACTGGTGAGCTGAGTTAATGAAGCTGTCTATGAAATGATAGCAGCAGGGAGAAGATAATTTATCCTCATTTTGCTCTGCTTTGCATCTAGCAGCATGTCAAAAAAGCTCTTCTGACATTGGCTCAGGAACGTGGCTGCTGACAGTAGGAATAGTTTTTCGGGCCTGCTGGGACAGCCTGACCTGTGGACAGGGCTGGGAGCATGCTACTAGGTAGCTGTACTGAGCAAGCAACATGCTGTGGGCAATGCTGTTATCACTCATCATGGTAAGTTGGACTACTCCAGTGGTAGCCACTGCTGTTGGGGCACAATGGGATGCATGGGAACTACAGATTGGGATTTTTAGGCTTAGCTATAATATTTTTATCTCTTTTTATCTCTCTATTTCTCTTTCCCAACTCTGGCAATAATCAGAGCAGATTAATTAGTCAAATGAGATCTATTAGTGTCAGTGGATTACCAGGCTCTAAGCATGCCCTTTGCTATTTTCTCTCTCACCCCTGGTTTAGGTGGCAAAATAACCAGATGTGAGATGAAAGCAGGTGCTGTTTCATGGCTTTTTGGTGTGTAGAGCTATGCTAATTTTATCCTCTGAAAATCAGCTGCCTTATAATGAAGGCTTTGAGCTGTTTTTCTTTGCCTTCCCTTTCTGAGGTCCTGTTTACTAAGAGGAAAATAAATAAGAATGCTCCCAAGATTGACTCTAAAATTGCACCCTTGGAAAATGCTGGGTTTAAAATGACTGTGGTCCTGAAGGTCTTCCCAAGGCTCTGCCTTGATTTCAGTTAAGGGCAGCACTATAAATAAATATAAATAATGGTGAATCTCCAAGTAATGTGGTTCTATCTTATAGCATAAGCTCTGAAAAACGCATCCAATCCTTTGGCTGACCCTGTGACCCTTGATGGTTTTTCAAGATAGCGGTGAGACTTCAGTGTTATGTGCCTCTTTCTGTGCAGCGTTGAACTTGCTATATGCCTTCATTACTAACGCTGCTTTGTGCTTTCCTGTTACTATCAAACTCCCTGCTACTAATTGCGGACAACTTAGCTGAAAGGGTCAGGAATAGAGCTTTAGACCCTTCTACCTCCAAGGTTACTGGCACAAACCCCACAGAAACAGCAGTGACTGTAAATCATTTCAGCATTGCTGTAATCTGATAGCTTTTGTCACTGTGGTGCTCTACTACAAGCCAAACCAGGGCTCCAGCAGCCAAATGATCTCAATAAATACCAGTTCTGTTTCCTGTGTTGCAGAGACTACTGAAGAGATTTTCATGCAGGACCACTGATATTGGAGTTGCTTAGTCTAGAGACTGGGCAGAAGATGATGGTATTCAGATAAATAAAATGCAGTGGAAAAAGATGAGTACACACTGCTATTTGTGCTAGCTAGAGTACAGCAAGAGCCTTTGGCAGCAGCAACTGAGATTTCTGTCAGATATTGGGAAACTCTTTGCCAATTCTGGAACTGAGCAGCGGGGTGAACTGCTTAACCAGGGAACAGGGGTAAAGTGGGTCAAGGATTATTTGCTTTCAGTTAGCATCTGGGCCATCAGAGAGGGAACTGAGGTGTCTGCTTCTGTGTCCCTTGCTCTGCTTGTGTCTTAGTTGAGTAACGCTTCTTGCTGCCTCTGTTTTGCTGGAGCATAAAGATGCTTTGCAATCCAGAAATTCCAAGTGCTGTGTAAAGTACACCAAAGCTAAACCATATAGTAGGTAACGGCAAGTAATATCCTACAGCCTTGAGTTTAATCTACAGAAGTGTGTTCTGTTCCATGAGTAATAACTTATTACCATAAATTACTGAAATAGATGATTAATTGCCTTGCATTAGCACCGCATTCTCCAGTGAAATTATCACTTCAACCGTGGTGTAAAAACATATTTCATCTCTTCTTCACAAAATGAAAACAGTAGCACCTTCTTATGTGTTAATCAAGTCCTCCATTAATCAGGATAACACACCATAATTGTGATTACAGTTAGAAATCAATTAATGTTCACCTTAAAATAAAGCATGGAGAGGGAAGCAATTAACGTAACAGAGCCAGCACACCCAAAAGAGGCAAATATTTTTGATAATTCCAAAAGTGTACTTTTCATTTTTGTGTATCACTAAAATTGCACAGAAGCTGCCAAGGAAAGAAGCTGAGCTAGGACCTGTCTTTCCTCACAAACCTAGATGTATCTAGAGATGTTTAGGGCTAAGCAGCAGTGCCTTGGCAAAAGCCCAAGAATGATGCATGACGTGCAGCATATGAGCAGTCCAAGGGGATGGCTGTTTTAAGCATCACTACCTGCTCCAGACTTCCTCACTTGCTCTGCAAGTATCAGCACAGTAATTGAGGCAAATGTTTCCTGTGCTGCCTCTGCCTCAGTGCTAAGGATGGTGTGAGCAGAAATGAGATGGATCCAGGTGTCCATCTCTGCTCCTAATGTCGTGGAGGAGAGTAGTTTAGTTTATCAGGAGGGTAGGACATACACCATGCTCACATGTTCCCATTCCCTGTGGTCACATGTGCCAAGGCATGGCTGTGTGGTTTTAAATATTGTCCCTTATGACAGCAAAACCTAAGCTGTGAATGCTCTGTATTGGGCCTGTACTTGAGCTAAATTGCAGCTGGTTTCTTACTGCACACCAAACATCTCTATTCCTATGGCTTTTTTTAAGCATCTAACTCGGATGTCTAATACTGGAGCAAAGGGTTGATTCAGGCCAGCGGGGAGAGGCAGGTGTCACACTTGGGCCCAGAAATGAAAAGCCTGAATTTTGCAAATGGGAGTTCTCTCTGGTGCTTTTGGAAGTACTGTGCTATGCACAGTGCTCTCAACTAGGCAATGTCTTCAGCCTTTGGCAGGCAACCATTTGTGTGCCTTTAAAGCCCTTTGGTCTCCACAGCATCTCAAGCCCTGTCTTGCTTTGTAATCAAATGGACTTATTTGTTGCCTTTTCATTTCCTCACTTCAAAACATTCTGGTGCTGCTTTCAGAACAAATAATTCTGTAGCTCGGGGATATAAACATCCCTCCAAAGGCAGAGAGATTAGCTTCTGCAGCTATTAGAGTGAAATGTTAAATGTGGGGTTTGTCTCTCTTGATCCCTGGAACTAATTCTGTTTTTGGTATCCTGCTTCTCCGATTCGCTTGTTGATTTCTACAGCCTGATGAATGTTCTGATTTTCCAGGTTCAAAATTCAGTTGAATCTTTCAGTTCAATATAAACATTTGTAGTGCAAAGGAGAGGCACTGGCACCATCAGTAGCACGAGATTGGGGTGTCATACCAGGCTTGAGTAGATGTTTTTGTACTTTATATCAATCTCTTTTACTTCCTGTCCAGACCCCTCAAAGATTCAGGCACCACCTTCCTGTGTGCATTCAGTTCTCTTCAGCCTCATGAGAGGCATGACTTAGACATAGTTTGACCACCCAGAGAGTGCAAGAGGAGTGTATTTGTCTCTCAGCCCCCTGCTGTGGATGAGGTCTGAGGCAGAACTTTCAGGATCTGTCTCTAATTTCTTGGTAAAAGAAATCAGTAGCTGAAATGCTTAGGGGACCCTGTTCTTGTGCTCTGAAGAGAGGGGAACTGATGGTCAGCAGCAAAAGGATGTGAACCCACTTCTCTTGCTGGGAGTAACTTTCTTGTCAGAAATGGACTGGCACAGATAGCAACAGAAATCACTATTTTTGGACTCGCCAGCCTTGCCCACTAATAATTTGGAAACAAGAGATGATAGTAGTTCTCTAAGCAAGGGCTGTTCATCCTTTCTGTGCCTACTAACAGCATCTTGCTGTCTTGTGCCAAAGAGCTTGTAATAGGCTTCACAGGCAATAAGCTGGCCAGAAAACACAGAGCCCAAGAGGAAAGGTGAGCTGGTAATAAGGCTGATGCAGGGAGAACACAAGAGTTCGGGACTGTTTTTACAAGGTGAAGCTCTCTTCTTGTGCTTCCTCTTTTCTTGTCAAGTAAGCTACAAAAAGCAAATCCAGTTTAATTTTCAAATCCAGATCTGATGAGCAAACTTGGTTTTGTTTTCCTCTCTAATATCTCTCCTTTTCAAATATCACTTGCTTCAGTTAGGACCGCTGTTGTGTGGATTATTTCCCCAAAGTAAACTACCCCTTTTGGCCTCTGGGAAGTGCTAACGAGTAAAGATTGCCCTACCAGCAGAACCAACACCTTCAGTCCCCTGCCAAAGAACCAGATGGAGGTAGGCTGTGAACAGGTGACATAAGAAAAGGGTAACTGAAAGACTTGGAGGATGCAAGAACTGTGAAAGGCTATCACAGCTATTTTTTATTCTTAAAGAGGAAAGATTAATTTAGATCTTCTGATGGACACAAGAAAAAAAAAACTGTTTGAAAACAAAGGGGCCCAGTTCTGACTGTTCTTACAGTCTCTGTCATTAACTGCACTGAAGAAGAGAGAATGCAAACTGCTGCTGCATCATTACTGAGCGCCTGTCTTTCAAACAAACAGTTCCAGACACAGGGATTTGTTCAAATTAAAAAAGGAACAAATTCCCTGGATGTGACAGAAGCAGATAAAAATGCAGTATCTAATGGGACTGATTAGGAAAGACGAAAGTTATGTTGCCTTGAAAAATAGTGTTGCTGACTCGCTGTAAAAATCAGTGATGCATATTACCTCAGCCCAGAATAAAAAGTCTAACATTTCAAGGCTTATGAATTGTGAGTGAAGTAAGATGCTTTCAGATTGAATGTTATTGCTCTTAATCAAGGTATTTGTAAAGCAAAGCTTATCAACAACTCTCTCCTGAAGAACCAACCACTAAAATGTTGCAAGCTCTGCTCCAGCTGGTGTAAACTGATGAATGGCGGCGTGGATAGCAGTGTGATGGAAGAGAAGTCTGCAAGTTAGAATTGTAGTGATGGGGTGGCATGAGGAAAAGCTGGGTATTTGCAGAAGGAAGCAAGACTGAGATAAAATTATGTGATGGGAGAAAAGGTTGACGTTTGAGAGGAGGTGCATTTCCAGAGCCCTGTACATTTGTGTCATATTTTCTTTGCTGTTCTGCAGATTGTCATCTTGGGACTGCTGGGTCTGTTTTCAGCAGTTGCTTGTGCGGTACTTTCTGTGGGACCACAGGAGACTGCATCCTATTCTTAGCTGTGTGGGGAAAGAAGAGCAGAGCATGGAATATTAAGTGCTGCCCCCCACCAAAACCCACCCAAAAGCAAAACCAGATTTTATTTTTACATAAAAGAGCTTTTAGTGTGTAAAGTTGTGGGGGTGGTAAAAAAGCAATCCTTTAAGAAAGTGATTAACATTTGACAAGATAGAATGGATGTGCAGTTTTCACGGCAATGATGGGAATTTGCAGGGGTTGTCTTGAGAGCAGCACCTGCTCTGGAGACTTGTCCTACTTGCACAGATGGGGAAGCCCAGTTTTCTAAGCTATTTTTCAGTGAGAAGGATGAACATTATGGGGACTGAGTCCCAAAAAGCTCTGCAACCAGGGCTCAGCAGCCTAGAAGCACAGAGTCTCTAGCTGATGAGCTGTGTGATTCTTGCATGGACTGGCCTCTTTACTGATAGGTTTGCATTGGATTTTAGCAGAGGTTGCATGGACATACCTTAGGAAGGGTTTGTGTAGAGTAGATCATGCCTTGCCCTAACTGGACTTACCAATTCCTTCCAAGTCCTATGATTGTTATCTCCAAAGACAGTCATATGCAATGACTTGAGAAGGAGACCTGACAGTAACGGTATCTGTAACACCATCTGTCTAAAACCCAAGAGACTGAAGAGTAAAAACAAGGAAAATGGGATCTGACATCTGTAAGAATAAACTGAAGAAACAGTAGAACAAAAAGGGGGAGGAGGACCAAAAGGAGCAAAGATTGAGTGAAGGCCAATAGACTGAACAGATGCTGAACTGTAAAATAGGTGAGAGGAAAAAAATCCTATGATTTCAGTGATCTTTTTTTCCTGTTGCAAGTATTTGAACCTGGAAACATTGATGTAAAAAGTAACATAGGAAGAATCTAGAAAGGATTGTAAAATTGAAAGAATCACAGTAATTCAGATATTGCATTTTAAAGCTCAAATAAATTCAGAGTAATCCTAGTCATTGTAATAGAGGCAGTTGAGGGAGTTGCAGCATCAGGTGGCAATGGTGCTGTGCAAGCCTTGCTAATTTTCTTGTTCCTTTTCTCCTATATTAGCCGATTTTACTTTTCTGACAACAGTTAATGGGCTGTGTGCTTGGTGAAATGCTGAATGAATAGAAACTGCTAAAAGTAAAAGTTCAAATGTTGAAGTAGATGCTAGTGAGATTGGGCCTATTCAGAAGCCAGTTTCAGGAGTTACTAGTCTATTCCTGCTCATCCATTCATCAAACAGGGGTTGGTAATCCCCATATTATTGTGAGAAACATGTTCATTCTGACACAAATATAGTAAATGAAGTGAAAACTGATTCAAACTTATTAGGAGTGGCAAAGTGTTGTAAAGCAAATGAGTTGAGGAAGCACCTTTCTCTCTGAGCAGTGAGAGACAAGACATAACAGAGAAAGGTATTGAACTAACCTTTCTTCTCTGGTATTTAAGTTTAGCTCACCCTCTGACCAAAAGTACTGCAAATCAGTTAGAGCTGACAAGTCCAACTTCAAGTGCATCAATAGGGCAAACGGTAATGTCTCAGCATTAAGAAAAATTCTCCAGCATTTCTGACCTTGGATGAAGTAAAACGTCCTCTGCTTCTCAGCATTCAGGGTTCACCCTGTATCTGCAGAACTGCCTGTGTGTACCAACTGTGTAGCACAAGCAAAATAGGAAAGAATGTCTATTAGTGTGCATCAGAATTGGAGAATACTCAAGCTACCTAAAGCTTTTTGAAAGAGCTGCTGGACTGCTGTGGCTGAGATGTGACAACTTATAAGCCTTTTGGAGAAATAAACTTAATTTATGGCATTGCTTATTTCCATCCTTCCTATAAGAAGGTACATGGAATTTCTCTGATACATCCAAACTTAGAGCTCAGTCCTCCCTAGGAAAATGGTATTGGTCATGATGTTCATGATGTCAAATGTCAAGGCACTGAGGCATCCAAAGAGTAAATGGCACATGTCTCTTTGGAAAGCATTAGCTGTGGTGCTAGAGAAACTCAATTCCAGAGTTCCTTCTTTTGCAGTTTTTTAACACTGAAGCTATTATAGTGGAGCAGGAACAGGTCAGCAAGGGACTGAGCATAGAAATGAGAGTTGAAAGGTTGTTAGGCCCATTTATTTATATCTCTGAGGATAGGTTTGCAGTAAACTTTTCTCAGCATCTCAGGCAATAACTGTTCTTCCTAACATTTCATTTGAAGACACAGATCACTTTTATTTTCTGAATACTCTTCTTCTACTCAGGCTGAGGTCTAGGCTGTGTAATTCCTAATTTTACATCCACAGAAACCTTTCTGAAGTGTTTCTGTAAGCATAAATGTGACTCTTGGAGCATAACCAGAGAGTCCATAATTTAGTCCTGGACATACTATGTCAAGGTAGCTCATCAGCATGCTCTAGTGTCATCTACTCCAAATGTTTTCCCAAGCTTAATTCCATCCCCTCATGCTTTATCTTGGCCCCTGTCCAGCCTAATCTATTTCTCTTCCTTTTGGTGACTAGATCATTCATGTTTATCAGGTTTGCCTCTTCATCGTTGATATTTGTTGGGTGCACTGAAAGATTTAATTTGTCTAATAAAAAGCAGCCCCCCTCATCGCTGGTACATTTTCTGTCTTTCATTTTCTAGTGCTAAGAAACCTTGGGCAGCAGACAGACTTTCACCTGGATTCACCACATCCATGCAGCCTCAGAGAGGTTAAAACCAACCTTTTTGTACCAGTTGAGAGGCAGAGAGAAATCATAGAAGGATGGCCAAAAGGGAGCGCTGTGTCCTGCTGCACAAAGCAGATGCTCCTGCATGGACTAGACAAAGCAGCTGCACCTCTCCCCACCTTTATGTTTACATGCTGTTTCAGAGAGTTGCTCATTGAGGGCAGGATGATTGTTTCAGCTCTCTGGTTATGACAAATTGCTACTTACTGGTATCGCTTTGATGAAATAAGTAAAGCCTTGAAGAACTTAAAACTTCTATTACTTTTTAATATGAGTAACTTTAATAGAAAGGCTTAAATGTTTCTTTCTATTGCAGTGCCTCAGCATTTCTGTAGTCATAAATTCTTCTCTCGCCAGTCTGCTATTACTGATGTATCAATTCTTTCTACTTCTCTGAACACTAAAATTGAAAGAAAACAAGGTTTAGACTTTATGCATTTTTAATTTAATGAAATTCAGCTTAAAGTTGTAGAAAAATTGTTCTCTGCATGGAGTACTCCTGCCTTTAGTAAGCCTTCAATAAACCAGAGCAGCAGGATGGTCAGATGCAGGATTGTACATCTGCAGGGTGGGTTGTCGTGTCCCGTCCCGTCCCCCCCTCCAGTTTTGCCTTTGTGGCTTTCTGCCTTATTTCAAGCCACACCCTTTTCCATGTTAATTCTGTCTAGTCGAGTTCATACTACATTTTATCTGATTTAGCCCTGCCGTACCCTTTTCTAAGGGAAGGAGTCATTAGGCTGAGGGGAATTCCACTGCTAACAGCGTGGGGCAATGTTCAGCCACTGTTCTCTCAGACACGGTTGGTGTAGCCTTGGAACTCATGAGCAGCTCAATTATAATAAGTATTTAGATAAGAAAGTATTAATGCTAATACTTGATGAATATAGAAATAAAACACAGGGAAATTAAAGTCTATATTCAAAGAGCATCAACATTGATGGTGACATTCCCATTGGCTAGATCTTAGGGAAAGGCTGAGGATGCCCATCTTGAGCTAGTAGAAAGTGAACGCCTTTCTGATTGTATGTAGTTGTCACAACACATCTTGCATGTGAGAGGAGTTGTTTCTTAGATTCTCTCCACCACTAGAAATACTGAAAGTTCAATCTTCTTCATCTTCTTGCAGCTAATTTTATTTGTACCAGGTGAAATTCCTGTATATCAAGGAGAACTAAAGGCAGGTACATGAAATAAGGAAAGTGGCAAGCAAAGACCAGGGGGAAAAATAACAGCCACTAGAAAAGATAAAGCAGGAAAGAACTGAGAGTAGGATGAGACTTCTAAAGGAAAATCTTGGTGTTAGGATGAGATCAAAAGAGGAGCTATAAAGACTAGGTTTGCTACAGGAAGCTGAAGGCTAGTGCTAAAAATGTGTGAAGAAAGGAAGAAAAAGTGGTCTGCAAGTTTTGTGTGTGTAAGTGATTATGCATATAACATAAGTTGATAACAACAGAATGCTCTCCTGCAAATACAGGCTGTACAAGTAAAACTGGAGAGAAGTATATTTCTTTTCTCTTTCACTCAGTGAGGGTTTGTGCTTCTGTTTACTCCGAGTTGAGTCCTGAATGTGAAATCCACCTGGTAAACAGGAAGGCAAATAGAAAAATGAAGAAACTAAGCCTTATGTGTTAGATTAAAAAATATTTAAGGTCAGAAGCCTTAGAGGAGCCAGTTCTTTACCATTTCCCTAGCTGTTAATTTATTGTGCTGCTAGTTCTACTCTGCTACTGGTTTTCACAGTGCTTTCTGCAACTTCTACAGCATCCTTAGTGTATCAGCATTATGAACACAGGAAAGGCTTTCCCTGATGGGGGGCGGTACCGTGCTCCAGCCATGAGATATCACTTAGATGCTTACACTAGAACATCTATCAACCATCTTTCTAGAAATACTTTGCAGAGTTGTTCACTAAACTTAGAGATAAAAGCAGATCCATATCCTGACTGGTGGCTTTGTGGAAATCTTGGGTGGATCCATTCTCTGCCAACTACCTGCTTATTCAGTCCCACCTCTCCATTAGGACAAGCACTCTTACTCTTCAGTACAGCAATGCAGATGTACTGCAAAGAGCTCTGAAGCTGGGAAAGGAAAAGTGCGGCATGCTCCGAAGGAAAAAAGGTGTCCTACACTCTGGTGTGTATCTTGTCTGTCTTGCTACAGCTGGAAAAGGGGGCTAGAGAGGCAGCTATGGGGCTGGTGTTGCATATAGCAGGCTAGGAATAGTTATTACAGGAAAATCAGCTCATTTCTACCTTGCTGATAAATGAAGGGATACAATTATTGTCTATTATGTGCCCACAGTGCTCTTAGTGATGTGCAGGATAAGAGTAAAGACTCTCTCTGCTCTGAAGAGCTTCTGATTTAAAAGACAGGAAAGACAAGCAAATTACCTCAGGGTGTTAGACTCCTCTCCTCCCACAGAATAATGGGAGCAAGGGAGAAGCCAGTGCATGTGCTCTTGTGTTTGGGGAACTCATGGTAGGAAGGACAGTGGCCAGAAGGAGCAGGAGACTCTAGTTCAGGAGCAGTTTCAAAGGCTGCTGCATGGCAGCAGAGTTTGAAAGCAACACCCACGAAGCAGAGGGGTGTAAGAAGAAGTGGCGAGGGAGGAGTGGATGAAAGGACATTTGGACTATTAGACTAAAGTAGCAAAAAGAAGCAGGACTGGAGATGCACTGTGGTTTGCTTTCCCCAGCTGGGGAGTGCTGGGAGGAAAAGTGGGGTTTTGTAACAGATTTAAGTTTTGAGTTAAAGCATGAGGTCTCAGACTTCATCATTGAGATGATGTGATTAGTGCTCCCAATCCTACAAGTATAGGGGATGGGCAGCAAGAGGTTTATTTACCATTTCAGCATAAACTGCCATCAGGGAGCTACTTCTTTGGCAACAGGGTGGCAGGGACATAGGCCTGTTCCATAGTTGGCTGAGGAGGATAATTCCCTTGCAGTCACTGTGTGGCCAACACAGAGGCCATACTTGGCCTCTCCAGGGTGTGATTATTACCAGTGCAAAGTAAGTCAAAGTACTTCATAGCTCCACTGTTAGGGAGCTTACTCTGAAACACCTATAAATCAACATTTCCAAACAGAGATGGCCACCAAGCTCCCATTCATTTTAAGTTTTGGAAATTGTTCTTTAAAGCCTGTACAATACTAGACTCACAGCATGCATGCTCTGTGGTTTTGAGCAGAAATCACAGTACTTATAACAGTATTGAGTGTCATCCTTTCTTGTTTTTAGTTAAGAACAAGCAGTAAAACATCCTGTTCCCAGTAAGCAAGATTTCCCAGCAGTTTCTTCAGTTGGTCTTCAGAACTGCAGCTTGTCTCAGTTATTCCTAAGACAAGGAGCCAGATATCTATATTTTAATAATTTTTTTTCCAAAGAGAATTCATGTCCCTTTACAACAGTTAAGCAAACAGTTGTGGTAAACTGCTGCTGAGGTAGAAAGATCCTATTGCATTCCATGTGTTCCACTGCAATAACAGAGAGATGTGATACGAAGGGCTAGGAGCAAATAGTTTACCTTGTAGTACAGGTGACAAGCCAAGCGTGGTATTTGCCGGAATAGCCAGATAAGAGCCTCACCTTTTATGTGAGTAAAGAAGTGAAAGAAAAAAAGGGGTTGCTTTTTGCTTTCTTGAATACCCTTAAGATTTTTTTTTTGGGGGGGGGGGGAAGTGGGCAGGTGTTTGTATTTTGAAATGCAGGTGTCTATGTTTGAATTTATAGGGTTAAGTGGTGTTAGTCTCAGCAAACATGGGAAAATACAGGCATGTATGTATTTGGGTGGCTTTGGATGAGTGTTCCTGGTAGGGGAACTGGACTTAAAGACCCAGGGGGTCTCTCCCAATTGTACCAGCATTTCCTAGCAGCAAGAAGTCCACTGTAGGGTATGCCTGCACTTTGAAAGTCTTACCAAGGATAAATTAAACCATAAACTGTTCCCAAGAGTGCAAAATCATTATTTTTAAAATAACAAGGTAGATAGAGGTGCACAAGACAGATAAAGGGATAGCAGAAAAGTGGATGTGTTTTAGTGAATTTCTTCAGTTGCTCTTGTTGCAGAGAGAACACTCGGGGCAAGGGTCATGTATCTCAGCCTTTTCTGTTTCCATAAGTTTTATTGTTGTTTTATAAAATCATCTTAGTTCCTAAGAGAAGCTCTGAGCTGGTGATTTCTTGTAGAATGTATTCCCCATGGTTCATTTAGAAGCATGGATTTACTCCTATTCTTCACATAGTTTTTTCAGAGGAATTATAGTTTACATAATCAACAAATGTATTGTCCTATTGTCACTGTGTTCACAGTGTGACTGTCTTGGCACTGGGAAAACATGCATTCTTTTATTGTTCCTGATCATTTGAATATTTTAATCAGTCATGAACTAACACCAAATGCTCTCAGCAAGCAGTAATGAGTTTAATAATGATGGACACAATGCTTTTCCCTTTGGACAGGGATCATGGAAAGAGTAGTTTCTCAGGGAGCCTCTATATCTCAGTGAATCTGCATCTAAATGAAGTTTACAGCATCTCTGGAGTCACTGTATGAATCTTTGAGAACAAAGCATGGGTCCATTTTGCATGCTCCTTATCCAACCTCATCTACTTAGCAGACATTTTAGATAAAGTGACTTCAGTAGTTCTGTCACTGAAATAACTTTTACATGGAGGAACCTGGCACTAAATAAAGTGCTCCAAGGTGCTCAGTTGACAAGGACCGGGGCAAGCTCCAGGACCCTTTTGTTAGCCAAAGCCTGAGGACTGGCAAGAGAGAGACAGTTTTACAAGAAATTTTTTTTAATGACCTAGGAAACCAGCTACTGAATGTTAAAAAATAGCAGAGCTGAGGAAATCTCCCTGACCATCTGCTGGTGAGAGCTGCTCTCAGCCGAGGCGATGCACTCCACACTGTTTTGCAGAACCAGGTTTTACTTAAGACAGAAGGAAGAAAATGGCTGAGGTTTGTCACTCTGCAGGATTAGGAACCCTCAGAAGGTTATGGAGGTACTTCAAAGCAGCAGGAAAGCTGCAGAACTCCAAGATCCAAATTATTCGCTTGTATCCCCAAAGAGGAGCTTAGAAGCAGCTCCTGCAGACATGGGGCTTTTCTGGATAGGTTTGTGGTAGAAGTTGATTGACATTGCTAGGCAGGTTTGTTCTTCACTAGGGAGCAATATTTTAAAAACTCATATGATCAACCCTCCCCCAAAAAGCAGATAAAATTTTTTGCTTTGATCAACCTGAAAAGCAGTTTTCAAAAATGGAAAAAAAAAAAAGTGTTTTAGATCAACCTGAAGCAGTACATTTGATCAAAAAATGTTGTGGTTTTTGGTTTTGTAGTTTTTTTTTTCCTTAATTTGGGCATTCTTTAATACTTTCTGCTTTCACTCAGGCCAACAAATACTTGAGATATGTCAAAATCTTCACCCCTGAGGATTTGTAAGAAAACTGTAGACAAAACACTTTCAGAAATTGTTTGGATACTGCTGATGGAAATGGACAAGAATGGATTTTCTCAGCATGGTCTTATCTGTGAGAGGTCATAAAACATCTAGAAAGTCTCACCAAAATGCTTGCAGAACTAACAAGCCATATGTGCTAACAAATGTAGGGGAAAACAGTGTAAGATGGGCTGTGATTTCTACCCCCTCCCCCCTCCTGAGATTAACCGGTCCTTAGATTTTTTTTTTTTTTTTTTTTTTTTTTTTTTTTTTTTTGGTAAAGAGTTTTGTGCCCTTTTGATTAAAGAGAGAAGCAAGGAATTAGCTGACCTCCCAAGATCTTTCCCAGCCCTCCTGGTGCTTCTAAATCTGATTTTAAGTATCTTTAGTCAGAATCACACGTGTCCTTCATGTGTCCATGTGTGAAAGTGCCACTTGCTTCCAAGACTCTGTGGAGTAGCTAAAGGAATAAAAGGCAGGGGGGGAAGAAATGTATATACTCAAACACAACATGTTAACAACTAGTCTACAGGAAAGTATCCTGTGTCCAAATGACAAAACCAGCATGGAAGCAGCTAGCAGTGAGTTGCTGATGAGGGTGATGTTCTTTCTAATGATGCTGGAGATCCAAACTCAGAATTCGTGTGGAGCACTCATGAAGGACACCCAAATGTCAGTTAGCACATGCAATAACATCATTACCAGTTTAACCAAAGAAGTCACACAAGTCGCGGACCTTTCTGGCTGCCTGTTAGGAGCAGTAATTGCACAAATTGAAGTATCGTGAGGCTAGTGTACTATCAGGTAATACAGGATGCAAAATATGAGTCATTAGCAATGGCCATTTGGAGATAGAGAACTAGGACAGAGAAAAGGATAGCATATGGGAAGGAGGAAAAAAGGCCATTATGATGGCTGTTCTGGTATGTGCAGACCTGCTCAGGTCTCATGCATAAAGTGGCACACTGTCCCATATACACACTCGTGCTCATCCCTATTTGGTCAGCTCCTTTTTGTCACTGATTAAAATAACCAAGAGGATTTGTAAGAAAGCAGGCAAGATGCATTTCTGATCTAAACGGTAGGAAAAATGATGCCCATATCAAGATGGGAGCATTGTCTTAACTGGGAGCATCTCAAAGTTTCAGATTCTATATAAGATCCATTTGAACAGGAAGGTACTGAGGTGGCCTCCTGCAGACATATCTAGCCCCTTATTCTGGACCATCTTCAAAGCCTCTGTATCTCGCAGCCTGTCTGAGGGCCTCCTAATTCTGCACTATCTCAGACCAGGAAGGGGTTAGTTTTGTGGCATGAACTGTCTGCACAGAAAAATGGGGGCACAAGCACAGCAAAAGCTAGCGTGCTCCCGCTAACCTAATCAGGGCTGTCTATAACAGAGAGAAGACACAGCACCAATGAAACAGGTATGCCTCCGGCTACCTACGTTTGGTTGTGCAGACATGTAATTGTAAGCATGTGTGATAAAGACTAGGGAAGAGGGACTCTGAAATGGAGATCCCTGCTGTTTCAGAGGAAAGAGACAAGCTGTGACAGGGGTCCAGGGCCATCTGAGAGCCTAGCGGGGTGGTCAGAAAGAAACCGTCTCTTCCCTTTTCGAGGCAAACACTGTGTTTGTACTGTAGGCACCAGACACTGGGGCTTCGCAGAGCCTCCCAGAGGCTTAACCTCTCAATCCCTCATTCTCTGCCTTCCCAAAATGTTACATCTCCTACAGGTGTGTCTATCTCTTTGCTCTGTATCTTGTGATCCATAACACTTGTTCATCCAGAAGGAAAAGCAAACCTTCAATATTTCCAAGCCTGCACTTCAGAGTGTCTCTCTGCATATAGAAATGCTATGCTCTATAAATTGGTAGTCAGCAGTTTAGAATCCCCTGCTCTGATGTGATGTAAATCTACAAACTTTAACAATCAAGTTATGAAAGCACAGCATAAAGAATTATGCCCGTTCAGAAGCCACCATGACCCTTGATGCATCAAGCTCTGGAAGGGGGCCAGCCTACCACTTAGTGTGATGTTCCTGGAAAAAAAGGGGGACTAAATGACATTTTTCATATTATGTCTGTTCTTTCCCCTTACCCCCTAGCATGTTAAATTCAACTTTGCTCTAGGCATGCTAATCCAGGCTTTTCCTTCCATTTTCTAGCTGAGTTTTGGAATGACGTATTAATGCAGAAACAATTAAATAAAGTCCCAGTGTTATCTGTTAAATATAAGAAAACAGGGAGTTATTTCAGTAATCCTACTATTGTTGTGTTCTAGTTTTGCAGCTTCTAACATAGTTGTGGTGCAGGAGATGGGGAGGAGAAGAGAAGTGGATGTTGTTTATAACTTCTGAGTGATTGGGATGCTTAAATAAATGAGTTAAAGGAGTTAGCCTGATATGAATGCTTGCAGGACTGACCGGCTAGATCTGAGCACAGTGTGATGCTGTGTGTGCAATGCCCTTAATTTCTTGTTGGTTCATTTCATCAGTGAGCTAGTCCCCCACTTGTACCGCTGTGTTGGTTCTGCTGCAAGCACCCTGGGCTGTGCCAGTGCTGAGCCAAGCACTGCTCTGATGGCCTGATTCCTCACCTGAGGTACCAGCTGTTCCACCAGAGCTGGGGCAGTTGTGAAACAGACTGCCACATGACTGAATGGTGGGATGTCTTATTTGCATGCACAAAAGCAGACTGGTGAGAATATCTCCCAAACTCAAAAGGGGGGGGGGAATTCTTTTCCTATGTAAGGAATTTGGAGAGCTGAGTGTTTGGCACACACTTCTGGCAAAGTGAATAAAGGAGGAGCCAAAGGAAGACTCCATAGTAAAAGCCCGGAGCTGGGAACCTCTTGAAACCTGTGGCATATTCTGCTCATCAAAACAGCCACTGCTTTGGTCTCTGATCGGATAGGTGTTTGTGCTGCTATAGTATTAGTGCTCAGTAATAAATATCAATATCCATAAATGCTTTAGTCAGATGGGAACAGGAGATCAAGATGTTTGGAAGAAATCACAGCAGCCTGGAACTTCCAAACCTGTGGGTGGGCCTCTTTTCCTTTTAGACTTAACCTAAAAACTGTATTTTAAAATTGTGCTCACTACATGTTACTTTTTGTGAGCTTCTTTTCCCTTTGGTAAGTTTAGCAGCTCATTAGGGTCTTTTGCTTTTATTTTGACTTGGGTGATGAACACTGCAAGGAATTGTAAGTCTATATTGGTACTAATAAAAATTATAGTGCAAAGGCCAGAGCAGATAAACCCTGGCCTTTGAACGGTGTGAGAATTATGCAGCAAAACACATCCTTAGCTGAGGATTTAGCTCTAAGATCAATCTTGTAGTGCCCAGCTTTGTAAATTATTCTCTGTCACTGGTCCAGTGTAACAGGAAGTAAAATTGATCACATCAGATTTGTTCACTGATATGCAGCATATTGCAGCAATGTGCAGAGGCTGAGGCATTAGGCAAAAGCACCTTCCCACTAGGCAAATGCACCTTCCCACTTACTCTCCCTGTCTCTCTTGATGTGCTGTGCTGCTTGTGAGCAGCAGGTGGGGTGAATTCTGTCCCCAAATAAGCAGATGGCATGGATATTCCTATATGTGAGTCTTTTACTTTGACTCAGTATTTTTTTTTTTTTTTCCCAGGGTGAATTAGGGACAAGGAAGAAAATCCCTCCTCTCTTGGCTGTTCCTTTTGGTCTCCAGTTTCTCTGTTAAGCTACTGCAGTACTGTACTACCTGTGCACTTCTCTAGCATACTCAGCAGCAGCAGCATTTCTCTTGTCTTATCTAAGCAATGGTGGATTTCACCATATTGCTATAGCAGTGGTTGTAAGCACATATTTAACTCTGATGTCACCTCTCTCTCTCCAGAGCGTTTGAGCATGTGTGGCTTCTTTTCTTGCAGCCCCTGCATGTAAATATTTAATACCCACAATGAAGCAGTGTTAAGAATCCATTTAATTAGTCCAAATGCCACCATTCCTTCTGCATGTTAGGTAGATTTGCAGGACTAAATGAGGCTTTGTATGCTGAGAGCTGTGGTAAGTGGGACCTCTGCTCTGGCTTCAGTGGCTGCAGCACACATTGTCACTCTGGTGTGGGGTGTCACTGCCCCAGATCACTCTGCAATGTGAGCTACTGCTGTTCCTTCTACCAAGGGACAAAGGAAATTCATTAAGATATTCTTGAAAATGCAAAGTCTTACAGGATACTGTTCACAGGGGCTCTGCAGAGTGATCTCAGTCAGACACCGAATTTCAAAAGCAGGTAGGACACTTTACCTGCAAAGGAAACCAGATTTTTTTTCTAAATCTTAGACCTAAGCTGGATCAAAGGAGGTCGCAAAGATGCATGGTAACCAAGTTATGTGCCTTTCTAAACACATTTTACTTCATCAAGAGCTATTTGCAAAAAGGAGAAACGATGCCTGCACCCCCTTGCAAAGCCCAAACTATTGTGTTTTGCTGAGTTGCCCATTGCTATTTAAGCATCTGCTAGCTTTGATGCATATTTTAAAGCCCTGTGGGAAGCAGTGGCATGTTATTACAAAGGGCACAGAGTAGCTTCTGCAGAGTGGTGCTTTTCTCATCAACTCCATTCTGTTTTCAAAATGTGCTCTCATGCCTCAGGGAAATGTTAGGCCACCTGCAAATGTGCTAGTTTGCTATACTTTGTTGTTCCTAACATTTTAAGTCTAGTCGGGCCCCAGTGAGGTCTGGAGCGCATTCTCATCATCCTGTTATATAAACATAGCTGGATGCAAGCAGGGTCCCCCTGCATCCACCGAACACAGTGATGATGTGCTGGGCTTATTCAAAGGCAGAATGGACAAAACACTTGGAAATGTCTGGAAGAGATTCCCCAAGGATGTGCTAACACAGCTACATGACATACTGTAAGATGCATGCGCATTTATTTTTGAGGCTTCTGCTAGCTTTGGCTCATGTTGCTAAGGCTTTCATCTACTGCTCATTTGAAATATCACTTGTTGTTGTAACACAGAAGATGCTATCTGAATCAGGCTGAGTAACCTCCTATAGTTCCCATGGTAACCAGATGCATTCTCCATTATCATAGGGACACTTGCTTCAGTTTTAACAACACAACAGAATCAGGTGTACTGTTAAGGAGACAGGCTCATTTCAGTTAACTGCCTTGGAAACTGGTCCCCATCACACAAGCCCACACAGGTATTTCGTGCTGCTACTTCCCCAGTGAAAAGGCAGACCATGAACATCCAGTGACTGTAAGCAAAGGAATAAGGAAATATGTTGTGGTTTAACCCCAGCCAGCAGCTAAGCACCACGCAGCTGCTCACTTGCTGCCCCCCACCGCCCCAGTGGGATGGGGGAGAAAATCAGGAAAAGAAGTAAAACTCATGCGTTGAGATAAGAATGGTTTAATAGAACAGAAAAGAAGAAACTAATAGTGATAATGATAACACTAATAAAATGACAACAGTAATAGTAAAAGGATTGGAATGTACAGGTGATGCACAGTGCAATTGCTCACCACCCGCTGATCGATGCCCAGTTAGTCCCCAAGTGGCAATCCCCCCGCCCCCCGCTCCTCCCAGTTTATATACTAGACATGATGTCACATGGCATGGAATACCCCTTTGGCCAGTTTGGGTCAGCTGCCCTGGCTGTGTCCCCTCCCAACTTCTTGTGCCCCTCCAGCTTTCTTGCTGGCTGGGCATCAGAAGCTGAAAAATCCTTGACTTTAGACTAAACATTACTTAGCAACAACTGAAAACATCAGTGTTGTTAACATTCTTCCCATACCTAACTCAAAAACATAGCACTGTACCAGCTACTAGCAAGATAATTAACTCTATCCCAGCTGAAACCAAGACAAAATCCCATTGACATTATGTGTAAAGATGTGGTGAAATGTGCCATGAAAGCAGAGGATCAGCTTCCAGTTAGAAGCATAGTGCTGCAATGGGAACAGGGCACTTCTCTTTCATGACTTACTTCATGGTCATATAACCATTGTGTCGGTTAAGCATAAGCACATTTAGCATGTCCTTATCACAATGGTAGGTAAATTTGGTGTATGTCACGGAGCAGGAACAGAATGGAGTTCTGGTGAATCATTTCTATTTAGATGTTAAGTGTCCAGGGAATTGAGGCAGGTGAATGTAGCCATGACACATTGCTAACAAGTCTGACAGTGTTGCTGGTTAAATTGCATGTCATTGGTAGGACACAGGATATAACAACATGGTATTTACTGAAAAGAAGGAAAGGGCCATCTGCAAGACAGAACTCAGCAGCTTCCGAGAAAATACAACCTTCTACACTCCCTTGCAAAAAACAAAACAAACAAACAAAAAAAAAACCCCAAACCCCAACCAAAAACCCCAAACCAAAAAACTAGAAAAGAGATAAAGTAGAGAAATTAAACCAGATGATGCCAAGAGCAGGCATAGTTAGGAGGACTCAGGTTTGTACATCTCGCCTTCTAAGCTGATAAATGAGAAAGCAATCCCATTTTCTGCCAGCCTGAGACACTTGCAGGATACTACAACAGGACAGTCAGATATCATGCAGGGTGCCAATGATACATCACCAGTTTTAAAGCATAAAGCTGGGCTAAATAGATACAACCTGTATTTGTCTGCATCCTCTCTTTTTCACATCCTTTCTTGTAATAAAGTAGTAAACAATCACTGTCTGTGTTCAGGCCAAGCCCCCGAATAATAAAGGCAGATCAGTCCTTGGTGGGGATAGACAATTTGGCAATGTAAGATTGTTTCACTTTTCAGGGCTGTTTTGGATCTCTGTGTAATTAGGATGAAGTACTGTAGGTCAATACTGTATCTATCACTTTTATGAGTGACTTGGAATCTAGAAGACTAGTCCAAATTGTGTCTGGCTTAGTGCACCCTGTGAAATTATGAACAACAGGATCTGGCAAAACAAAAGGGTCTTCATTTCTTCCACTGCAGTCACATTTGTAATGGCTAAATCACAGAATAATGGCATTCAGGAATGCCAACAGGACAAATGGGTATTGCTGCAATCTGAATCGCATCAAGTAAATTAATTAGAATCTGAGTGGGGATGTTACCCTGTTGCTGTCTCACCGAGATCTGAACCGCTTACTTTCTGGAGCTGAAATTGTGCAATGCTACAGTTCAATAAAGTATCCAGAAAGAGAGAAAAACCCTTTCATCCTTCAGGTGGGTCTAGCAATGGATTAAACAAGCATGTTTCTGCTCTGATGGTATAGCCCAATAATGCCTTCTTTGCAGAGGACTTGTGGGCTGTGTGAATCACCATCAAGTATCCCCAAATTATACTGAATTTCAGAACAAAAGAGGAAACCTGCTGAGGACAACTGGTAAAAAGGGTACCATCTCTGAAGCTAACCAGGAACTTAAAATTAAGCAGACATTCATATCCTGTTGGTGTACCATGGTATGGCCTGAACTATGATAGTCTGACAGCCTCTAGAAAAAAAAATTATCTTAATTGTCTGAGCTCAAAAAATAAATGGTTTTCTGAGGCTAGAAAGGATAATGCTGTGGCTCTAGTGTGACTCTAGCAGGAGAGGTCTGAATGAGATTTGACCAAAGAAAGGGGAAATCTAGTCTGTGTCAGATATGCAGTCATTGGAATGATTGGCAGATTCTCCCCACCAATGCGGTATTTTTTTTTTCCTTTTCTGTATTTAGGTGAAAATGAGAATGCAAAGTAAAGGATGATTTCAGGATATGGGGAGTTTTGTTTCATTTCTAGCGCATAGCCTGTGTCTCTTAGAACAGAAGATCTGAACAATCTGTTTTCAACTGTCCAGAGGGGTTATCAAAACTTCCTGTCTCTCACCTTGTTTTGAGGGGAAATATGGGAAAACAGCTAACCGTATAAACTCAGTTCATTCTTATGGAGATACTGGATGAAATGTCTAAGTACTGTAAATTAATAAAGTACTATGGCCTTTAGCAGATCTGGGTCACTGTATACCTCTTCAGGATCTGGACCATGAAATTCCATTATATGACACTTTTTAGTCTCCCCTAAATGTGCTGTCAAAGTAAACATCTGTATAGAGCTATTCTGTTAAATGAGGCTCCATAACCTCCAACTTCATAGTCCTGGAGACCAACTGGATTTTATCTCCTGTTATATTTATATTAAATCATTTTTAAAGCATTAATACCCTGGGTATTTAACTGGTTATGATTCCTCTAAAAAGTATTAAAAAAACCCCAATTGTGTAAATGTGCTTAGCTCCCTTGTTGTCCTGGGAAAATGTGTTTGAGCTGCAGCATAAATTCAGAGGCTTTCCTGGGCTGTTTAACTCCTTAACTCCTGATCAACATCCTCCACAGTTGGGTAACATTCTGCTGTTGCCAGGAAAGGAAAGATAAAAGCAGAAAGATCCAGCAGTCAAAAGATCCCTGAGGGAAGTCTGCTGGCTCCTAGTTAATGGTATTAGAGCATCGTTCTGAGCCCTTACCCCAGCTCCTTGTGTGCCAAGAATACTTGTGTTATTTTGGAAATCAGACATAATTCATGCAGCTCAGTCTGTAATTCCTAGAGTGCTTTTCTCTGATGCAATTGTGAGTGAGTCTGCAGAGAACTCTTTCTCTTTGCATTAACTCACTGATTGCTGGCACTTGATGTGGAACACATGGCTTTGAAACTCCAGTGCTAAACACAAGGGTAGCTTTAGATAATGCTTTCTTCTGTAGTACATTTACCAGACAAGACACTGTCATGGTTTCACCCCAGCCAGCAACTAAGCACCACACAGCTGCTCGGTCACTTCCCCCCTTGCAGTGGGATGGGGGAGAGAATTGGGGTGGGTGGGAAGTAAAACTTAAGGGATGAGATAAAGACAGTTTAAGAGAACAGAAAAGGAAGGGAAAATAATAATAATAATAGAATGTACAAAACAAGTGTAGCACAATGCAGTTGCTCACCACACACTGACTGATGTACTCCCTGAGCTGCAGTGTCCCCTGGCCAACTTCCCTGGTTTATATGCTGGGCGTGATGTAATATGGTATGGAATACCCCTTTGGCTTGTTTGGGTCAGCTGTCCTTGCTGTGTCCCCTCTGAGCTTCCTGTGTACTCCCAGCCTCTGCTGGCAGGGCAGTATGAGAAGCCAAGTCCTTGACTTAGTACAAACACTGCTTAGCAACAACTAAACCATTGGTGTGTTATCAACGTTATTCTCATCCTAAATCCAAAACACAGCACTATACCAGATACTAGGAAGAAAATTATTCCAGCTAAAACCAGGACAGATGCAAATCGCAAAGATTTGGTGTAGCTGTCAGCAGTTTTTTTCAGCAGTTTCAGTCATTTCATATGAAAAGTTCCAGTTTTGAGGGAAAAAGTGATGAGTTGGAAGAAATAGGGGAGACCCTGGCACATGTCCAGTGGTGTGTAGGTAGGGCACTCAGCTGAAATATGGGAATATGGGATAATTGGCTATGATATTCTGGCTGACTTAAATATTATGCCTAATTGTATAATCACATAGTGTGGAAAAAATGACCAAAGCTGATGTTTTTCCACAGATTAGTTACTGTCACGATAAATAGGTGACCAAGCCAAAATCTGGTAGTAGAAGTACGTAAGAAGGATAAAAGTTGCGAGAAAGGAAGGATTCTATATCTCACCATTATATACAGCAGCCTATTTTTCTATGTTCATGTCTGAATTATTGTCATGGTTTAACCCTGATAGGGAGCTAAACCCCACACAACCCCTCACTCACTTTCTCCCTCCAGTGGGATGGAGGAGACAATCGGAAGGGTAAAAGTGTGAAAACTCATAGTCGTGCTCACATCTAAGTGCTAGGTGAGGCATCTGGCTCTCTGATGGTGGAAGGGGCAGGACACAAAGATGGTCTGGATGCCATTGCAGAGAGAGGTTTTGTTTTATTGCAGTTATTGTTCTTGCCCTTCAAATGAACATGGTGGATTGAACAACCAGAAGGCCTAGGTAGTTCAAAAAATATAAAAGATTGTTATTTCCTTGGCTTTGTGAGCCTTATCTGCCCACCCTCTGTAGTTCTTACAGGCCTACATCTGTCACATCATTCCTCTCTCCATCTTTGGCACTGACCTTGATACCAGGCATCTGTTCAATCTCTGGTATATGAAACACATTTGTGTGGCTTTTACCAAGTTAGAGTTTGAGCTGGATCTCCAAAGTCACCACTATACCTGCACTGTTTCAGGCTTCTGCTCTTTTTCTGTCATTTGGTCTCCTTGCCCATGTGATGTTCTGAACTGCATGTATTGCAGCATTCATTGTATTAGTACTAGTCCTGTATTAGTAATTGATTTTCTGTTTTGTGTTGCACCTGCCTCTCCTTTAAGAGATTATTTCTGAAGCAGATCTCCTAAAGGACAAATTCTTTATAGCCCAGCTGCACAGCTGGCCAGACCCCAACACACTGTGACCCAGTGGCTGAAGGTCAGTCTATTTTGGGGAGTGACTGGAATAGGAAGAAGTGTTCTGTAAGCATGCATGGAAGGAGATTTCTGATAGTCGAGGGGTCTATTATGTTCACAAAGGAAAAAGTGGGGTGAAGAGGCTGTAACATAAGCTACGCAAAGTGCAAACTCATCCTGTATGAGGATGATTTTCAGTTATGTGAAATCATTACATGGAAACCTAGTGCCTGAAAAATGTGTTTTCCTTCCATCAGGAATTATGGCATTGATGCTGGAATTGCAGGATGGATTTAAGCAGCCTGAATTACGCAGCAGATCAGAGGAAGTGGTCAGAATGATCTTTTCTGGCCTTAAAAATCTATGAATTTATAACCGCACAGAAAAATGGAGCCTTTCAGGCTCTTTACTCATTTTTCAGGAAGGCTTTTTTGTCCTGGCCATTTTTTTCTCCAATGCCATTTTCTGCTTTGCTCCATCTACTCACCTGACTTTCCCTTTTAGAATTACATAAGGAATAGCAGTGTTTTTTGGCATTGTTCAAAGCCAAGGCTTGTTCATTCCTTCCCAGGAGTTTCCATGATGTTATCTTTACAGTGTCAGGGAGATGTTTTTACAATAGCTGCACACTCTTCTCTCCCAACCAGTTGATCTAATCTATCAGTTTTTAAAAATCTTTTGTTGGAAAAAAAATTAGTAATTTTCTCTGCATTTTCTGCCTTCTTTAAAGACAAGGAATAGACTACTGTCACAGAATTGTAATAACTAATCTCTTCTTGTTCCCTTTGTTAGGTATTATTATTAATACTTACCAGTCTATTGCACCTAGGAAATTAAAAGACCTGAAGTAGCCTGATGGGACTGAATGTTTTATGTATGTTAGAAACTCAGCTTAGGGAAATTTGTATCTTGGTCACAAGCATAAGAAACTGGAAGTGATTATGCATAAGTTTGAGAACTATATTTCTCACTGATTTCTTTTCTTGGAAATAAGTGCTACAGAGATTAAAAAAAAAAAAAAAAAAGAAATGCAACCCTCTCTTCTTCCACAGAAAGGGTAGGAAGCCTAAGGAAAACTGTACCCTAAGCAGTGATCATTTGTGTGCATGCCATAAGATAATTTCCTATGTAGGGAAAGAAGCTATGGAGTCAAGATTAATTTCAGCACATACCTCCATGGGTAACCGAGGGACTCTGCTGAGCTTTCCAAAAGGGAGTAATGCATATGTTTGTGCAATATTGAGCCCATTCTGCTTTAGTCAGAAGCACTCACCACTTTTACCAAGACGAGTTCTCTAAAAGTTTCTGTCTCATTAAAACTTCTGACTTTTTTTCCTTCGCTCTCCCCACCTTTCCTGTAGGCCCCCTTTAAATACTGGAAGGCCACTATACGGTCTCCCCAGAGAGACAGGGCAATTCAATACAGAAGATGTTAAATGTGTATTTAACTGGAGATCCTCTGTACAGAAAGAAGTTATCTGAAGTTACTCTGATTAAATGATGTATTTCAGTCTTCATCAACAACTAATTTTCCTTCACAGAAAATACCCAGAGCAAATGTTACTCTAAAATCGTTTAATTACTATTTCTCACACTGAGTTATTTGTTATGAACTTTCTCGCTTTCTGCAACTTCTTCTGTTAAATTAAATCTAATTTTCCCACTCAAATGATGTAGTGTGAATGGAATCAGCACTTTCTGTATTTAGAATGAATCCATTTTTTCCACATTATTAAAGTGTGATAAAATAGGAAAAATGTTTCTCGGGAATCCTGGAGCATGTTTGATTTTTCTGTTTCTTGTTTACAAAGGCCATAAATGCTTCTCAATTTAGACCTATGCAAACACAATGAGTAGGGTACATTTATTCTCCAATTGCAAAAAGAAAAGGAATCTTGCTTCAGTACCATGTCTAAGTATGCCCTTCATAAACTTGTCCAACTGGCCCAAGGCCACAGCTACTCATAATATGAAACACATTCAGTCAGCAATATTCTAGGCTTTGACCTAAAAGGTTAATATTAACAAAACTGACTAATTACCTTTAGGTGGAATCTATTGGCACACCAATAGAAATCAACATGCAATATTCATTACTATTTTTGTGGGTGTATAAATATAAATTAGTAGAAATAAGAGAAAGAAGTAACAAGTCCGGAGCTATGTCCAAAGCTATGCCCAGAGTTAGTTCTTTGGCGTTTGGGTTTCAATAGCTTGCAGGATTTTGATATGTCTTTGGTGGCTGAATTCCCTTTCTGTAGTTCTTAAACTTATTTTGAGTAGAATTTTTTTCAAGGGAGCTGGGGGGATCTGATTTGTGGACTGGGGAAGCTATGGTTTACTTTTAAAAGTGAGTCTGGTTTCTACCCCTTTCTATCTTGCAAGTTGAGAGTCAGAGATGCTTGTTGTAAGCCTAGCATGTATTTCATACTTGTAATGAGACTTTTGGGCTGTGAGAAGAGAAATCCTATTTCCAAAAGACTAAGTTTAAAGATGGGAAAGATGGTTAAATAGTAAGCCTCTTATGATGATGACTCAGTTCTCACTCCTGATGCTGTCAAACTCACTGGATTATTGTGGGAAGGTCATTTAATCTCTGAACAAGCCTACTCTCTTAGTTAGGACTTTTGGATATTACTTGTATGTTAACAGCCATTTGGAAAACTAGTAGTGTAAAAAAGAAAAAAAAAAAGCCCCAAACAAAAACCAAAATAACAAACCCCAAAACCCTCTTCCACAAGAATGAGTTAAAAGCTCTTTTTTTACCATGAGGAAAGATAGCTTTTAGCTGTCCCGAGCTAAGCCAATGGCTTGCAGGTATGGCCTCATTCCAGATACCAAACAGAAGTGGAAAATTTCCCACCCTTTTAAATAAGAGCCAAGTCAGTATAGATCTTGGCAGTTTGACACAAAGCTGGGACAGGATCTATTAACTTATATCAGCTAAAAATCTGGTCTCTTAGTGTGCTACAGAAACCTAGGACTGCAGCTTTTGGTGCTTAGCTAAAGGACCTTAGCTGAAAGGGGGTTATTTTTTCAGTGGTGAAACAAGCTGTCTCCCAGACGTGCTGTCTGACATTGATTAGACAATAGTTGTGCTGAAGCCAGTACATTCTATCAAAGGTTTTGTGCCTTCCAGTAGAGCAGGAAATGTAAAGCACTTTATGTGTAAAAAGAAATATTAATATTTAAGCTAAAAGTCACAGGAAAAAAAAAAAAATCTGATAACCAGAAACAGCTTTAGGTGCATATTCTTTTTTCCTGAACTTGCAAAAAGTTTAGAGGCTCTCTGTGTATCTTGCAGTTATTAGAAGAAAAACACTTAAAGCTTTCTAATGTAGCACAGGCTCTGTTGTGTTTGGAAACAAGAAATGTTTGATCGCTGCTGTGGGAAAGTCTTTGTCTTGGCTGCCTTGTGCCAGTCTGGTATCAAAGCTGGACTTGATTGCTTTGCTTGTACACAGTGCTTGGGAGCCTATTAGCGAAACAGTAAGACATTCACTGAACAGCTTTTCTTTGTAAGAGATTCACTGAACAGCTACATTTTATGGCCAACCTTGTTCAGTGTTAGATGCCTTATACAGCAGGTTAATGATTCAGCCAGCTACATCTTGACTTTGGTGGGATCTCAATGGAATTTCTTTTTGGATGATTCAAGTGTTTGAAAACCCCCGATCTGCCACAATAACAACAGTATTCATCTCTGGTGTCTTCACCTTGAAAGCATCTCAAAGACCTCAGCAAAATTTCAGAATGCATCTGGGAATGAGAAAATGTTCTTGGATCTGCTCCTTGTGTAATCATCAAAGGCTGAGTCTTGATCCTGTCTATGCCGCCACCTCTGGGCAAGAACTCCAGATTTGTGTCAGTGCAAATTGGGCTCCTGATCCTACCATGTTCTGTGTTGGAGGTTAAAAACCAGCCTTGAGATGTTTCTTGCTATTCCAAATGATTCTGAATTTCCAAAAAGTATTTGCACACATGCACACACACACAAACTATTGTGCTTTTTTTGCAGGCCTTATTGCTGTCAAGAGGCTTAGCAGAGAGAAGACGTCTATGTAAATTTGTGTTTTAAAAACATGATGAGACTTCTTGATTTGCATTTTGCTTTACAGTAGGATAACAAGGGACCCTTAGTGGGGCTTGAATTGTAAAATCAGCACAAGCTTTCCTATTGACCTTATTGATTTTCCGGTGAAACTAGCAGAATAGAGTGATGAAAAATTCATTTTCCTAAAGGTAGTTGCTACTGTTCTGAGCAATTTGCAGGGATAAGTGGTTAGATAGCATCCCTCAGATTTGATAACTGCATCAGGAGAACCAGACAGAGCTTGGGTATTCTATATTCTTCCTCATTTTCTAAGGGCCTTCCTGAGGAGATAGAAATTCCCTTGTCAAGAATAGAGGTGTGGGGTATAGCCAGGAAAAAACCCTTCAATTACAGAGCAAAGGACTTCAAAAAATATCTTGCTGATTTCTACAGCAGTCTCTGGAGGTCTGCTGTTACTGCCATTGTGCTGTACTGTTAAATTATAGCTGCAATACAAACCAGTCATGGGTCTACAAGGAGTCCGCTACAAAGCAGAAATCAAGATGTGGCCATCACATCATAGAGAGACCATGAAAAAGAGACAGAGATTTAGCTGAGAAAGTAGAGTTAAACTGACATCTAACTTTAAGAAGAGACTCAGAGACATTGAAGAGAGGAGAGACAAATGCAGAGGAAGTCTAAAGCATAGCAGAAAAAAACCGTATCTGGATAAGATCAGTTTGAGCCAGCTGCTTAAAATTAACCGTATTTCGCAAGAAGGCATATGACTAAGCATGGGAGGTTACTTTTGTGACTAATATTATTTAGATGCACTTGTTTTACCATGGCCACATTTGTACCTTCAGGAGTTATAGAAAAGGGCCTGTATTCCAGCAGAAAAGGCTATTTCAATGTAGCTATTTATGCCCGTTTTGTACCTTTTGCAACTATTTGGTAGTTTTCCCCAGGGAGTTCCTTGGTGCTCACCATCATGTTGTGCGTGCACCCACCACAAAGAGAGACATCCCATCTGCAGATTAACTTTGCAGGACTGCAGGAGCTTCTTCCTGCTGGACTTTTATCTTCTGTCCCTCCAGAGCAGCCAATGGTCCTTCTCTCTTCTCTGCAACTTGCAGTTGTGCCCATAGTCTTTATGACTGGCAGGTCCTTTACCGATGTGGACGCTCATTAATGAAGGAAACAGAATATCACCTCCCCATTCTTCAAAATTAGCCCAGCAATTGGACAATCATTTTGTTTTCAGCTTTCACCAACCTTCTCAAGGGAGCCTATAATAATTAACCTGATTGCAAATGCATTTATTAGAATTAAGAAGTGTTTCTCGTTCACTCATACAGCACAGGATGTGCGTAAAACTTGCCTCAGAATCTGTAAGAGAAGACATTGATTGTGTTATAAAGCCTTCTTGGGGCGTCTTCATTAGGCAAATGTGATCCATCAGAATTGCTTGGCTTTGTTAAATGGAGGTCTGAAAAACCTGGCTATGGATGACATAGCTCAGGAAGTGCACAGCTGATATTCTGTTTACCTAGAACCTGCCATACTATTTACAATGCGGTGTAACATCAGGAAGATGGCAGGTGAGTGAGGGGACCCTAGGGAGTCATCTGCCATTACAGTACAGTGTTCAATTAAGGCAGCTATACCTATCTGTTCCAGGCCTGCAAGGAGTCCTCTGAGAAAGTGAAAACAGGACAGGAGAAGCAGCAAAGCAGGTCTAAGCGAAGGGTAAGGTTAAGAGATATCTTAAAAGATTGCCAGAGGGAGCTGTTTGTAAGTGGCTTGTGCTGGAGGCAGAGGGAGCTGGGGGGGGAAAGCAGATTTCCAACTCCTGAATCTGTGCAAGACTCCAGCATGTGGGAAGGGTGGGCATCCAGCATTTTGATCTGGAGATAGTTCCAGTCTGTAGTGGCCTTGTGGATTGCCAGACAGCCTTTCTGGTAGACGATGGGAAGAAGACTTGCATGCCAGCTTGCAGGCTCATTTTTGCATTCTGTGAAACACAAAAAGAACAATGCAAGGAAAATGCTACTGTTTCACCTGCTGAAAATATGTATTTTTTCCTCTGAATTTGTTATCCTATCTCCTCCCCTCTCTCTGTCACTACCGACATTCTTCACACACTGCTAGATAGTAAATTACCTGGTAGCAAATCTTCTTTAACCCTGCTGTTAAACATTTCTCTGTTAACATAAATTCAACCTGATAAACAGATTAAAGTACTGTAAAAAAGCCATATCTAGTAGACAGCAAAAAGGGAAGATAAGGTGATGAATAAGCTAGTCCCTGAAACAGGTGTTTGATCATTGCTTATGTGTTGTCAGAGCAAACAAACCTTTAAAAGTAAGTAAATGGACAATCTGTCCCCTTTCATTGGCTTTATCTTGCAGAGCTGTGTCTGCTCTATGCTGTAAGATTCATAACTCACTATCATTGTGTCCTGCAAATTGTTCCTATTATTCATGATTAAGGTCCAGAGCAGAAGATTCTTGCATATATAAGGAGACAATTGTTAGAGACATACTGATGTTATTAAGACAGATTCAGTCAAAGGTCATGATAGCATCCAAATGTAAAGATCATGTGGGAGATAAAGGACCAAATTAGGGCTGAATAGAGAAGTATGAGTGTGGAAGTGCAACTAGAAAGCACAGCAAGGGCAAAGAGGGGGCATGAGCCAGGAGTGCTGGGAGGCACCGTGCTCTCATTAGAGGTGCAGTGCTCGCTGGTATCTCAGTGGCCTGGCTCTTTGGTGGGTGCCACAGAGCTGGCTGGGGCAGCAGAAAGAAGGGTCAAGAGGTATAGCATACTGCTATCCTCTCCTGGGTGGAGTTTGAGAACCTATAATACCCTGCGCAATTTGTTTCAAGCATCTTTAAGATGGGCTCTATCTGGGCAAATCTTAAGTGCAAGGCAAAGCTAGAGCTTATCTATGACACTTAATATAAACCCTTCCATGCCTAATAGGTATATACAGACATTCTAAAGTCTCATAGAGGCTGTCTGTAATGCCAAACCTCAGAATCGAGCTGGAGACTTTGACAATGTGGGAACATGCTGCTGATGGCCCAGATGAGCCCTCCAGGCATGTTATGCAGAGATAAAATCTAATCCCTCTGAAAGGAAATCCTTTTGCAAATGATTACACCTAGGCAGTGAGATGGGGAAAAGGCAGAGGAAAGGCTGCTGCTGCTGCTGAGGAAGGTTTAATATTTTTCATTTTTAATATACCTATTTAATGTACTGTTCTTTTAGCAATTAAGCTGTTACAGCACATATTCTTCTATTACCAAGTGTTTTATTCTCAGCTGCACTTCAATCTGCAGAGCTCAGAGCACTTTGTGTTACTCGTTGGCCTGCACTGTGCAGCCAGTCAGGGCACCTGAAGCACAGAGGGAGCAAGTGCCTTCACCTGTTCACACAAGTGAGCCAGCATCAGGTGTGACTTGGAACTCTTGCCTTGCAGTGCTGTGCTCTACCCACAGCATCCCTGGATAGAGCATAACTGACCTACACATGTCAGGTGATTTTTCTGGAGTGATGGAGATGAATGCAAGATAGGATTACATTCCTAATCACTTTTAAGGAAGCAGAGGTTTTATTCTGGTTGATCTTACTTGCTGTAAAACCCTAGGATATTTCCGGTGCACACAGCATCAGTCTTTTCTATTTCAAGAGACCTTTTTTCCCCTTCCTTTTCACTGGAGATGATCATCTTTCTTGGCCCTGTCTGGAAAAACAATTTGTCCTCTAATACTTTTCCTTGATTTCTCCGGCTATGGATGTTAACAGGGCAGGGCTGTTGGAGCCACTGTGCAATGACAAAGCAAAGCCACCAAAATACCACACACCAGAGAATAAAGTCCCCTTCATCCTGCAGGTGGAGATGAGAAGTTTAGGAGATATTCTTAATGCATGAGAGAGATTCTATAGGACAAACTGTATCACAATGTGTGAATCTCCCAGCCTTCTTCTGTTAAAAGCAGTATCCTGTCCCTCCCCTACTTGGCTCCATGCACTAATCACACCCAGAAGACTGCTTCCTAGCCAAGGTTGAGGAGTTGAGAAACAAAGTTATTGATTCATTGATGCTTGTTTAGTTGGAGCATATCCATGGAACAAGAATAACTGCAGATAATGGAAGTCCCAGTGAATAGCTAGGCAGATGCATTTGTCATGGTGGGGAACATGCTTAGTTAATACGGAGATCTATAGGGGAAATCAAGGTTATTTAGAGACAAGCAATAGATGCACACACATATGCAAGTAGATTTCCTCTCTGATAAGCACCTCTTTCTGTGTCTGTTATGTGACAGGTTTCTGTCACTCAGGCTCTGAAAACCATTGTCCATCAAGTATTGCATCTAAACATGCAGTGGCATAAAATGGGTGATTGGCAAAGGATGGTCTATGTTTCAAGAATGGCAACATACTCCATATGCCATGGCTTAAGGATTTCCCAGCATCTGGAGTCAAAACAGGTTCCATAAAAATATGAAAAATAATTACTCAATGGTAGAGGCAGTACCTCTGTGTACCATGTGGTGTGGTCCTGTGCCAGCCCCCTGCTAAGCTGTGGGAACAGTCCATTTCTTGTTCCAGCTTTCTGTAGATAACTTACCAGACCCCAAAAATGTCGTCCCCCCCCCCCCTTCACTTTTGTTTCTGGATAATGACATCTGACAGCAAATGAAAACAAATTGCACATGGTGAACTGCTGCTTTTACAAAGGTTAAGCAGGCATTTTTCCCACCTCTCTTGTGTAATGTAACAGGGAGAGTTCACACACAGAAGGCCCAGCTTATTTTACCATGTGTTAGAGCAGCGTCAGGTTGAAGAAATGTGCTTCTCAATGCCAGTCATGTCATTCAAGTGACCACCCTGATGTTACTTCTGTTTTGAACATATGTTAATGAGAGGTCAAGTTTTTTAGCAAAACTATTTACTTTGCCTAGAAGCCTAGGAAGCCAAAAGTAGATTAGTTAGGCTTTGAAAAAAATAACGGTGGGAAAATGCAGGAATGGTTGTCTTTTGCCCAGTGCTTTCCAACAGCAACCACTGAATCTGTCCAGCTGTAAGTGTAGGAGTATTTCTTGTTCATCCACTAGTATAAACTAAATCATATTCTCAGTGATTAAATTTGATTATTTTTTTTCCATGTAGCATTACCTCCTCTTAGTTCCCATTCACTGAATGGATTAGATTTCAGCATTCACTAGTGTAAGTTGCCAAAACTTCAAAGCACAAGAAGGAGCTAATCAACATGTCAGAATTAAAATCACATGCCTTGGTCAGAGGCAGCATATCCTGTCCCATGTTTCAGCATGCTTATAGCAGAGAAGGTGGCTGTGCTGAGTTGTCAGGACTTCCTGTTTGATTCAAGAACGTGTTTCAGAGTAAGAACATAGTCATAGTGTGTGCATGTAATTCCTTTTAGGTGACAGTCCAGGCTGTTTTAACCAGTATTCCAGAGTAGTAAAGAGCACCTCAAAATTACATCTTATTAATTTTTCTGAGGCTTTGGGAATTCTGGAGCATCTGGCATCTCAAGTTTATTGGCACTAGAACTGTCTAGACCAAATATATTGGCTGTTCAGAAAATGAGATTAAAACAAAATGAAATACTATCGGGGGAGAATCCTGTGGGATTTCCCCTAACTTGCATTCTACTTTTTCTCTGGCATTGATACTTTCACAACCCAGACTGGACAGACTAGAGAGTCGTGTTTAATTCGAAATTCTCTCGGGCCAAATTAAGGTGAAATGACACCAAACAATCAGTTAAAGTTTATTCACGACTGAAGCAAACTGAACTGGGGAAGTGTGGTAGTAGGTGGCAGGGTTTCTCACAACAGGAGTTGGCATAAGATTACTTCTGTAAACCGTGTAACCCATGGTAACCATATGCATCAATTCAGGGAGTAAGGAGATCCCTCCTGTTGAGTCACAAAGTTCAGAGCAGACCCCCTTGCTTTCCAGACTCCTCCTCAGAGAAGGGCCCAGGGGTGGCTGGATCTACTCTTCGTCTCAGACTTGGTCAACGGTTTATGTCTTGAAACGGATGAGGTGTAGGGATTGTGGAAAATGAAAAGGAAAGAGAGAAGACAGAGAGAAAAAGGGAGAGAGAGAAAGATTTCACTGGTCCTGGGTCCAGCATTGGTCCAGTCAGCCGAGGGGTCCAGCCCCGGTAGGCTTGCGCATCTGGGGCTTCAGTTTGTGTCCTTTTATCATCCTTGCCCGTCCTTCAGGTGGGCACCCAAACTTATCAGGCTAATGAGCAGTTTGTGAGCCTTTGGGCTTGGGGCTCGTTTGTGGAGTAACGTCTCCTTCCCTGCAGACATTGCCATTGTTTGATCTTTGTATCAGAACAGGGAGCTTCACACCCTCCAGCACGCCCTCCCCCTCCTGTTGCTGATGTCTGAGCTGATGGGCTTTTCACCTTGGTTCCTTGCTGCGCAGGGTTTGTCTTTAAGCAGAACTTGCCCCACCACAATGTTTCAGACATTAACTCTTTCAGTCTCTCACATATACCCATGTATTTTAGGGTGGTAAAGGTGGCTCAGTGGCATGCTGCTGAAGAGCAACCCTCTCCTGCCTGGACAACACAGTAGGTGATGGCCCACCTCAGCCTGGGAAGGGGCTGAGATGACTCTGAGTGGAGAGACCCAGCCCACCTTTTGCCTTCAGTCAGGAGGAGGGTCCTGGTTCTTCCAATGTTTTGTTGTCAGCCAAGTGCTGAGGGGCTGACATGGCTAATGAGTTGGGATCTTGAACAGCATTTTATAATTAAAAAAAAAAAGGGAAGGAAAGCATTCCAATTCCCTATTAAAAAGGCAATATCAGCTTTTTTGATGAACTTTATCTCACCACACTAAAGGCTGCTTTTAAATTGCTAGTGTTGTTGGCATAGGCATTGTGGTAAGAATTAACAAACATCCCCACTGACAACAAGCCATTGTCTATGGCATCTTTATAATGAGATTTAATGAAACTGCCAGCAAGTTAAAATTAATGCAAATGAGTGCAAATTCACATATTCCAAAAGGATTAGAATATCATTAATGTTTGCATTAAATATTTAAACAATATCTCTATGAAAGAATTATGAGCCTTCAAAGCTTGTCTGTGTTTTATGGTCACATTAAAGCAGTTGTAATGACATCTGCTATGCTGAGACTAGGAATTATCTTTTTTTAAATATCAGATGATGATTTTGCCCAAAGCCACCATTCTACCCACAGGTTATGGTCTCCCTGTCTGTTGTTAGCCAGATTTCAACTCAAGTGGATGTGTCAGGTTAGATGAGGCAAGGGTGAAAAATGCATCATGGTGAACATGCCCACACCTATTGAAAAGCCAACCAGAATAACCAGCATGAGCTGTCGAGAGTCAATCCGCCACTGGCTTCTAGAGTGAGAGATCATCCATGCATGTGTTTTATGCATATTGTAGGATTCAACCTGCTGAAGAGCAGGTAACTTTTTCCTGGCTATAGTAGACCCTGTCCCTACAAATAGTTTGAAGACTTAGTATGCCCAGTGCAAGCCTCCTCAAACCTTGGTTTTATCTGTCTTTCTCTGGTTTGCAAACAACTGCTCATCTTGTGCTTGATCTCCAAAGGATATCTTCAGCCAGAGCTTTGTACAGGCAGAGTTTAATTTAGTGCCAGCTGCTGGTGCAGCCAGGCAGTGAGAATGCTTGTCCAGTCAGGGGTTTCCTTACTTACATAATTAGTCTCATCCATGCTTTATTTACATATCCAACACTTTGAGTTGTGTCTGATACTGTGCCTTCCTATCCACCTATCCAAATTTAAGCTAAGCAGTCCAGATAGTGATAAAATATGGTCACATTCTATAAGCAGTTAAAGTTACGTGAAAAGTTCTGATTTTTTAAATGCTTCAGAACAATTTGATGGAAACAATGCCTTCCCCCTCTTAGCCCCTGTGAATGTCTTCCTGTATTTAGTTACAACTGCTAGGATTGTGAACACAAACAGAGGGATTTTGAGAATGTCTCAGCTGATAGAATGGTTTGCAGAGAAAAAGGTGACCATGATCAGTCCCCAAGACAGATGGAGATCAAGCCAGTTATTTGAATGGTATACGTAAAATTAACATGAACTTTGAAGGTAAAAATACATTGAGAAGTTAATTTTTAAAATTTTCCTTGCTTTGCGTAAGCACCATAGTTCAGGAAAACATATCTCTTGGTTATATATATTTGACTTTATTAAGTCTCAGTTATTTTGTTTGGTTAGAATATTTTTATTCTAAATCCTTAAGGCAAAACCTTTTTGATTGGTTTAAATCACTCCTGAGAATTCTGACAGCACCAGAAAGGACTGAGCCACACCAGGGACTGTTCGTGTAAAACATCTTTGTTGCAATGACTGGTGAAGTCACAAAATGGATTTGAGTCTTACTGAAGACTCAGCCTATCATGAGCATGTCAGACCTTTCTCTGGCTCTCCACTAGAACACATAAGAGCTCATCAGGGTCTCAATTCTTATTCTCTAGGCATTGTGTGCTCTAAAAGGATAGCTAACAGATAATTTTAAATATCTGGGATTGTCCCATCACCTACTATGGCATTTCTAAACCTAAAAGGGCCATGACATGGAAGTCTACAATGGCATCTCATCACAGCTTTCCACTCCTAGTGCAAAGCACGCTTCTTGACAATGATGCAGTTATTTCAAGCAGAGTGCCATGTGTGTCTAACAAAGAAAAAAAAAAAATCAAAGTGAATCAAGACAGCAGTGAAAATAATCAACTGCATTATTTCTCTCAGGAAAAGAACAGAGAAGTGAAGAACCCACTTGTGCAGCTTAATGCATTTTTTAAAGAGCTCTGATACTACAGTGGGGAGGATTGTATGGGAGAAAGTCACTAGAAGACACAGATCCAAAGCCTGTTAAAGTCGGTGGTAAGATCTTTATTGATGTGAGTGAATTGTTACTGAGGCCCTTGAATCTTTGCTGGCAAGCCACTTAACTCTGCAAAATGCTGAGAGCTCTGCAGTGGGAAGTACAGAAAAAACATGGTGGGCTGAGATAATTTGAAAAACAACCAAGTACATTGTGCCTTCTGTGTTTCAAACCTTTGCTGCTTCTGACAGCTTGTTTTAAGTGTTTAAAATAAACTGGTCCTGTTTATGGTTTCATTAAGTCAATTGCCACTGAAAAAATGCAGGTGAGTAGGTAGTTTGAGCTGCCTTGAGATCTGCTCAGCCCTGCTTTACAGGGAGCTAATGCAAGGAAGGTAAGTGAGGGTTTAGCAGATGTTGTATTAGCCCATGACTGACACTTTTCAAGAAGGGTGCCTTACTATGCTCAGCAGCTGCAGATGACAGGAAGTATTGTGACTGCAAAGCACTGATTTTAACACCAACTTCATATCATGTGAGTCATCAGTGTTTCTTTACTTGGGGCTAGTAGCTTTTGCTGTTTTCTCCTGAGGTCTTGGCAGTCCACCATGTCACAATATGCCTGTAACATAGTAGGGGGAATTGGCTGTGGAAGGGAAGAGTAGGGAGAGAGCAGTAGGAATTTGGTCTGAATGCATGGGGCTGGCTTATTAGAATCATTGCAATGTCTTTGTAAACCATCCTCTTAAGAAGATAATTTCATTGTATTATTTTAAAAGCCAGTATGTGAAGCATGAAATGCCACACCTGAAAACAAGGATGGTCTGGACTGCTCAACCCTATGACTATCCAAGACATGAGCTGCAAGCTTGTGTTTCATGGGCCCTAAACAATTTCCTTAGGGTAGACAGGGATTCAAACATTGCAGCATTGCTTATTTTCATTTTTGACACTAGTACAAAACAGTGCAAGATGTAGAACAATACAACCTGTCCAAGCACTTCAGCGGCTGACTGTTTTTACTTGTTTAAAGATGGTCAGATGCTATGAAAATCAAGTATATGACTAATCTCATAAATTTATAAATTTATTCCTTTTAATCAGCAATCTGTTTTTTGTAACTACAGGAGCCACTAAGTGACCAGCACATGGTATAATTAAATACAATGTATTAATGATCCTCTACATCAATTTGTGATCCTTCAATGAATGATGGAACTGCACCACAACTCTGCTTGATTTGGTTGTGTTTGGGATTTAAAAATTGTTTTCTCTGTTTAATGGCCAGATAATTAATGATGAATCAGTGCATGACACTCCTGTTAAATCCTTGATAAAAACTGCTATAATGCTGAAGAAGGACATCAACCTCAGCTAAGGTGGCAGAAATTGTAATTATTTCGGCTCTTGCATGAATAATAGTTGCTAGGAGGCTAAGTTATAGATCTCTGTTCTCACTTTGCTAGCAATAGGTTTCCTGTTCGTTAGCATATCCACAAGTACAGACAGCAGCTGGGAGTTGGGGGATAAACTAGCAATGACATCTGAAAGCTAGACACAATTATTTACTGTAATGTCAGCTGTGAGATTTTATGTGATCTATTGAAAACCTTGTGGTAGATAAAGACAGAAAACCCAAAGGTTAGAAACAAAGCTTGATGTAACTTGGAACAATTACATAAATATTTATTTATGCACATCTGTTCTTCTTGTGGGTGGCTTGCAGATATGTCCATTAGTCATTCCTACACCAGTGACCATTTCTCTTCCCTTGCTGCACAGTACAAGCCCCAGAGCTTGTCAGGTTTTTGACCACTGTTTTTTTTTTAACAGTGCAGTGTGCAAATTCAGCACTGTTTGGTTTCAAGTTTCTAGCTGTAGGATTGTTCAAGGAAGAAATTGTTTGAGGAATTGGTAGGATCTTTATCACATAAGGTAACATACTTTCTCAGGAATGGTTCAGGTAAGGCTGATCCTGCCTTGGGGCAGCAAAGAGACTAGATCAGCTCTTACAGCTCCTTCTTGTCCTAGTTCCTAGGAATTTGTCAAATGTTTGTTGAATTTTCTCAGTTGTGTATGTAAACCGAAAAATCCCATCCTGAACCTTGATAAATAGTGTGTCCTCACACGGAAGGCACTGAGTGACACCCAGAACAAGCAAGCTTGAAAATCTACAGCCCTAATTTCTGTGGCGATAGCAATTTTAGGTGCCATAGAGCCAGGAGGCATATTTGTTCAGAATTTTTTTTACTTTGCAAAGTCTGGTAATTGGATTGAGTTAAATTCTTTATAGCTGTTGGTTGATCCTACTGCGTAAAATCTTGCTGCAAAATCCTTGATGATTATTCTTTGCCTTCTGAAACTTGGATTCCAAAATGTGAGCTTAGCTGTATTTTGTCGGTTCTCATGTGTTAGACAGGCAATGACTGCTAATGCAGCTGTGAAACAAACACAAGTGCAAATCAGCAAAATGTCACTCCTTCATTTGAAGGAGGGGAAATTGTTCAGATGACTCCTCTCAATAAATCTATCTCAAGTTGTTCTGCTTGTCCCAGAGGGGAGTTGCTCGTAGCTCTGTTTTCAGGTTTTCACAGTTGAGATGAGAATGAGCACAGATAATTCGATTGATTTCATCTCCTTGGATAGGCAGCCAAATTTCCATCACAAAGGTTTTTTGGTGAGTGTGCAGGGAACTTACTCAGACTAATCTTATGAACCTGATTTCCTATGCTGCTAAATCTCAGAGAGCTCAGCCCCTGCCTCAGCATAGCTCATCGCACTGCCTCGTCATCTTCAGCTTCATGGAGACAAGGAGGGGGGAGGCACCCTGCACATTGGAAAACATCCCTACTGGAGAACCTCTGCTGCTAAGCAAAAGCATGCCTTGGATGCTCACGCAGCTTCTGTGTAAGTGCAGCAGCATGGGGACCAGTGCGAAGTAGAAAGTTTAGGCCGAGGAAGGGTTATGGTTGTTCTGCATTAAGTTTTTGTAGCTGAAGAGTGTGTGGATACCTCTATAAAAGTTGCAGTCAGTACAATGATGGCTCAGGAGTGCTAGATGCTCGGCAGTCAGGTTTCTCATTTGCAGTCCTCTATAGTGCCCTGTCTGCCCTGCAGAGGATGCATTCAATCTCCATGGAATGGGTAGCTTTGCTGACAAGTCAGAGAAGCAGCGATATCATTCTCCAGTCTCTTGGCTTACCCAAGCTATTTCTCAGTAGCACTTACCTGACCCTCATCTCCAGCCTTATGATCAGCAATTGCTTTTACCTTTCTTGTCAGCTTTTATGGAGACCTATTTACTGGAGACCTTTCATTAGTGTGTTGGGTGATCTGTACTATTCCACTGCAGGCTGCACAACTGCGTAACAAAAACTAGGTCTAAGGAGAGAAACTTTTCTGTGTCTTTGCCATCAACTTTGCAGAATTGGTGCCACTCTGATGTCTCTCACTCCCCTTGGTTTTTTCTTTCTTTTTGTCCTACTATTTCTGAGCTGATCTTTACCCCTAATGCTTCTCCTGAGGAGCCTTCTTATGCAACTAAGAGCTGTGGACCATTTTGAAGGTTTTCTCTGTGCACTTTGCAGTACTCAGCAGAGGAATACATCAAGGTTCTTCAGGTCTTCTAGTCTCCTGGTTACTTTTTTTTTTTCTCCCCTGATTGTTGTAGATCAGTCTGTTGATTTGCAAGTAATTAAATGTTTCTTCTAGGAGCTGTGCTGCTCTGGCAGATGCATTCAGCAAAATAATTTTAGAAAACCTTTTCTGTGCTAGCACAGCATAGCTGCTGTAATATAAGAAGGCTGAAAATTTGTAGGACCTTGAGTACGATGTGAATGAGGAGGATTTCTGAAGCAGTTTCTTGATATACAGCCCATATTACTGTTTCCCATTCATAATTAAGGTAGTTGGTTGCTTGTCCTCTGCCATGACAAGAGGGCTTTTCATTGCTGTTCTGTCTTAAGTGTTACTGATGTCCTGTGGAAAAGCTGCCATGAGAGCTAAGGGAATTTTTGCTTTCTTTATCTGTTCTGTAAAGAAGAGAGTATTACTGTTGCTGGATCTAAGGATCTGAAACCTAAGTCCACCGTGAAAATAGATTTGAGTCCTGATGCCTTATTTCTGCCTGAAAAAGGAATTGAACCTAAGTCCACAACCATACAAAGTCAGTTTACTTCCCTGTCCTCGATAGATCTGAGGAAATGTTCAAACCTTTGTGATGAGTGAAACTGGATCCCAGCTGAGTGAGGAATGGGTTGTGGTGCCAGAGATGAGCAAAACTCATAATGCTGGCAGCTGCTGCTTCCTGGAAGGGAGATGCTCTCCCAGTAGCCCACCAGTTCTAGTTACCCCTTTCCAGTACAAAACAGGACTGTACACAGAGACACTGTGGATTTTAGCAGGTTGTCAGCATTGACTGCTATGCTATTTTTCTTATTTGTTTCTTTGCTTTCCTGCTGTCAATGCAAAGTTGTTTTGCTTTATGCATATATATATATGTATAAAACACCCAAAATAAATTAGGGCAGTACACACTGCCTTGCCTTTGCTTTGATCGGGTTGTAGTTTTTCTAGAGCTGTCCCAATTAAATCAGATTGATAATAAATTGAGGGCTTGTGTCTGATTTGTAAGACTTCTTCAGGTTTTAAAGGGGAGAGAGAAACATCCAAAGAACCAGGAAAAGATGGTTTACTGCTTCATTATCAAATAATACTGTCTCTTGCTAACAGAGAGAGAGGACATTGTCTTTAGGGATAGGTGCTATAGGATTTTATAAAACTAGGTGGGAATTGCCAATTCTTCATCATTACTAATCTGTTTCCTGACTCCAGTATTTCACAGTGAAACACAGCTGTAGTGGAGAGCCCTGTATGGAAATGCAGGGCCTGGGACTCCTCACACGAGCATCTTGGTGCCCCCTGACCTTCCTAGGAGAAGGGCATTTTGTGCCCAGCATCCATTTAGCACTCTTGGTAAATGTAAGATGACTGCAGTGAGGATAGCTGAGGCACAGGCATCTGGAAGGATTGGGATCTGCAATGTCTGGGATATTTTCTCTGCAGAAATGTCACTGTGTCTTTCGGACTGTTCTCTGCCAAGGCCCCCCACGTGCTCAGCTTCCAGTGAGGACGCAAGGCTGAGGCAGCATTGTGTTAGGTCAGGGAGGCAAATGAGTGGGAAGAACTTGTCAGGAGAGAATCTGATGGCTTAAGCAAGTACCAAAAATCAGCTAAAGTCAAATCTCTGCAAGAGCTGCTCCCAGAGTACCCTGACAGTTCCTATTAATAACCACTACACCTGCAAAGGAGGAAAATAAATCAGATCCCACTGAGGTTTTTGATGCTGTAAACATCAGATTTTTGTTCTCTGTTATGTCTGTGTTCTAAGCAGTAATCCTTGGAGTCAAAGCTGCAGGGCTTTCTGCTTTCATCCTGGAGTTTAGTTCCCAGCCCCTGGTCTGTGTCTGCCAGCCCCTGGTGTACCGATCCCCAAGGGGCACAGCACTGACATGCCCTGCAGTTAGTGAGCTCTAGTCCACCTCTGGCACACAATTCCAATGGGAAATTCAGGAAGCCGTTTTTATGCAAGTCCTTTATAATTAAATGACCACAGTGCAGTATGGCATGAGTGTGTGCGTGTGTATGTAGGGATGTCCTAAATATGTATCAAATCCAGTATGACAGACAAACATATCAAAAAAATAGCTCATTATGTGTGGAATTTCACATGTGTTTCAGGTGAACATTGATACTTCAAGTGTCTGGGAGCTTTGAGAAGCACTCTCTGTTTCTTTGTTCCCTCCAGAGCAAGCCTCTGAGGGCTGCTCTTTTTACACCTCAGCCAGCATCAGTCCTATATGCATTATCTTATATGAAGGTGCCCCTTGTTACCACTGTTCTGATGAATAATTTTGGGCTAGTGTCTTAGTCTTCTTATGAAAGCCAGAGCCTGATTAATGTCTTATCTGTAAATATTTGCTATCTTGAATCTTTTCTAGCATAAATCTGTCAAGACCAGTAAAAACTCTTCAACTCTATGCTTCACAAGCTGCATCACTAGGAAAAAGCTTGAAGCAACTAATCTAGGCTTTAATAACTGAGACCTCTGCAACGCACAGGTCTTGCACAAGATCCCATCTGACTAGGACTAGACCTGCTGTAATGGGAAAAAACCTGTAATGATAATTTAAAAATCTGTCACACAACTAGTATTCCCCCAAAGCTGGCAGTCTACGACAACTTTTCCATCTGAATGTTTGCAGCAACAAAATCTATCCCTAGACCAAACCTCAACACTTTGCTAATGTTCACCATTACTGTGGGATGGAAGATTAGTCTCAAATTCATCATTTGTCATTCATGTATTTTGCATGAAGTGCCCAAGGAATGTGTATATTCAACCCAAATGAAATTCACTTTGAAACTAATGAGCTTTACTAATTGCATCCTCATAAACTAGCAAACACTCTAGAAAATTCAAGCACAATATATGTTTCTGTGGATATTACCTGCTATGCAGTGTCAAGGTCCTGAGGATCACTTGTGCACGTTTTTTGGGAAAAGCATATTGTCCATGTGAAACTCATACTGCGATAATCCATATAGAACTGATTTCTCAGTCTACGTAATTACTACTCTGTAACCAGGTACACCTACAGTGTAAGGAAATGATGCTGTACGCAGCATCCATATTTGGAGCATTGCCTCACAGAATAACCTACAAAGGGAAATGGCATAGTGACACTGGAGCATCACTGAAAATGGTATTAAATTCTGCACAGTGCTCAGGTCCATTCACAGACACTCTAGGCAGCCTCCTGACTTGTAGTCTTGTAAAAAGAGCTCTCTGAGACAGACAAATAACAAATTGTCTTGTAGCCTTTTTAGGTGGCCAAATTTTAGCTGTTAATGATAAGTGGTGTTCAGAAAACCTCTTTATATGAATATAAATATTGACCTTGGAAGCTTTCCCAGGGAAAAAAAAAAAAAAAAGAAAAGCTGAGGATGAGACTTGCCACTTGTGTATTTAAGTCTCTTCTATCTATGGCCGTTACTACTACAGTGTCCCAGTCTCATTCCTTCTCCTAGCAACTAGTTTTGTGTCCCATTGCTTATGAAATACCTCTGCATACAGAACCATCAAAACGAAATATTATTGAGATTCAATAGCCTTTCCATCTATGAAAGTCAGGTGCTGTAGCAGAAAAACTAACAGGACTTTGTTGCTGAGGTCCCCAGGCACACTCTGCATGCAGACACGTGGGGATACGACCCTAGTCTGTCCCAAATCAGTGCTTCCCCACCACTCCTCATGTCCATAGCCACATTCATAAAACCTGATACAGAACAACTCAAGGTAAGCGCAGATCTCTGAAGTGCTTTCTCTCTTCCTCCAGTGACGTTTTGTTGACAGGCAAATTTTTTATGGGGAGAGCTTGTCCTTTCCTCAGTGGATAGGAGAGAAGATCAGTAGCTCAGGTCTCTGGCTTGGTGCAGAAGCAGCATTCCTTTCATTCTTACAGACACATCACTTTAATTTTTGGGGAAGATACTCGTCACTTGTGGCTTTAATAGTATTACCTTTACTTGAGCAAGATCTAAAGATATCAAATTACAAATATTTTTAGCAGTAGCCAGCAGCAATTTTCCTGCTGGCTGCATGACACAGGACAGGCAAGATGTGACACTGCTGCTCCCTGTCTTTATAGAAATGGAAGGAGTAGTACTGATAACTAAGTACACCTAAAACAGCTCTGTCCCACAGGTTGTGAACTGACTCCCCTACTGCTGTCTCCAGGTTTGTGGGTGCTTGTTCTTTAGCTTCTTGGCAAAATGTTCCCAAGTCAGAGCTTGGGGTGACAAGGACTTTTTTCCTTTAAAGCTCTGTCTTTTGTGGCTCTCCTCAAAGCAACCTGCCTCGTTTGTACCTATTAGCCAATTAGAGAGATAGTAACTGGGATTTCTTGTTGAATAGAAATACTCAGCCCTCTTTGACACTGCTGCCTAATAGCCTGCCTGCAGGCACCCCTCCAGCCTGGAGATAGAGGCAGAGATGTTACAAATCCTAGTTACAACACTTAGTCGCTAATCCTAACTCCGGTATTGGTTGTGGCTCTGGGCAGGTAATTGCAGTATTTACCTGGGCCTGAAAGGTTTGCAGGTGGGGAGGTACTGTGTTCTCAGAGGAAAGGAAGCTTTGGGCTAAATTAGTTCACTGTGTTGATGCTGTTTGTACAAAACGGAGGAGAAGAACAAGAGGTGTGGCTGAAGGACCTCAGTTGCCCACCTTGGGCTCATCTTAGGAATGTTTTTCTGTCAGTCACTACCTGCCTTTTAGCCTGCATTCAGGCTGGCAGAAAACTGTTGTTGCTCCTCTACTACTACTGTGAAAACTAAAATTAACTGAAAAAATCTTAAATGGAATCACTTCATCTAAGAAGAGATTAATAAAATAAAAAATTGTTTCCTAAAAAAAATTGAGTTGATCTGGAACAGACGGGCAGTAATTGTGCAGGAGAAAGTCTGAACTGAAAGGTGCATTGGCTCTGTTTACATAAAGATGTTTGTTTTGTAGTGGAAGAGCAAATGCAACAAATGTATCAGCTTGAGTCAAAACAAAAGGATGTTTGTCAGCAAGTTTTAAAATACTAATTTAAACCTAAGATTTTTATCTCAATCTCATTGCAGAGAAATACAGTTTATTCATCAAAGCTCATGTTTCCCTAGAATTAATTTTCTTTCAGGACCCCCCCCCCCCTTTTTTTTTTTCCTGCAGAAGTCTATTTACACTAACATTTCAGGGATCTTAGAGAGTTTGTGCTGGTATTTTGCTGCAGGTGCTTGAGTACTTCAATTCCAAGCTGTGGCTTCCCTGTGTACTCTGGCTTTAGCCAAAGTGAATATTCTATTACCCAGCTCCTTCATGTTAATGCTCAGTATGCCCACTTGCTGTAATGAACTGTCACTTTTATCTGTTAATTGATTGCCTTACTATCTTGCCAGGTTATCTTGTTCTGGATGTAATGCCCTTTTTTTTTTTTTTTTTTTTACCCTCTGTTAAGAGATTGTCCATTTTAATGCAGCACAGATGAGTCAAGGGGTAGCATTAAGCTATTGACAAAGTAGCAAAGATTTTGGGTGGTTTTCTGTAGGTGATTGTTGCAAGATTATTCTTCTAAGAAAATGACTGCTATGTCAGGGGGCCTTTGACTTTGCCCCAGGCCATCTGCTGATTGCTGGAGTCTTCTCTGTGCTTGGTAATTTGACCTACTTTCCACTCAACTATCTTTCTTTGCTCCTCTCTCACTTTCTCCAGTTTTGCTTTGATGCATCTATTTACAGGCCTATACCTCCCCCATTTCCCACATATAGCCCTCAGCTCCTCCTTTCTGCACTGCCTGGGTCAGGTATGCTGTGTTCCCTTTGCAGTTTGTATCATGAGTAAAGCCCTTGCTTGATTTGTGTATGTGCAAGTACACATGTCTATAAAGCTGTTTTAGCTTTTGTTTTTCCCTTTATCTTTTCTCAGCAACATGGATTCAGCTGAATCAGTTTCTTGCGGGAGTGACATTCGTCACTGATCACAATGCCCTCATTTCTCTGATAGGGCATCTACATGTCAGTGCCTGTTCCCACCTCTCACCTTCCCCAGTGCACCCACCCACACACACTTGCTCTTGAATGTGCTGCTAAACATTTCAGCAAGGTATTACAGTCAGTTAGCGGCAACCCTTAGAACTGTAATGCTGTATGCTCTGGCTCAGCCGCTCCCCAACTTTTCTGCGTAACTACTGGAAATGGAGAGGAGAGTGCAGGAGGATGTGTGCGAATCACTTTGGGTTCTCTGCAGCAACCAGGAGGACAAAGGCAAAATTCATCTGGGATGAAGTATAGGGAGTTTGTCCCCACTTCCCTTCTGCACAAAATCGAACACAGCCAGTGCTGCTCCCTTCCCGAGACTCCAGCTAGCCTTATGGGACTCCAAAGGGCATGTTAAATTGTGTGTTTCTCCTCCAGGAATGGGAAGAAACTTGCTATTGGCATGTCTCGGAGCTGAGGGTAATTACTCAGTGACATTGGATCCCATACAAGGAGTTGATTTTACAGAGCTATTCTTTATTAGAATATGTTTGCACAAAGTTAAGGACTTGTGAGCTAAAACACCTGTCAGTGATTTCTAGCAGCCAAGACAGATAGGAAGACAAGGTTGTATAACCTCCAGCTTTGGCATCTAGTTGAATTAAAAACAATACTGGCCCCCGTGCTCTTTGTGTGCAAATCTGCTCTGCCCAAGCCAGTCAACCAGTCAGCCCAGTGGGAATCAATCTTCCTCATGAGCCACAGACGGAATCAAGTCTGCTCAAGTTAGGAGTTGTCTTGCAATTCATTGTGAATCCAGATGCTGTCAGGTCTGCTTGGAGGTAGGACCAAATGGGCTGTGATCCAGGCAGCATACAGAGGGGGTCAGGTGTCCTCAATGCATCTCACATGTTAACTTTGTAAAGCAGCTCTTGTAAATATGCTTAGGAAGAGTAGGTTACATGGTTTGCTCAGCCAAGACCTCCAGGAGCTTAAGTGTTGTGCAGGGCAAGCTGCCTCAGCAAGCAGCTGGGAAGGCTGCAGGAGGGTGTCCTGCTGGCAGGCAGGTTGTCAGAATGCACCAGGGCCTGAGATTTTCTTTAGCTCCTCTCCTCTAGACCTGCCAACCTGTCAGTGCTAGCAGTCCTCCTCTCAGGAGTAAGGGTTTGCAGAGCCAGTCTTGCAGAGTAAGGTCTAATCTTCTGAACACTGTCATAATCTTTGATAACAGTCCCTTTTGATAAACAGCTCCTCTGGTCAAATAAATTATATGACTGTCAGCTCTCACAGCTCTGTCTAGCACTCTTTCTGTTTCTCTATCTAAACACTCTCGGTTATTAATAGAAAAAAAAAGTGTAAATTTCTCCACAATTCTGTTTATTCGTGTCCTTTAAATCCTAGGGCTTTGACAAATTATAAGCAAACCCAAAACTTTGGCTGGTAACCTTTTTAAAATTCCCAATTCTTGTATCAAGCTTTGGACAGAGTTGAGTTCTTTGCCAGCTCTTTGAACAAAATCTGCTTTTTTTAGTCCTTATTTGCACAGTGCTTAACAGAGGGGTTTCTAGGCCCATTGAAGGCTTGCAGGTGCTGCCATTGGACACATGAATGAATGAATTCCAGTGTTCAGGTAGCAAAGAGTTAATTTGCTCAGGAAAACATTACAGAATCATCAACAGGGAGCTAGAGGAAAGGTAAAAATACCGGCAGGTGACTGAGTACTAAGGATATGGATTAGAAAAGATGAGAGGGGAGCTCTATCCATTTATTGGTGCCTGGAGGGTTTGCAGCCTTGGCAGCAAAATTACTGAAAGCTAGTGAAATACTCAGCTCTGCCCACACTGCCCATGGTAGACAGACACCTGGATAGGAATAGGTGGGATGGGTATGTGGGGAGAGCCTGTTGGTCCCGGACAAGAATACATGAGAAAAATCCTTCCTGAGCTTACAATGTGGCTTCTTGAAGTCATGTTCACCCACATACCTTTGGTCCTCAGTAACTCAGAAAGGTGGTCCTCCACGGGGTTTCTTAAGCACTAGGAGAGGAGATATGAGTCTGTGCCTACACCACCCCATCAGAGCTTTGCGTGTGACTGCTTCATAGCCAGCCCAAGCCCCCATGCCTTGGTGACACTTATCTGTGCTTTGCTCCATGGGGACTTGCCTGGTTTGCAAAGTGTGCGCTGCTTGCCACTTGGACTGTGTTCCACCATAGCTTGCTCTCCGCAAGGCTCTCTAATCTGACCTGCAGGGCAGTATGCAGTGCACCTTAAGAGATTATGTAGTTATGAGTGCTGTCCTTGGAGCACTAAAAGCTTGAACTTTGAGACATGGCTGAGAGATACTTGCTCATTGGACTAGGCTTCAAGAGGAGGTGAAGCCTGAGGTCCAAAAAAGGAGGGCCAGGTCTCAAACAGGCAAACAGCGTGATGCTTCCAGAATCTAGACTGCAGAAATGCAGCAGTATTCAAAAGCATTGCTGTGGATGCTGGAACAGTAGAGTGATACTATCTGTGAGAAATGGAGGGATTAAAAAAGAGCAAAGCAATTTTACCCTTCCCACATGATTGAGCTTCCTGAGCATAGGCTTCAAGGACCATAGGTGAAGTTAATTAGCAATGTTGCAGTATCATACTGTAGGTCTTTCTATCAGTATTAGCACATCTACCCACAACATGAATATTGAAATCTCTGGGGCAACTCAGAGTCATTAATCTCACTTCCCCATTGTGGGCAAAAGATATTCTATTCCCAGCCACAAAAAGGCTCTGCAGGGATGATTGAGTTACTAGAGTTGCTTAAAAGCTGCCTGCATCAGTGAAAGCTGACTGACAGGCAGGGAGGGGAGGTCAGAGGTGGAGTTCATCACCTCTCTAACAAAATTAATCAAGGGGAGAAAATCAGAACACGCTTGCTATTGAATGCTGAGTCAATGCTTACTGTGTAAAGCATCTTGGTGTGGTCCCAATTTAGAATCAGATGGGAATGAGAAAGACTTGGGAAAAGTCCGAGGACAGATCAAAACCCCTTTGTTTCTAGGGAGGGAGGAGAGTGAAAGAGGGAGAGAGAAGGACTGGTTCAGAAGAGCCCCAGAAAGCAGAAGTTATTGTTAGATCTCCCTGCTACTTTAACCTTTCATGAGGTCACTAACAGGTTTTAAATCTAATGGAGAAAATTGGAAAATGAGAGAAACAAATTAAAAAAAAAAAAAAGGTAAATCATCCAGAAGCATACTCACATTCCTTTTGATGACAGCTCAGCCAGGGTTTTTGCCTGCACTTTGGGCAGCTGTGTTCCTGTGATCTTGTACAGGGCAGGATAAGCAGAAAGTTTCTTCCCTTCCTCCATTGTTCAGTAACAAGGAAGCCTGAGAGGGTAGATAGGAGATTTTTCCTTCAACTCTCTGCTTTTCACGCGGCCAGCCGCACCTCTTTCTTAGATACACTTCTAGTGAGGGAGGAGTGGGTTTTACAGGAGTAGCCTCACTTCTGTGTCTTGGCTGCCTGCCATGGCCCCTTCTCATGCCTATCGCCAAGCCTGGTCCATTCCAAATTGCTAAATGCCCATTAGCAGCTAATCTGGGCCATTCAGTTTTGCAAAAGTGATGCGCTCCCTTTCTTGATAATTGCCCAGCAAACTTTGAAATATCATGCTCTGATATATAAAAAAATTTCTTTTCACTCACTGCTGAATCCTCCCCCCTCACATTGACAGTAAGAGACCCTGACTTGTACAGGCCAGCTAGCTACAGCTTGCGAGGGCAGCTGGTCGGAGCCCAGTCCAGCATGTACTGAAGTCCAAGGTAGTCTCTTTGCTGGCTGCTTTGAAACACAGGCAGAGCCTCAGCTCTGAGATAGGCAGACATTTCATTGGAAGGGGCAAGAAACCTTCAGAGGATCTTGCCTCTGGGGAAAATTTTTCAGCAAGAGGTTTGATTTTTAATGTGAAATGGAGGAGCAAAACATTGAATTGAACCTTTTAGTAAAACTGCTGCTGTAGTGCTGCACAATGCTGACAGCCATGCTCTCTATATGGTTATCCTGAGCCTTTTTGCATCTTACTATTATTTGTGCCCCAGATTTACTTTTTCTCAATGGGTTTCCCAAGATAAAAAAAAGTGCATTCTTAAAGAAAAAAAAAAAAGAGAAAAAAGCATGCTTTTGCTTTGTAACCAGTCAGGCTCCCTTGAAAGTCTGTTTTTTAAAACTAAAAGCATATTGCAAGTCTCTATGCTGGCTGTCTGATCCTCAAGTTAGATTGTCTGATTCCCAAAAGCAACTTGTCAAAATTATCAAGACAAGGGTAGCAGGCCAAGTTACAGTTGATTTGATTATTAGATGAGCATGCAAAAGTCTTAGTGTTTTCTTCCCCTTTTAAAAACAGTTGTGCATGAATCTTTTACTACTGTATTCAAGAAACTGCATTTGATTAATTTTTGCTAATCTTCAAGGTTCGGCTTTCAAAACAGAGCACAGCTCCGAGAGCAGTGCAGGAGAAGGCAGAGCTTTTTAGGTTTCCTTTAGTAGCTAGCTGCCCATAAAACAGACTTGTTGCAGAAAAGCAAAGGCAAAATGAAGGCAGAACAACCTGCCTTTCCTTACTCTTCCAGGAAAAGCTGGCTTTGGAATGAGGCTATATCTCCTGATTGGACCCAGTGGCTGGTGGGAAATAAACTTGGACAAAGACTCAATTTGGGAGATGTTCAGCCTGGATTTTCAGGCAGACTGCACATTGCTTGAATTTCTTCTTCATTCCCCCCTTGACTCCACCATGAAACTTGACAGGTCCGCTTAGGAGATGAGTATGGAATGGAGCCTCTAGCTTGAAAAAACTCCCGAAGTTGAATGAAACAAAGCTTATTAGAGCAGAAAGGAAATGACCAGGCCTTCAGTTCTTGAGAAGGCTTATATTCAAATAACTTACCACACTGATAATCATATTTAGTAGAACTACTGGAGTACTGAGAATCTAGTGGAAGAGCAAGGCTTCACCTCACTTTTGGTCTTTAAGCAGATGAGGCCAATGTTTGATAGAGGTCACAGAGCAGGGGTTGTCATAGGGGACAGGAGGACAGGCACCTCCTGGACCGAGCTAATGCCCAGTTAGCTGGAGTTACTGAGGGGTCCTGTCGCTTCAGCTCAGCATTGTTTCTGAGGTGGTCAGCTGCAGCCCTGTGGAAAAGCAGGGCTAGAGGAAGGAAGGGTGTGGCTCCTTCTGGCTCTGCATTGGGGACTGAGTCAGATGAACCTGGGTTGGTCACTCCTGTTGGCAGGGCAGGGGCACCGATGTTCATCATAGGAGGCATCCATCAAGCAGACAAATCTAGACACTGCTGTCTGGTGAGTCGGTCCACTCATGTAAAGTCTAGTAGGATGGAGACAGCATCGACTTACACATTCCTTAGGAAAACACACACAGTGGGGCCATAGTGGAAGAGATTTCCTTTCATTTACTCAAGTACTTTCAGCACTGAACAACAGTTATTGGAATTCAACCTCCTGCCCCTGAACTGCCCAGCTTTACGTTCACTCTACACAAGGCATCAGATTTACCACTTTTCCAGTTTTATCTTTGGCAGCACAACCAGGGGGGAGGAGAGGTGGAGAGCAGTAAAATATTAAAATATATTTTTTTAGCATTTATACTGAGAAAATATGTAAAGCACTATAAGAGCTGGAGCCAATACTTCACAGAAGTGTGAATTCTCTTGTTTTTTCTGCTAATGGTTTGCAGCACATCTGGGCAGCAGGCAGGGAGTGGGCAGGGGCTTCTCTCCATGTGCAGATGAATAACAGGGATCAAAATGGTCTTCTAGCTCAGAAGTGAGGCACCAGATCTTACTAGTCCTTGGGGAGAAAAGCTCAAACAAAACCCACCATAACTATATGTGGACAAGGACTGAACCTAAATCTTGCCTGTGAAGGGCCCTTGGCTTTTCTTGTTTGGAGCTAGACAGTAGCTCCAGCAGCTGGCAGTAATGGTAGGCTCTTACCCCAGTTGTCAGGACACTAGAGGGAGAACAGACCTCACCAAACAAACCTCCCAGGGAGACAGGAATATTTGTGGAAGCTGCTATGTTTGCTTTCCCACAAGGAGTCTTTGGACCACTGGCTATTATTTCTCCATTTTAGGACCAGTAACTCTGCTGAATGCTCAACCAGTAGATTTGGCCCTTGGTGATAACAACATAATAATACATTGTGCTAGGAGTCAGCACAAACACACTATTTAATGCTGTAATAAATGGAAGTCTAGAGAATATGTTTACCAGTCATACAATCTCTGAGATGTTGCTCCTCCTGTTCCCATGGTTACTATAGTTCTCTTGACAATATTAGGAGGAAAATGTTCGCATAATCCCCCCCGCCTTTTTTTCCTTCTGAAATAAAATATGATACCTGAGAACTAAATTAATCTGTAGTATAACTGCAGTTCAGTTTCCAGTATAGTACTGAGATGCATGTATAGTGATGTTATCCAGCCCAAAGAGTTACCCTGAACTCCCTATTTACCACTGCTCCTCTCTCCTTAACCCATTGGCTGCTGTGCGTTCCATAAGAAGGATCATGCCAGGTGTAGGGGAAGAAAAATTATCCAAGGGATTTTTTTGTATAGTAGAAGGTCAGCATGATTTATTTAAAGGCAAAATTTTAAAACAGTGTTGCTTCAATGGTGCTCAAAGGAGCGTGGGATGCTGTCATTTCACTTCATACTTCCAAGTCAGCTGGGAATCAATTTCAGAAAAGCGTTAAGCTGAGTTGCCCTGTTGTAAAGACAAGCATAACCATAGTAAATGGAGCTTACCCTTTCTGACCTTGATAATGTAATGCCTTTTATGGACCAAACAAAGAGTATCCCATCTTTTCAGTCACTTTTCCATCCTGTGGGTCCACCTGGCCTCTGTCACTGGTGCAATTTAAATCAGCATGAAAACTGATTTAAGCTAAACTGGTACAAATTTTCTCAGGTATGTGAGGCATTGGTGCTACTATTGCTACCTTTGGAGCATGGTAGACTGATTGCTTTTGTCTTGATTGCACTAAGCAGCTGAGGTGGGTGGTGGCCGTGGGCCATAGACACAAGATGGGCCTGGATATCTTCAAGGGAAATTTAATATACTGTTATTTGTGTGTAGCGAATGACTCTGTATGTGTGCTCTTCACCCTCAGATACCTCTTACATCCTTTCCTACTGTGTTATGCATTTCTCTTGCTTTGAGTGTCCTGGCTCCCCTCTCCTATGCCGTCTCACCCCCTCACTTCCGTCTTTGTGGACTGAAATTTTCTAAAAGCCAGAACCTCACCTCCTGTGATAGGGTCCATTAGCTCTGTTTCTGGTGCAAAGCCCAAAGGCCCTATCTGACTCCAAGTTAGTCTGAGATTCAGTCTCCTCATCAGACCTCACAAGTGGTGCAGGGATGGAGGCCCACACGGACTGCAGGAGGGAAGGCTGATGCTGCCCTGAGTGGAGCTGTCACAGAGGACATTCTTCTCTGCTTACAGACCAGTCTCCCAAACCAGCAGAAAAAGCAAGCTTAGTTTCTCCACTTAGTAAGTAAAGTCAATCTTTCCTTTTCTTATTGGAATCTGATAATCCGAAAAGCTTCAAGTCTTGGACGTTGAGGAAGAAAACTTGCTGACTGCAAAAGGCTATTACTTCTGATCCATCCTACCAGCTGCCACTTGTGACCCCCCCTTTAAAAGCAGACAACAGACTACGAAAGTAACATTTCCGCTTCCTTGGTCCTCTCCCCTAAATCAGGAGTTTCATTTTTGCAGCTTACTTCTGAAATGGGGCTAAGCGATATTAACAAGCTACAAAGCTGAGGATAGGGTTGCTTAGCAATACAGCACAAAGATGTCTTTGAATCACTGCTAAGCTCCAACACTTCAGCTCAGATGAACCTAATGTTCCTGTCACAAATTGGCATGTAACTCCTTCAAGCATCACTTTACTGTTAAATTTAAATTTTAAAAATTTAGATACAAACATCTTATACTTAAAATTCCCAGGCATTTCTTTTGCTTAATCTTTGTCCTTTAACACTGTAAGAGTCTGTTCCACAATTTATTCCTTCCACACACATTAAATAATGGAGGCAGCAACACAAGAGTACAAATATATTGATATTATTTTTACCTTTGCTGACTGCTGCAGCAAATTAAAATCACCTGCTAGTAATAATCCCCATAACCTGAGGTTTAATGATGCCATGAACTCTGCAACTGGAGTTTTTGGTGTTTGATTCAATTATCCACTGCTAAAGTTGATTCATGAAAGAAAGAGAAAGAAAAGCAATGTTGCTGATGGTAGAGAAAGGTAGAAAACAACAATAAAAACTATTAAACACACCACACCTCCTCTTTGTTCCTCCTGAATATCCCTGAATTGCTGTCTGCCTCTATGGTCAAAATTAGGTTATTAAAGATGATGAGGGGAAAAAAAAAAAAACCAAACAACAAAGTCCTAAGTGGTTCACTTTTTTGTGGTCATGGGAAAAAGATCCAGGACTGAGCAAGTTGTAGTCAGATAGGCAAGTTACAAAGAGAGGGCATCGATACAAGTTGAAAAGCAGCAACCTCAGAAACAAGGTGTTGCTGCTGTACAACAGCACCTACATCAGACATGAGGTACATGACGTGTGGAAGAGTATTTTTCAGGTGGAGCCATTAGAGAGAGTTTTAGAAGAGCATAACAGAGTTTTGTGATTTGTAATCGAAGTGAATGGCTGGGCAAAATAAATTCATTGGTAAGGAAAAGCACGTTGGTTCTTGAATTAATACATACACACACAGAGCTGCATGCACACAGAGTGTGCCTGGCTTAACGTGACACACAATAGCCAGGGTTGTGTATTATTATACAATCACACACATGAGACTTGCAATGTGATCTGTCATAGACTTCTACTGTAAAACATAATCTAGATAGACAAGACTAAAGGATGGAGAAGGACTTTCTCATTCTCTCAGTTTACCAATGAGAAAATGAGGTGTGCTGATGCAAAAGGACCTTGAAAAGCCAATGCAGTGACGAGCTCAGCTGGAGGATCCTGGGATGGCTGATTTCAATCCTGTCTGCAGAGAGATGCTTTCTACTGTCTCAGTGGTTTCTGCTCTTTCCTTTTGCTTTTAATTTACATTGCACAGTTTAACCATTATTATAGGTCCTTCAGGCTATTTGTTCTTTGAGGATAAAAGATGAATGGAAGCAACATGTGCCGGAGCTGTAACAGCTCGCAAACACTCCCTACTGTTCTCACTGCTATATAACAGATTTAAAGACTGCTGTAGCTTTTGAGACTGTACCGAGAGAGGATGGAGAGTAGTCCAGCAACTGGATGTGGGAATGGGCATTCAGACACCAGTCCTTTCTGCTTTTGCCTTTTTATCCTACCTGTTCTTTATCCATTATGTCAGCTTAGCAAACTCATCTAATGCTGTAGTTGGTTCTGCTTTGAGCAGGGGCTTGGACTAAAGATCTCTAGAGATCCCATCCAGCCTAAATTGTGCTATGATCCTAGGAAACCTGCAGGCCAGAGAAAGCTTTCTCTTTTACATCTGCACAGGCCCATACCATCAGTTGTTGTCTCTAGGTGGTCTTAGATACAAGCTCAACCCCTCCATTCCTTCACTAGCAGGAGGCCTTTCAGGTCCCTGCAGATTTCTCTTTGCTGCTGGCTCTCAAAAGATCTGGCCTCCAGGGACCTAGTCAAATCTCTTGTAGTTTTGCTTGGCTGGTGCTCTCAAACTTTTGCTTCAAGCTGTTCTTTAAAAGGGAGGAACACCAAACCAATGTCAAGACCACTTCTTGCACCAGGTCTGCTTTCCCCACCTCAGTGCCAAGCCCCGCTTAGGATACAGACTAACAGGAAAAAGCTACCCTGATATAGAAAAGCTGTTTGCAATTTCCTCTTCAAATGTATCTGAGAAGAATTAGTATGAAAATCCGTTGTGTTTTCCTCCCCCTTCCTGTGATATTTAAGCTAATAATATTTCTTGAAGCAAAGAGAAAGGTATTTAAATGGAACATGCTCAGCAGATGGGATTTCAGTGCCACTAGCTGATTTAATTACTCTCCATCTTTGCCATACTTCTATGGCATACTTCATAGCCTTACATATTTCTTGTAAATTTTGTGATTTTACAGCCTAAAGAAATGAAACAATATCATTAATTGATTTGGAAAGTTGCCCACTGACTGCACTAATAAAGGTAGCAAGTGGCTAGTGGTGTCAGTAAATGAATGCTAACAGGAATAGAGAAAATTAAAGCCCATAATTCCACTAACAGCCACTAACTCTTATGACATCAGCACCAGCCCCCCTGCATCTGGCTGAAACACACATCCCCAGAAACCAGAGATTCAAATCATCTAGATGGTTAATTTCAGGAGGGTTTTCTAAACCACGAAATTTTTCTACAAACATTTTTTTCCTCTGAAAATGACAGATGCAAGTGAAGAATACAAAGGAGAAAAAAAAGCTGGTTTGATGAGTAGGCCTCAGAGAATTAAGAGCAAATTTCTGAGTGGGATCACTTGGCCCATGTGCTCAGAACAGAGCATCACTCAATGCCCGAGTTGATTATATAGCCCACAAGACCATTTCCCGTATGCTTTTTATCAGCTTTGTCTTTTCTTCTTTAGTTAAACAGGAACATATGCTGTATGCCCACACTGTAATGGCTAGAAACTAGGTGCTTGTCCTGGGTAAAAGCTATCAACTTTGACAGTGCACAACCCCTAAGCTGCAGGCTTTATTCAGCAATCCAGCTCAAATAACCTCCATCGGCGGGCAGCCAGGGGACCGAGTGCCATTTGTAGTGGAATGACACCATCACATTGCTTAGCCATGCATCACTGGAGCTTTTTATTCCAAGGGAGGCTGTCAACACTGAGCCAGAAGGGTTAGTAAGGCCTTGTAATCACCAACATCGCTCCACAAGACCTTTCCCTTGCCCTTTGCAGCTCTGCCAGCCCTGACCTGCAGCTCAGTGTATAGATAGGAGCCCATCGTCCATTTTGGGCAGCTGCTGTGAAGCAGACCACAGATGTTGGGCTCCATAATTGATTTATTTCTCCTCAGCATGTTTCATGGAGGCTCACAGTGAAGTCCTAAGTTGTGAGGGGAATCTGCTGGCCCTCTTGACAACTGACATGATGGAGAAAATTGCCATGTCACTGCTTATTAGGGACAGCATATTTCCTTACTACTACAGAGGACTGAGCCTGAGCCTGAGAAGGACCCAACCGATGACTGGAGAAGCTGGGATTCACCTGGAGCTGGTGGCCCTGGGCTGGGTGGTGAATGTTTGGACAGATACGCTCTGAACCCAGGGGAGTCTGCTGGGGCAAGTGGGGTATTACAGCATGTTTTCATGCTTGACCTGTTCCTCATCTCTCTCTTTGCCAAGAGACACAAGGAACAACGAGCTCCTTTCTAAGTGAGGATGCCTTGATATTTTTGGCTGCTTCACAAGGGATGAGATCACAAAGGGAACTCATAGAAAACAATTCATTTTCTTCCTAACTAGAAAGTATCACCATCTCTCACCCCAACTAGACGTTTCTCTAGGTCTATTCAAAAACACTTGCTGGCTCTTGCAAAGCCCCTTACAGAAGTCCTGTTTTTAGAGACATAGGAGTGGGGTAAGCTGGCTTCAGCTGCAGCCTCTGCCCCTCTCTTTGAGTGACTGTGAGGGCTTCATCTCTCTGTTTATCAGGTCCAGTGCACCCACCACTACCCCCTTCCATTAACTCAGACTTCTAATGCATCCACATGCTACGTCTTTTCTCTATCAGACAGCAAGCACTTTGGAGCCAGAGGCAAATAGCACATTGAAGTCTGCATCTCAGTTAGGCCTAGGAAGCATTCCCATAACAATATATTAACATTCCACCTGAACAGTAGCATAGGCAGTTGCAACACTGATTACTTATAGAACAGAAATCTATTGTGACAGTTTTTAGTTACCTTATTTGCTTACATTAATTGTTTCCCTGGGAGTCTGTAGCAAGGTTAATATCTGTCCTAAGAAAAAGAAAGCATCTGTCATCAAAACTGTCTGTAAACAGTCTTACTTCAGCGATGTGCTTGAATACTCCTTCACAGCTCCCATTGCCTAAGGAGGTAGAGTGAATATGCCTGCTGCTGAATTTCGTTGGAAATACCCATTGTTCTTCAAAATTAGTTTAACTCTCTTACATGGGCTCTTAACAATGGTGCTGAGAGCTGATGAAGAATCTCCCTGGGGTCAAAAGAGAGGGAAAGGGGTGTTTTCCAGATTTTCTTTGCCCCAATTTTCACAGGTCCCAGGGCCCACTCACTTCACTTGCAAATACATTTGTCAGAAATCAGGACTCAACTTCTGTGACAGATATAAACATAATAATCTAATTGAGAGCTCGTCCTAATCCCCTCCCTCATAATTAGATTCCTTGCTAAGGTGAAGATTCCTTCTGCATTGCAAGCTGTGTATGGTTGGGCTGGCTGTGGCCATGCTTTAGACTAAGAATAGCCTCCCCCACCCTATGTACAAGGCTCCTGAAAGCATGGGGGAAGCCCACGTGCTGAAGCACACTGGACATGCTAGTCACCCCTAGGTGGGCTGGAAGGAAGGGCTGTGTGCAAGACTCACAGTGGCAGGAGAGGGAGGCTGGACAGGGAACACATGCTGCCTCTAGCTGTCTGGGGAAGGTCTTTCTCAGTGCTAGAGACACAGTGCTGATGCGTTTGGCAGCCTTGTGACAGGATTTTCTTTGCCATCCTTATCCCATCAACTTTAACACAGAATTTTAACTTAAAAAGAACCAGAAGTTGTCTTAAGGGCAGTAGGGCAACAGTGCATGGACAAGGGAGAAAAGCAGAGAACTGGGATGATTGACAGTAAGGGATGAATGTGCAGGAGTCCTTGCAAGCATCTGCTCCCCTCTATTCTTAGCTGCTCACAGACCACAGAGACAATAATGATCATAGGGACCAATGAAGGCTGCAGGAACCTCAGCAAAGGAGCAGCTGGAAAATGTTTACACTATCAAAAGACAGCTGTCGCTGAGATACCTGGTTTTGCTTTCCCTTCCCTTTATATCTTTTCTCTTTTAGCTTGTGCCACAGAAGCCCCCAGGACAATACAGCCAATTTTTTTGTTCCTATGGGCCCAGCCTGCGGAAAGGAATAATCACCATCAACAGACCAAACAGATTTAAAAGAATCTTTAGTAACTGGAAGCGACACTGCCAATCTTTACCATTAGCAAAGCATGACCCCTCTAGGAAAAGTGGCAGCAGACTAAGTGCTGATAGTCAGACATTACATCTGTAGTGAAGAGAGAGCTTTAAAAATCTAGATTGCCCCAGGAAGAAATATTTGCATAAATATTTTACTTTTAGCTGATATCACATCTCCCCAAATCCAGCCCTGTCTGGGAAATGAAATGAGCTTTTTTGCATGCTATGCACAGCCAGAGTAATGGGAGATTTTCTGCTCTAAATGGAGATAGTAGAATCATATTTGGCAGGTGAAAAATTGTCTCTCACTTTCTATAGCCAGTTTCACTATCACGATTCTTAAACAGGGAGGGTGGGCTTGTACAGAGAAATAATCTCTCTCACCAGAAAAGTGTGACAGCACTTTAAATATCAGGCCTAGAAGGACAGGTAAATCATACATAAGATGAGTGCAATACAACATAGTAAATTCAGATTAATATTAAGCAGAAGCAAATAACACAACAAACTCTAATACTGAATTTTTCCCCAGAACATTCTTTTCTCTATTTTTCTTTTCCTTTAGCTCAGTTCGAATCCTTTGAAAACAACTTAGATGATTGCAGGTGATTCTTTGCAGATAAAAGAAACGACATACTTTTTTGGTACTTATGTTTTTACATGTACAACTGACAGAGCAGATTGCACTGTTGATACAGGTGTAGTTCTAAAATCCTTCCAGATAATTGTGGTTTTTGAAGGAGCCATTATGAAATTCATCATTCATATTACATATCTGTTGGGGTTTCAGTTCTTCTTTCCTTTCTAAGGTTTTTTTTTATGGTTTTGGCCATTTCAAATTTTTTGTTTTGAATTTCAATATGGTTTTAATTAAAGCAAAAATGTTAATGGATACAAGTGTTCATACAAACAACAGCAATAACTCCCCCAGTGACTCACCTAGAGAAAGAAAGTGCATCAGGTTGCAGGTTGTGCCTTTACACTAAAATATGCTGTATGTGGTGGCATCCCATTTTATTTCTTCAGTCCTGCTTGGCATTTACACCCTTGGAATAGACTGAGACTGAATGTTATCCTCACCGAGGAGGAAAACAGGCCAATAAACGGAAGTTCTGCATCACCATGTTAAATTGCTGTCGTGGTTTAACCCCAGCCAGCAACTAAGCACCACGCAGCTGCTCACTCACTGCCCCCCACCGCCCCAGTGGGATGGGGGAGAAAATCAGGAAAAGAAGTAAAACTCATGTGTTGAGATAAGAACAGTTTAATAGAATGGAAGAGAAGAAACTAATAATGATAATGATAACACTAATAAAATGACAACAGTAGTAATAAAAGGATTGGAATGTACAGATGATGCACAGTGCGATTGCGCACCACCCACTGATCGATGCCCAGTTAGTCCCCAAGCAGCGATCTCCCCACCCCCACTCCCCCCAGTTTATATACTAGACATGACATCACATGGCATGGAATACCCCGCTGGCCACTTTGGGTCAGGTGCCCTGGCCACGTCCTGTGCCAACTTCTTGTGCCCCTCCAGCTTTCTTGCTGGCTGGGCATGAGAAGCTGAAAAATCCTTGACATTAGACTAAATATTACTTAGCAACAACTGAAAACATCAGTCTTATCAACATTCTTCCCATACCTAACTCAAAAACATAGCACTGTACCAGCTACTAGTAAGATAATTAACTCTATCCTAGCTGAAACCAGGACAATTGCTCAGTGCTATATAAATATGACAAAGGAAATATAGAGAAATTGTAATCAATATGCCAACATACCTACTGTCATTTGAGGTTGCTCAGACTGGGTTTATATCTTTTGCTACAGTCACTCTGAATTCTTCTCTCATAGCAAGAGTATAATCACTTGGCATCAATAACCTATTAATATATTCTTGTATACAAAGCAGCTCTTAATAATTATTGCAAGCCTTAATTTGCTGAGACTCAATTACACTAGCAGCTCATTGACATTGTTAAGGTTAATAACTCAGTGATTCATAAGACAGGACACATTACAAATCAAATTGATTTTAGTAATTGTTGTATCAAACCATACAAACAACAGGCAATGTGTTATTTAGCAATACTGAGGCAACAACTTTCCCCAACACTCGAGTCTCTTGGGAGAACTGTAGTGGTCTCTAGCATAATGCTCTAAGTAGGTACTATTACAGTGAGATTCAAGCAGCGTTGAATGTAAGAGTCTTTCCTACATCATGGGGAATTCCGCAGCCTAGCCCCTGTCTCTGTGCAGGAAGACTGAGATTCTGAACCTCAGCTGTATTCTCTCAGGGAAGTAAAATCTAGACCCCTAAGACTATGTATCCAAGACCCATCTCCTATGCTGTAATTACAAATCTTAAGAAAACACAGGCAGACAGTGCTGGCGGGCTGGTAAGAAATGGCGACTTTTCTTGCCCCAATCCTGATTGTCTGTACTATGGCCCTTCTGCAACAAATTCCTTGGTGGGGAAAAATCACACAGATTATTGGTGGAGTTACCCTAGCAGTGGCTTGACCCTTTGCTCTGAACGTGCCCTTAAACTTTTATGCCTTTTCTTTGCAGAGTTGGAGTGAGATAGGACCACTCTTCTTTCTCGTCATCATCATCACTGAGCAAAGAAGTGATGGTTTTATGTATGTGTTGAAGTGACTTCTCAAATGAATCTTAATCACGTGGGCTAATTAGAGGCAGTGTTTGTTAATCAGATGTGAATAGCAGTCTGATTTCTCTATTTAGATAAATGTCGGCTGGAAAACCTCTTGGCAGATGGGCAAATGTTTGCTAACCACCAGTCTAAGTGGGCATTTTAGCAGGTTGCAAACATAATTTCATAGCTAATTAGGGGAAAATGAAAACAACAATTCTAGTGTCCACCATAGTATCCCAGATGCTTTCCCAAGCATGATGGGAGGTAGGGAAGTATTGTATATTAGGCTCTTTGTTTGTTATTCCTGGTTCCTCCTTAGACTAGTTGTCATGAATTGTGCTAAGCTGATGCTAAGTTGTCCAGCTCACTCTCCCCCACAAAGTAAATCAGAGTGAGATTTCCTTATCTCAGTGCAACCCAACCTAGTCTTCTATCAGGCTGATAAGAACCAAGTTAAACCTATAAACCTTGAGAGAGCAGCTGCAAATGGGAGACTGCTGCTGATCTTGTGTCTAACTAAACATTTATTCAAGTTTATAATGTCAAGTCCTTAAACCAAGAAGACAGGTGCATTTAGCCTTTAAAGGTCTTCCAGGCTCTGTTCCTAGGGGAGCAGATGATGATGATGCTTTCTCTTCTGTCAAGCTCTCCCATCCTCATCACCTTATGGACCTTATCTGGTGTGGTGGGTTGACCCTCGCTGGATGCTTTGCAGGGACATCACTGTCTTACAATCAACAGCATTGGGAGCTGAAACTAGAATGAGATTTTGAGCATGTTTGGGTTCCCTTGCTACTATCAAGAGTTACCCTGGATATACTTAAATATTTCTCTTAATAATTGCATTAAGTTGCCTGCTACCAATATTCCTAGTAGTTCCTCTGCCAACAGAAGTGCTGAGTATCCTGATTTTATCGTGCATACCTGTGGATTACAAATAGATCTTATTAACTGCTCAGAACTGACACATCTATTTGAATAAAGGGGCTCATTTCTTTGCAGGCAGTAGAACAATCTTCCTTCTATGCTAATAAATATAGGCATTTGCATAAATGTAATCAGATGTTGTGTCTTACTGCATATATAGTCTGGCGTTATATGCTTTGCTCTTGGGTGCTTGAAAGACCTGCTCCTGCAGTGAGGCTGCAAGGGCATTCTAGGAAATAGTTACCAAATGTTTGAACTGGACAGGGACTGGGAAAGAAAAAGGTGAGAGACTGTCCTTCCAGAAATCTCAGCTTCTACAGGGGAATGTATTATAGAGACACCATTTTGTACATTTTCTGTTCTATTGTATTATACACTGTATACATTATACATTGTATTACAGATAAGAAAAGGCAATTTTCTCAGTTTTGCCTGGAAGAGCTCTGATTGTGCTGGACTATCTCTTTTGATGAATAATGTACTATGTAGTATTACAGCTTGGTATGTTTGTAAAATATGCAAATGCAGCACCCCAAAACCCATGTGGCATCCTGCCCTGGCATGTGCTGTTGCTGTATGTGTAGGAGAGAATAGGAGGGGAAAGTTCTAAGCTTTACATAACCATTTTTGCTGTTGTAGTGAATAACCACTTTCCCTTCAACTTCACCTAGATAAAGAAACCAACAAAACATTCTGCAAATTTGGGGAGAGAAGCTACTTAAATGCTGGAAGGACTTGTGATGACCATGATGTGTGTAACAGAAAAGGATTTTGTGTCTTGGAGAGCTCTGCAACAGGTTGAACTGAAGCTGTTTTTTTTACAGGGTAGAAGGAGAGAGAGTTTCTGCAGCCTTCCTTCTTAAGCTGGTTTATTGCCATCAGTGCTAGAAAGATGTGGCCTCTTTCCTAGTTGCAACAGTATTGATGGCAAACATGTATATCCCTGCTTATCACTGCCTAGGGTTGCTGCTTCCCTCCTATTTCACTGTGTGTTCTACCCTTCAACAGTACTGAATTTGCTTTTGGAGGGCAGAAAAGTGCTGTCTTCCCTTTTTGACACATGTGTAAATGCTTAGCAGATGTCTACTTCCCTGTGTGAAGCCTTACTTGGACTGAAAACCAGGATATATTGCACTTTAATAGGGGGAAGCTCATTAGTTTGAGATGCATATAGTTGGCAGGTGAAGTTAAGGTATACTTTTAAGGCAAAACCAGATGCATTCTTCATGCAGACTGAACCTTAAGCCATGTCTCCCACACTGCTTAGCTTCAGATTCCATCTGGACTTCTGGCTCAAGGCATTGCTAATGAGTCCTTTCCCTCCCATTCTTCCCTCCCTTGCTTGCTGAGGAGGCGCTTGGAACACAGGGCTGTGAATGCAAGGGCTTATGCAAAGTGTATGCAGTTCTTCAGGCAACAGTCTGAGAGCTATTATTTATTCATTTGAATAACACTTTTCATACATTTCTAAATGCTTTAGAGGCAAAACATTACTACAGGTTCACTGGGGCACTAGCTAGGGACTTTTCATGCATTTTCAAACCATTTATTCCTAACTACAATTTATAAAATTCTCTTAAAAGTTAAAAAATGAAATACGGTTCCTCCTCTCTTCGTCTTGCCCTTCACCATGCAAGCGCTTGGCCTGGTATTGCTAGTTTGCTAATGTAGGGTTGCACACAAAGTCTGAGGTACTGGGATTGATTACATCTCTGTGGGAGAAGGAATATTGATACGGTAATATTTTCTTACTCTTGTTATAAGGTAAGGAAGCGCCCAGGACAGAGGCTGATAACTTTGTGTGTGTGTCACATAAAAGTGCTAGAAATCCCAACAGAGATCAGGCAGACCAGGCCACTAGAGTACTCGTGCAGGGCTGCAACCAAGAGGCAGGGGTTAGGTCCTTTATCAGCCTCATTGTGTGGTGCAGCATCCTTTTACACCCCAGCTCATCATGTTATAGCTATTGCTCTTTCTGGTACTTCGGATAGAGATACCTTCCTTGTATGAATGTGTACTGTGCTAACCATCCTGAGCAATCACCAGGAACAGGTCTCTTGGAGTAGAAATGGTGCTTACAACAACTGAGCACCAAGAAATATCATTAGTAGTACAACAGGAGTGTGAATAATGAGAACAAATTACACCTCTCTCCAGGGCTGGAGAACCACTTTTCTATCATGTTCTCTTTCTAGGCTCAGTGCTGCTTCTAGTTAGTATTTCCACTTGCCTCTCCAGAAGTAACATGGCTACAGACCTCTTGCTTCCTTTCAGCTCACTCGGAAGTTTTCTAATGAACGCATTTCTTTCCACATTGGTACCTTTCCCTGGTATTGTTAGTTTTCCATTTATATGAAATTCCCACCTTTATCCCCTTGGGGAGAGTTTAACCAACGTGCTCTGATAACAGCAGGCTGAACTGCTTACCTAGAGGGTTTTTTCTCCACAACTCTGTCTTTTAGATGGCAGGAGCTTCGCTTCCTCTTTGCCTGGTGCCTAAAAATAACTAAATATAGCTCACAGAGCAGAAGACAACTCTGCCAGTTGCTACTAGAAACTCTGGCATCTAAATGAGCAGCCAGTGGCTTCATCGAGGGCATTGGCTTACAACTCTGCCTGTGAGTGTCTGAAGGTGCCCCTGCCTGCCTGATGGATTACCTTCAGTTCCTGGTTGTGTTTAAGTGTTAGAGTCCTCTGCCTCTGCTCCCAAAACAGAGCTAGGAGGGTGAACGTGCTGACAGTATGCCTCCGTATGTTGGTAAATAGTATGAGAAAACTCAGTTCAAGATCTTATGGAAGGGGAAGGTGATTTAATTTTTATGCAAAATCTCTAAGCACATTGATCCACTCACTTTCACAAACCCATACTTGTAAAGCAAAATATGTGTCCAAGTGGTCTGGGCAGGATCATTTGTGTGCAGCACAGAGGTTGGGACGCAGGCTGCTAAGTCCACACTATGTCTCCTGCATACCTCTTGGCTGGTGATGAGAGACTAATTTTTGGATGGGTTTTATACCCTTTTGCTATACTCTGTCTTCACATTGGGCTAGCATAAAAAAGCAACAGCACTGGTGATATGCCGCAGCCTTTTTTGCCCTCCTGTTGTCAGAGGGCAGGGTCTGCTGCTGGCAGTCATCTGTGCTGTTGCCTTAGCAAGCTAAAAGTCTTTGGGGCTTACAGAAACAGCGTCCTTGGTTATCAATACAGACCATTCTTTAAACCCGCACACATACACCTCAACTTACACTTAGTTCATACCCATCTTAGTACTTCTGCTACACTCTCTATGCCTATACCATACCAAATACTTAAGCTGAAGCTGGCCACCTGGCAGGAACTTGAGTCAGAGGGAACAAGGCCTGCAGAAAACTGGCTGTTGCCACTTCTCATTTTCCCATGAAGTTAGCATGGCAGAAACTGCTGCTCCAGGAGATGACATAGCTACTCTGCTTGTGCATGGAAGGCAGAGCCCACAGAGCCATCTAGTCAAGCTGCTTGTCTCACTGGGGTATGAAAGGAGACACAGCTGGTAACCCAGGTTGTCCAGTATGCCAAAGGCTCCTCCCAACAACATACACTCCTACTGATTAGAGATAATTAGAGACTATTAAGGCCCACTGCTGCTTTCATTACTTGCCATTACAGTTTCAACACAAGTAAACCAAGTTCAATGTTAGCAGTGCTCCTAATCACCCTACCAGACCCTGCCCAGGTTCTGCTAATTAGTCTTATTATCAGGTATTTCCCTAATGAAGGTTTTCTCCCAGCATGCCCTTCTGTAGCCAACTCCTTATAATGACCATAGAGGAGGTTCTAGGGTTTCTCTTTCTGCTTTTTTTGTTTTCTTTTCCCTGTGAAACTTTCTGTTCTGTGTTCATACAGTAGTAAGCACAATAGAGCAGTGACCTGTGAGGCAGGTGTTATCGCAGTACAGATATAAAACCGTAGCTAGCTCTCTTTTCTTCTTTTCTAGAGATAGCTTGTTTTCATAAAGATGAGCAAAAGCCTTCTGTTTCTGTATCCTGCTTAGTGTCAGTCTTCAGCAGTCTACAAGGGCCTTTGAGCTGCTTTTGATAGCTGTGGGGATATATGCATTTCAAGGTGGAAGTTTAGGCTTTCTAGGTTTAATTTTACCTTTCAGAATTTTTGCATCAATCTCTTGTTCATGTTTAAATTCTGCACCTAGTGGAAAGGGCTAATCAGCTAATGGGGAAGAAGAAGCAGAGACGGCAAGATGGGTGATAGCTATAAAATATGAAAATCTTATCAGATATGCAACCCTCTGAAGCATTTACTGATCTTTCTGCCTATAACTTTCCCTCTCACTACTCACAGTTCTCCCTTTGCTGGAGGACCAGAATGGATGGGGCCTCCTTATTCCTCCAGGTAGAAAGGAGAGTTCTTCTCTTAAACAGCAGGTGAGCTCTTCTTTGATATAGCACTGTAGTGGCAAAGAGGGTGCTTGTTATTATGATGTGATCCAGGCCACCTGCATTTAGGCATCCCCCCTTATGGTAGTGGTTGAGGTACTTGGTAAAAGGATTACAACAGGCCTTTTGCATTCCAAGTTAATTGGGGAGAATGTGCAATAAAATATATTCTAGGAAGAAACTTATGTGATGAGTTTGTCTCAGAACAAGTAATATGGGACCTCATGTTCTTGAAATCAGCATAAGTGGCTTGTGGATAGACAAGAGAAAAATCTCATATTTGAAATTTTATTTATCTTGAAGGTACAGTAAATCACCGCTGGTGCTCAGACATGACAGTAGTTTGACCCTGTGATACGAGAAGCATCAGGTAAGGAGAAAATCTGTCTTATATTTGAAATTTTGTTTATTTAGAAGGGACTGTAAATCACCAGGGATGCTCAGATACGGCAGTGGTTTGGCCTCAGGAGAGAACCATTTGCTTTTAGGTGCATGAGATCACTATCCTTGGGAATGTGCATCACTACTTATTTTTCACTTTTTCTCCTTATAGGAGGGACAGGGAAACATAGCTTAGAACATAGCACATTTTGCCTTCAATTTTGAAACTCTAATAGCTTTAGGACCTGCTTTTTGCTGGTGAGGATTTAATCCATTTGATCTTTTGTGAGTGATGATATCTTCAGTTTGCCATCTTCCTGCTCTGTAAATGCTTGCTCTGGTTAGCTGAGAAAGTGTCTGCAGCCTTCTCTGCAAGCTGCTGCTGGGAAGGGCAGGCTGTGCTGCTGTCTTGGTGCTCTCCCCAGGACACCACCTGTTTTCTCTTGCTCTGAGGACTGTGGAGTTTAACCATACCTTGTCTCTGAGATGTCAAGGAGATCTATTTATCAGCTCTGCTCCATGTTATTTTTTATGTTCTAGGGAACTCATGAGAATTTTTCACAAAATAATTTGAGAGGTTGCTTTGTCAGCCAATGTGTTTTCGTACTGCACAACGCCTCAATTTAACTTTTACCCAGATGCAACTTTACTTCTTTTTCAAACTCCAGTGAAGGAAGATGTCACAGACCGCATCTGATACGTCACAGATTTCAAAGCACTTTATGGAAGAGATGAGTAGCTATTTTCCAATGGTGTAATTAGGCATAGAGTAGCAGGGTGATTAACTCCTCATTTCCCTTCCCTCCACCCCTTGTAGTGAATCTAGGTCTTCAGTGTTCCTATTCAAGCTCTATCTAGGATGGGTGGAGCAAGCTAGAAATGAAGTATTGTTGGAGACCTTTTACCTCCCAAATACACATTGTCCTTTCCTTATCATCAAAAAAAAAAAAAAAGCAGACTCAGAAGTATCTTTGCACCTGAAACATACAGCCTTGTTTGAAAGTCTCCGTGCATTTTTATTTAAAAGTGATGACAGCCTGGAGACTTTATTTGTCAGGAACTTTTCTTTTTCTGCTAAGTAGCAGCTCTGTGTGTGTGTGTCCATGTTATGAAGAAGGGAGGAGGACTGTATTTCCTATTTGGCATATGATTATTATTGGGGGATGGGACAGGACTCACAGAAAACAAAAAAGGAATTGCGAAAAAGAAAGGCATCCTATTACATGACTGGAAGGCTTCTTGCCCTCAAACAGACTTGGGATCTTCCAGCTGCTGGCCTGCAGGGGCAGCTCTCCTAGCAGGAGCTGAAAAGTGATGCTGGAGAGATGCCAAAGAGGTGGTGCTTTGGCCAGTGGGTAAAACACAGGCTGTCAGCTCCCAAATCCGCTGTCGGTCTCCATTGCTAAGTGGATTGCCAGAGAAATAAATCAGAGGAAGGGAAATTCTTTGAGAAAGAAAAAGGAGGATTTAATGTACTTGAACTATTGTAGAAGAATAGTGCAAAAGCAGTGCTGTGAGGAAGGGTTGCTGTACGAAAGTCTGCTCTTCAAATGTTGTCAGTTGCTGCAGAACTTTATAGACAATATGCAGGTTGCTCTGCCAGGCTGGTGGGTGAAAAATCTTTCCTCTGCAAACAAGAATGTGGTATCAACCCAAGCTGAGACTTTCAGAGTGTGTATATTTGTTATAGGCAGAGGGAGGGAGGAGAGGAAACCTGTTCCAAAGACCTCCTACAAGGAAGTCTGTTTACCCTATCTCAAATCTTTACTCTGTAGACCCATGCTAGGGCCACTGAGAGGCTTACAGGATGATGCCCTCAGCACCCATAGTGTTGAGTCCAGGGCAGATTTTGGCCTCACTTCCACAACAGTTGACTTCCCATCTGCTACACTGAAGTCACTGTAGCTACCAGTAATATCAGTAAATTTTAGGTGAGAGCCCAAGCATGAAGGAGAAGTGCTGCTTCCAGGGCCTTGCAGATCTGCAGTCCCTATGGCAAACAAGCTTATTTCAGAATTCAGTAGCTTGAAAACAGTAGTGGACTAGGCAGTGTTAGGTTTATGGTTGAACTTGATCTTAAGGGTCTTTTCCAAACTAAATGATGCTATGATTCTATGGAAATCTGTTGATGTAAGTGCCTTCTGTGTAACATGCTGCTGAAAACATTGTCAGCCAGTGACACTGTCTGTTGTGGCTTGTTGGCTGAATTTTTGATCTTAAAAGCATTTAGTTCCCCATCATTGCCCCACCACAACAACTCTTCCTGTAGCAGTTACAGGTCAAACAATAAGCGCAGCCTTAATGTATGTGAAATAAAAGCAATCCTGATCCCTGTGTCCCTACAGAATTCATTTCATACCCAGCCTGATGGAGAAGTAATTTATCCTAGAAATGATGACTTAAAGTTTGGCCATTTGGTATAGTTCCAAGAGGCACACAGTACATTTGGCTTGGAATTAATGCAGGAAAGGACTTTCAGACATTTTAACAGGGCAGAACACTGGAAGGAAATCTTGAGAACATTCAATGTCGGCCTAAATTAGACCATAAAAAGTAAGTGCTTTTTAAAAGCCATTTTGCACAGTAGGGTCTGCATTGTCAGAGCTTCCTAGTGATTTAGAGGTTCTCCTTCCTTGCGACTCCTGCAAAAATTCAAGAAATGGGAGTCTGGCTGCCGTGAAAAATACCCTTCTCTTTAAATTTGGAGGAAAAGCTATATATATAAATGTGATAAACATCTATAAACCAGAGCCCATAAAACTGGGAGTCTGACAGCAGAGGTGTGAAGCACTGTCACGTGAAGAGCAAACCTGGATTTTAACCCATTTGGTTTCACATGATACTGAGTATAAAAGTTGCTAGTGCTCTGGTGCTTTTCCCTGGTCTTGATTGTGGTACTTACACCGAATGTGATGAACAAGACAAAATCCCATAGCACAGAAGTGGCTCATTTGTCCATAAAGCTACTTTTTTTCCCCTTGTTTTTTCTATTACATTATTTGAGTCACCCTCAAAGCTGCCACTTGGTTTCCAGCATTTCCTGAGCACTCCTGAAAAACAGTATTGCCAAGGCTCAGCAGGCTATTTCACTGAAAATAAGAAGGAAAGATGAAATGGAGATCCAAACTAAAGTGGTGTAGGGCCTCACTCAAGGACAGCTGCATTTTGTGAGTTTGATAATCCAGAGGTGGATTTTCCAGAAAGATACCCCGACAGGAAAGCTATTGAAACAGAACTGACAGAGTCTTGGACTTGTCTTTTTTGGGAACTTTTCCTGCGGAAGGGCAGCTGGGAATCTTGCATTCCTCAAGGCTGGGAATAACAGGAGAGAAGAAACCCACTGGCAAGGACTTAGTCAAGTACAGATCTTTATACCTGCACTTGTGAAAGTCACAGCTGCATTCAACAGGCAGATGTCTAGAGGCGTTAAAACTCTTTGAGGCTTAATATGAGCAAGGGCCTTCCTGATTACCTCTCAAGAGAAGACTGCAAATTAAGGAGAAAAAAAAAATCTGGTCAGGAAATGCAGTTTTCTGGAATGCCTTGGTCACTTGCTCTAATCGCCAAGTAGTGTTGTGCAGGCAAAAACTGTGTGCCACATGACAGGCAGCGATTCCATGAATGGCCTTCAAGCTTGGCTTTTGTAAGAGCAGCCAGGGTCAGCAGTGGTTATGTTCCAACACTGATGGATGAGGGTTCCATTTAAGTACCCTGGTCATGGTGAGGCACAGGGACCAGCACTCCTAGGGTGCTCAGTACAAGCAGAAATGAAACAGGGCAGCTAAGTGGATCTGATGGAACTGCATAAAACCCAATGAAGTGACAGGCATCTAACTGCAATTGGTTTTGTTCCATATAAGCTGGGAATGCTTATGAATTGAATGAACAATCTGCTATGTGTCTGGTCCAAAAGACCTGAAGAGTGCAACAGACTTGTCTCCCAGTGAGCATGTTTTGTGCCGGAATATTGCGACACTAAATGCCGTGCATGATGCTGTTCATCTGCGAAGAACTGCAGGCTTCCCACCACTTTGCTTGATGCTGAGTCAGGAAACAGAAGGGAATGGCCAGGAGTCGTATTTTTCTTGAATGCATATAAATTGTCCACATGGCTGCTTTCTGTATGGTCTTCATGACATATTATGTTCCATGTAAGACTTGAGAGGCACATGAGAAGATATCTCAGTGAGTACCTTTTCCATTGTTAGCCCTTACCTCTCGCTTTCTCACACAAGTTGGAAGAAAGAAGTCTAATGCTTTTTGAACCTCTTTTACTAGGAAGTGGGGAAAAGGGAAAGAAAGCTTGTTCCTTCACTATTTTAAAAAATCTAGGAGCTGGAATAAGTATACATGCACAGCCTACAGTAAGATCCTGCAAGTATCTTTTCCATCAGAAATCAGGCTAAAACCACAACCAGACTTTTATGACTGTTCTGTTACCATTTTTCTGGTCAGACTATTCAGACTAAATTCTCTGGAGCAGGTTTTTGTATTTTTGGTAGCACTGAAGATATTTTTCCTTGATAAATTAATAAATGACCCTGTAGATGTATCCTGAAAGTATACATCCTCATCTTAGCATTTCCAGTCTTTCCTCATACCTATTCTTGCCTCCAGGCACTTTCACTAGATCTCCAGCTTCTTTCTCCCCCTGACTTCCTCAGGTGTTTTAGCTATTCCAACCCTTGACTCCTTTAGTCATACTTACTGGCTTGTTTGATCAGACATGCAGATTGCAGAAAGCAACCAAAACATTTTCTTGACAGCCTGAGAAATCATATCCCTAGCAACTTTATCCATCAACACTATATTCAAAATAGTCATGAGGACACTTTGCAAATAAAACATCATGAAGAATCTCTATAGGAAAGAAATATCAGGCTTTTCTAAAACAGTCTTCTGGGACAATATGCTGTTAGATGGGACTTTGTGGCTGGTTGGTCCCTGGATGACTCTTGCTCCTTGTTAGGAAGTGGTAGTGCCTTTGCTGCTGATCCACATCCCCACGTGTGCCTCCTTGCCATTGCTTGCCTTCACCTCCTCTCTCAAGGGTTCCTAAAGCAAGGGGTAGGAGTCCTCTGGTTCATTGGGTGCCCTGTCAGAGCCTCATTCGTAGTAAACTGCTATAACCATGAAGTCTCTGCCTTGCCATCTTCATTTATGTAGCTGCAGATACAGCCCATTCCTGCTGCCTGGCAGCTGGACCCTGGCAACATCCATGAGTCTGTGTGCTCTGCTGAGTCCCAAATATTCATGCTGGGAGCTCTGGGCCTCCTTTACTTCCCTCCTGTTACTACCTTAACACTCTCTAGAATCAAAGGAAAACATTGGTAACAACTCATTTTTATGGGGCTCAACAACTTTTGTTAAAGCGTTTTGTTTCACTGCAAAAACAAATGGAGACCGTCACGACTGCATGGCCTTACACTTTGTAGTTAAACAGAAGAGTTTGCCTCCTTTGGTGACAGGACTTTGTTCAAATATATTTTTATAAACATATAACTTGCCCCATTGGATCTAGACACAGCTGCCTAAAGCACCCTCTGTGGCCAGCATGTTTCTCCCACTGCCTCTTACACAGTTTTCTTATCCCCTTAACTTCTCCTTAACTCCTGGCCATCAACTTTAATCTGCTTTTGCATCCTTTGTCTTTGGGTCAGCTCTTATTAGCTACAGTGCCACCTCCCTTGCAGCTCCTGGGATACGAATATGAATGGGAACTGGCTCATATATGGGACAACGCTAAGGCTAAGCTCAGCAGAGGCTTCAGTGGGTTAAGAAAACAATGTGGAGAGGAATTAGTGTGGGGCAGCAAGATGCTGGCCTTTCCCAGAGTCTCAATGGAAAGCCCTTTCAGGGCCATCTAATCTCCTCTGTCAGTGGACGGACTGGATGACACAGGGGACAAGAGATCTCTTAGTTCTAGTGTATACTTTGTTGCTCTGGGTCAGTTTATGGGGTTTAAACTTTTCTGAAATTGTGCACACAGACCAAAAAAAAAGGGGGGAAAAAAATCAGCCTGGTAAATAACATTCCCTTCTCCATCAAGTGCTTAATAGAGAAGGACAAGACAAGCACAGCTCAAAAAGCCTTATTCTAATCTCTAATGACATATCAAGCTAGCAACAGGCAGAGGAGGAGCTCTTAAGTACAACAGCCAAGAGCAAAAGAGAACAGAGTAATTTTTTATATCTCTAGTACTTTTGTCATGTCTGTTAGGGTTGCTCTTAATTGTTACAGGAGTAGCTGTGCCTTACAGCTCTGCCACTGAATCAGGATCTTTTCTGACTTAATCTCTAAATCCCAGGTATGGTCTATGCATGGGCTTTGTAGCAACACAGCTAAATTAGTTCAAACTGGAAGTATACATTTATGCTTTACATGACTGTAGTTCAGGACGTAGGTAACCAGGCAATCTGCAAACAACTGTGGCAATTAAATGTTTTCTAAAGCACTGGCTCGTTGCTTATCTTATCGCCTGTCCCTCTGGCAAGGGATCAGCAGTATGAGCCATGACAGTCAAAACGGGCTGAGTTGGCAAAACCCTGGTAGTAAATGCTGTAAGTACATCCAGAGAGGGAGAGTGCCCCGGGTACAGCCTTGCTGTTACTACTCTTCAGGCTATTCTGTGATTCAAGGTGCCCTTGATAACTACTTAAACTCTTGCACTTGGGGTTAAAAAAAGTAAATCTGACAACACAAATCTTTGCAAGAGAAAGACAGCAAAAGGTAGGGAAGATGTTGCACACCTCTGGGTTAGGGTCCCTGCTGAGGAGTAACTTCACAGCTTCATTTAACCGCATGTTGCTGAACTCCATCTGGAAAAATTATTGGGTAAAATTTTCTGGCCTGAGCTACTGCAGGTCAAGAGATCAGAATAAAATGATTGTAGTTGCCCTGTCTAACTGAAGTCTCTTAGGGAAAACTGTGAAGCTGACAGCATCTAACTTCTGCTTTGCGAGTGAGCCAGAGTGAGCTATAAACAGATGTGGGGAACTGGCTGCCGTTAACATCCTGCTCTGCTCTCACCAGGCATACAGGAAAACCATACAATTGACAAGTTATTTTAACAAGGTGGTGAAGGGTGCAGAAACTCAGCAATCTGCATACAAAGTATTGGGATAATGAAAAAGTCAAATTAAAAGCATAAATCAGGTACCTCATGGTTTAATCATGAGGGCTGGCAGAACTACAATATCCTTTACAACGGCAGATGTCTCTGCAATAGCAGTGCCTTGAAGGATTGTTTTGCTGGAGAAATCGAGATGAATTCTGACACTCCAGACAAATCTACACAGGGCTCTTCCTTTTCCTTCTCCTATTGGCTTTTGTGAACATCTTAAATTAGAATCAGCACTTGTTTCCGTATCAGGAATGAGTCCAAGTGTGGTGTTAGAGGTTTGTGTTTTGTGCCAGCTCTGCAATGTCTTGATTGCAAAAGCTGCTCTTTTCCCAGCTTCCTAGATCTTTGGTTCTGGAGCTTTTAATTGGAGGTGAGCAAAGTAAACCTCTGGCAGCCATACAACCCTTTATTCATCTTCCCCAAAAGAGGAGGAAAAAAACCAACCAACCAAAAAAAAAACCTTATACAGGAGAAATGAATGAGATCAAACCTGAGAGCAGCATCTTACCTTGCCTATCCTGGCAAGAATTCAGTATATCTTTAATTTTTATCCCCAAGGCTTTCATAGAATGGCAGCTTACAAAACCCACCCCATTTTGCTCTGCTTATGCCTCTCATGAGAGAAAATGGACTCAGCAACAGACCAGGTGCTTTCTGTGTGTCCCTCTTATGGTGTGACAGGGTGTCCTGCAGTCAGGCACTGAAGGCTAAATACTTCCATTAAGGGAGAGGAAGGCCGGGTTTTTTGAAGCTGTCTTCAGAAACCACTCCAGAGAACCCTGCAAACAAATCCCTCTGCTGAAAGGTGGTGATTAGAAGTAAGCACTCTTTGTGCATAAGACAAAGTTCTTCAGAGCATGTCTGAAAGGTGGAAAAAAGAGTGCCATTTGATGCTGGATTAGAACATGAGTTTAGCTCCCATTGAGGGACCTGTGAAGAGTGACTAGGTCTTCAGAAACAAAATTAATGCATATATTGATAAGAGCCTTAAAATTACAAGAGCCTTACAAAATGGGGCCGCTCTTCTGATGGTAGGGAATATGAATTTGATCAAAACCTGACCACTTGAAAATGGTGTAGCACCATTTTATGGCTTTTTTTCCTGTACTGTTATTTTTATTATAATGAAATAAACAGCACAACTGTCAAGAAGCCTTGGTGGGCTGAGGCAATAGACACACACCTATTAATTTTGTTCCCCAAAGAAAGATGTGGGTTCAAATCTTACTTCTGCCATAGTCTAAACATTACTGAGAAGGTAATGTTCTTTGACCTGTGCTATATGCATCACAACCATCCCTTCTCGCAGCACAATACATTAAACAACTGTGTTTGTCACATAAGGACTCCTAAAGCTTCTGCATTGGGATTTCTTGGCTAAGTGAAGGACTTAAACTGAAGGACTGAAAGGCTGTTTCAGTACACATATCCAAGATGGGGAAAGGATCTTGTAATTTTGTAACCTACAATTTTAAAACATGATGGTGTCTCAGTGTTATAAAACTTTCTTGTCACTCAAAGGAAGTCACAATCTCTAATGTTAAAGGGATCACCTTCTCTAATTTAATTAGGGATTTTGTTTGTTTGTTCAAAACACTGACCATTTACCTATTGCAGACTGGGGCTTAATCAAAGTTTCACAATTTCAGTTGTTTCTGGTTTAATTTTGATCTGACCTTGATATTCTTGGGATGTCATGTCTCAGCTACAGTTCAAACCAGTGCTGTGAGCAGCACCTCCAGGAACACCTTCCTTTTTAACACAGGAACACTTTTGGCCACCTGCAGCTCAGTTTACAATACTTCATCTCTTTATTTTTTAATGCTGAGCAGGATTTAAGCTGGCCCCATACTTATTATAATATCCACTGTAATCATCTGTTGGGTCTGCAGAATTTGTGGGTAGAAAATAGCTTGAGGAGCTGTAATCCAAAGGTCGCATCCCTGTGGTTTGCTCACTGGCACCCTGTTGCCATCAGTTTTGAGCAGTCTGGTTGCTGGGCTAACAGGAGGCAACTGTTGTTTTGGGGACAGTGCCAGAATCTTTCAAATAAGCCCTGGTTAGATATGGCTCCTAAAATACAACACAACACAAGCCACCAAACCTGCCACCCCCAGCAGACTTAGCATCTGGACATGTTTCAGTTGCATTACCAGGGTTAAGTGCTCACTGTTAAACATGCTGGATAAGGTTCCTCCTTCCTCATCAGAGCCTCATAAAACAACTTGGAATGATACTCATTTAACGCATCACAACCTGCAGTGCAAGGTACATTCAAGGGCTGTTTATGAAGAATTCCCATCCTTCATATCTATTACACTGCCTGGTTGTAGAGGGACCAGCCAACCCTGTGCCACGTGCATTGGTGAACTGTATGTCATCATACAGCATAGGAGGGGCTACGATACCTGGCAAACCCTGAACCGCAGATTCAGACATTGCTGACATCAGAGAAAGGAAGAGAGACAAATGCTGAAGTGTCAGGCTACGCTGTCTGTAGGGTGACCTTCCTGACCTCCACAGTCTGTGGAAAGCCTCTTCCGTCTCACACCAAATGTCTGTTTGCACCAAAGATGCAGCAGAGAACTCTACTCTGGGGAGAAAAAGCAATGTTTTAAGCCAGGGAGGAGCTTTTTCTTACAGCTGCCCTTTTAGAAGATCTTTTATCTATATTATTTATTATCATATTATTTAATGTGAAAGGACACTTCAGCCCTAGGCTTTAGCAATTAGCACTAATAGATGATTACACAGCAGAGGCACTACATAAAGATGGTGTTCGTTATGTGTGGACACGTGCACCGCAGATTTATCTGCTGTCTGCCAACCTGCCACTGTTGACGAACAGCCACTGCCAATGCTGTGTTGCAGGGCTATTAGACAACTCAGACATTCCTGCTCAGCGCTTTGTATGCAGTCATCTGAACAGTCAGCTCTTTTGAAATACGGCTGTATATTTTGCCTGTTATACACACATGCAGGAGTGCACACACACAGAGTAATAGGAAGCCCTTACCCAGGTGTAGTTGGATTCCAGATAGCATTTATTTAGTTTACATGTATATAATGACAAAGGCTACCAAGACATGGCAAATCTTGCTTCTCACTCCGGTCTGCCTGGCAGCTCAGACGCTGACACAATGAGCATAACCAGGGGGCTCAGAAAAGTATTTTAAGTGCTAATATCCTTGTTCTAGGCAGAACAGGCTGGGAAACACATGGAAAGAGAGCTTACACCTGCAAACACTTGGAGTGCCTACTGAAGTATGGCAGTCTTCGCTTCTGCAGATTTTCATTTTAGCCCTGTTCTTGCATGGAGATAAAGAAGTTGGCATTTCCTTTCCTAAGACCTCCCTTCTAGCCTGCAGGTCATCTTGATGCTTTCTGCTGCGCGTAGGTTGGTCTACCGTACTAGCAACCAGATACCTTCAGTAAGCCCCCAGTTAGGGTCTGAAGCAATGGTCAGCGCTGGGGGCAGAGGGGCAGCAAGGGATGTGCCTGCAGCCTGCTGTTGTGCTCAGCATGTAGGGAGGCTGGAGGGGAGGGCATTGGAGCACCCACACTGGGAGCAAACTATTAAGGGTGATTCCAAGTACCTGTTTCTCTCCTGTGACTGTATTAAGACTCCTAAATTCAGCTTAGAAAATTAGGTAGCATCTTCTCTGTCAAATTGCCTGGCTTTGTGCAGGAAGCAATGCTCTTAGTAGAGATGTACCAGGACTAAAGAGGCTGCCTGCTGCAGCAGTGCTGCTGTAGTCACCGAGGTCCTCTCGCTCTGCCTCTGGGAACATGTACCTGCAGACTCAATGCTGTGAGGTGCATCTGCGGCAGCACACTGTGGTGCAGTGCTGGCAGCTGATCTTCCAGCAGAGGCACCTGGAAACAGCTTCTGGAGACCAGGCTGTTTTCTTAGCTTTTTATTGGAAATATGGTTTGTTGAATTTCCAAAAGCTTTTGTATCTGAGAAAATCACTGCAAAATGTGCCAAAGCCACTTTCTCCTCAGCAGCTGAATCCTGTTAGGGAAATGTCTCCAGAGTTTCAGAATGCCCGGGGTGGAAAAAGAATAGCAGCTGACTTCAAGTGTTTACTACACTGGCTGGCACAAAAAGGGTCTTTCCCACCTCCACTTTGACCTGCTTGTTGGTCTTTGTTGAGCGAGAAATCCATGCATGGGAACACTAAACAGAGTGTAAAACAAATGCAATACTACAGATCCTTCATGCCCCAGAGAAATATGGCACCAAGTAGGGAAGCAGCTTGCAATGTGCTCTCAGGATAAAAGATGTTTTTCTGCTGGCAATATTCATCAGTCAGGCATTCCTTGGCAAGCCAGAATTAAGTGTCATAAACAAATCAGACAAATGAAACAGAATGTTGTTTGCTACATTGGGTAACTCAGGAGGTACTGAGGGAGGACCTTTCCTGTGACAAATTCAGTGGGGAACTGAATTCCTTTCATTCCTACTTTTCAGGCAAACCTCTTCATTTTTTTGATCCAGCAGGATCTGAACTTATTCTCATTGTGCATTGCTGGAGATCATAGGCTTATGCACTGTTGTTTTGAACATGACAGACAGAACACCTTTCTGCTTTGGACATCAATTAAGTAGCAGTTACTGTAGCAATTGGAGAGGTGCCCTGGAGCTATTATGAAGTTAGAAGTCCAAGGGTAGAGTCTGGAATAGGAAATTTGCAGTCATTGTTTTCCCTGTTCATTTCTCGTAATGAAGCAAGTTGCTTGATCTGCTGTTGGCCTTATGATGCTCACAAAATAGTGACACATTGAATTTGTAGATCATCCTTCAAAATATCCAATTTGTACAAAGATAACCAGAAGCAGCATTGGGGGTTTTTTATTCCGGTTTGACCATAAACTCTCTCTGCTCCCATTGCTTCCCACAGAGAAAAGTGTCTGGCAAAGCTGTTGTTCACAGAGCAGCATAGCAGCTCTGACTGCTATGGTGACAAATATAAGCAAAGGTGGCAGCCTAAATGTGACAAAGATACCTTGTAATAGCCTTTGAAACAGGGAAACATTTCATGCAAAGGACTCTGTCCTTAGACTGTGTGAAGGGGCAGAAATCTACTTATTCCAGCTGAGCCAGTGCTGTGGATTTGCCCTTTGCTGGATTATATCTGTCTTTGGAACCTAAAACATCTGGAATAAGATTCCCACTCTGCCTGCTTTCATGCCTAAATGAGGTCTTTTTGCCTTTGGAGTCTATCCTTCTCTCACAGGGTTGAGAGACTGTCAACAGGAGCAGATATTGCATTTCATCCTGTTTTAGCCAGGTTCAAATACTGATAGGAATATTTCTTGTTTTAACCTAATTTCCATTTACTGCTACTCCCCTCTTATCAGCTAGTTTTGTAACTGTTAGGATAACCCTAGATCTTATGTCTGCCCTATCAAAATCCCACACTCCAACATATGAATGCTTGAGAACAGTGATGTCCTCTTCATAAAGAACAGAAATAAGCAAGTGTATCTCATCGTTACAGCCATTTGAATAGGGCTGTGTGAGGACACAGAGGCAATGCCTATCCTGGTTTTCTGAAGATAACACGGTTTCTTTCTTATAGGAAGTAATTTGGGAATTACACAAGTAATTTCTTTTACTTGATGTTTTGTCCAGGATCTGCTCTCCTTTTCATTCTTACACATATACCCCTCTACAGAGAAAACATAATAGAAAGCAGCCTAGGAAAAAAGGTGGAATATTAAGTGATTCAGGAATCCTCAGGGGATATCTCTGCTTTAACTGCAGAGTCATCACCAGAAAAAATTGTAAATAATTTATTCTCTGCCTTCCTCTCAATGTCTTTCTATTTAAAAATGTAATTGGATCTGCATGTTCCTTGTTTTTAATTTTAATTATGTGTCTGGAACTGCATTGTTAAGGTTGTTCGATGTCAGTTTCTAAATGAAAATAACACTGTTCTATCCTGAGTATTGCTGCACTTTATTCCATTTTAGATCAGGGAAATGCATTATTTTAACAAAAAAAAGCTTTTGAAGACATGTAATATAATTTTTTTTTACTAGACTTTTTCCTAGGAATTTCTACCTAGACTAAAGATGTTCATGTTATTTACAGAGAGTTTGCTAACAGGCAGACCTTGCAGTCCTGAATATTTCCTGTGTTTAGAAAGAATGGAAGACACTGAAGTTGAGCAAAGCATTTTATTTGCTTATTCAGTTATTCACTATGCAGAGGGACCTCACACCAGCAGCTCTGACCGGAGAGTGCACAGTATGAGGAACTGCATAGACACAGAAGGAAAATACATGCAGTTCTTGCCTCCTTATAAAGAGACTAAATGTAACAAGTTACAGACCTTATAGGTATATCCAAAGATACTTCCATAAAAACTGCCTTGCAGAATTCTTGTTTGTTGATTTAGATGCATTGATAGAGACCTCAAAAGTTATTGACAGAAGCAAAGTGCTTTGAAGTTATCTGAATCTGTAAGTGTATTAGACATTTGCATAACTGCGCTTCTAAAAAAGCAAGAACCAAGGAAGGTAAGGCTGTCATAGGTTTAGTAGATGTCATGCCAGAGGCAGCTTTTAAGGAGGAGCAAAGGAGTCTCTCTCTCATCTTTTTTTTGTCCACGGTGATCTGAACTGAGCTAGGATCCATTGCTCTGGGTATGGAGGCAAGCAGAGGAGATAGGTGACATAGCTGATGGCCCAGAAAGATCTGCCATCTTCTCATCATGTTTTTTTCCAACTCTTAAATCCCTTGCCTGTCTTCAGTACTGGCCTTATCGCTCTCCCCACCAGTGTTCTCTGAAACAAATAACATCAGGCTACAGGCTTGTCTGTCTGCAGTTTGAGTCACTCCATGATTCAGTGGGCCTTGCTCTCCAAGTTTTGCGCTATACTTCATTTGTTTTATGCTCCCTAATGGAGTTCAAGCCAGGTCAGTAGCTACACCCAGAATTAAATGTGACACACTTCATGTCACCACGGGGAATTCTAATTCTTTGTGAAATACCACTCTGTACAGGGCCCCTTTGGAAGTGGCATACACTCAGCTTCCAGGCCATCTGGCCACTGCTGTCTGCAGATGTTGAATAATAAATATAAACTGCCCACTTATTTAAAAAACTGCAGGCACACGTGACCATGTATATAACTGCAGTTCCCTGAGGGCCAAAGAGGTAGCCTGAGACAGTGCTGGTGGCTCTGTAGCCTCCAGACACCCTTGTCACATAACCAGCAAGACCCAAATCTTACAGGCTTACTGCACTGGATGTCCATAAACTATGAGCCTTTGCACCCCTATGGATAAAACACATTACAGAAATGCTAGATGTCTCTAACTTCTAAACCCAGGTTCTTCGCAATTTGCATGCTCAAAAAAATACAGAGCTACCCTGTTCCCTAAAAAGCATGGTTGTGGTACAGCTACAACAGGGGGAAAATTGCCAGGGCCTTTTTGGATGCATGAGCTATAATCACATAGCTTGCCCCTGAGAACTTTGTCTGGAACATCTCAGTATCTTTAAGGAGTTACAAACTCTATTAGTACTGCAAGCAAAGAGTGTAAGGAACTCTGCTCATGTCTTAGGCTCTCTGGAAAAACACAGTTTCAGTATATTAATCTCTGAATGCAGTGCCAGTTGAATCACATTTAACTCTGTCATGGTTTAACCCCAGCCGGCAACTAAGCACCACCCATCCACTCCCTCACTCCCCACCCCTCCCCCAGTGGGATGGGGGAGAGAATCGAAAACAAAAGTAAAACTTGTGGGTTGAGATAAGGACAGTTTAATAGGACAGAAAGGAAGAAAATAATAATGATAATAATAAAAGAATTGGAATATACAAGACAAGGGATGCACAATGCAGTTGCTCATCACTTGCTGACCAATGCCCAGTTAGTTCCTGAGCAGCAGTCTGCCTCCCAGGCCAACTCCCCCCAGTTCATATACTGGGCATGATGTCACATGGTATGGAATGCCCCTTTGGCCACTTTGGGTCAGCTGTTCTGGCTGTGTCCCCTCCCAACTTCTTGTGCCCCTCCAGCTTTCTTGCTGGCTGGGCATGAGAAGCTGAAAAATTCCTGACTTAGTAGAAACACTACTTAGCAACAACTGAAACTATCAGTGTGTTATGAACATTATTCTTGTACTAAATCCAAAACACAGCACTGTACCAGCTACTAGAAAATTATCTCAGCTGAAACCAGGACAAATTCCAAGTGCATTGAGAGGGGTAAAAGGTAATCACTTTTAAAATAATTAGACTGATTAATAAAACCTGTAGACCTGCCAAATAAGTACTGTGTCCATGTACCAGAGTCCTGCCCTCTCCAGTTCCATTCCAACCAGTCACTTCACAAGTCCCATGCTCATCTAACCTTCTTTGTTATGCAGCTGGGACATCTAGTCTGTTAAGCAGAGAACTGCTTTATTTCTTTGAATAAGAGTTGCTCCACCTGCTCATCTAGAGGAGTTTCCCCTCTGAAGCACATCCATGATTTGCGGGGAGATAGATGGCACTTTGTAACTATTGATTTTATGAACTTATTCCAACATCACCCAAGCAAGGTAAAATTCACATCTCTTATCTTGTGAGAACCTAAGGAACCTTAGGTGATTAGGGCCTCAACTCAGCAAAGGTGTTTTAAGGTGGGTCTGACTTCAAGAGATTTGAAGAGACTGCTTTAAAACACTAGGTTGTAATAAAGGAGCTGTAAATGAACTGCAGTGCATACTCAAGGGTCTTTTATTCTTTGCTGCTGGCAATGGTGTAGAGGGTTTTTTTTTAAAAAAAAAAACACAAACAAAAAACACCCAGCAAAGTGAAATAGGCAGAAAATTTTCAGAGAAATGGATATATGCTATTACTGGAAATGTTGTTACAGCCTTTGTTTCGGTGACGTGACTGTTTGGTCCCCAAGGGGCCTATTCTACTCCCTTTGTTCTCTAGTGCAAGAAGTAGAAACGCTGGTCATGCACTGGTAGATTTTAGGACCAAAACAAACCCATTAATAACCTGTTTTTCAGCCCTGTAGGAAAAAGAACACAGGATCCTGGTGTGATCTTTCTGCACAGTTTCAGATTTGGAACAATTTTCACGTTAAACAACCACAACTACTAAGATTCAGGGCCAAGCTGTGCTTTGGAGAGGCCAAAGAAAAGCTTATTTCTCACCTACATAGCTTCAGCCTCTTTCCTTTGCCTTATTATTTTGTTCTAAACCCTTCTATTCATTGCAGTCAGTGCTCTGATGCAGCCACCCAATCTCTCTCTTTGTCCTGCCATGTGTCTGCCTTGCATTAGTTTTCCCAGCAAGCTGTCTTAAGCAGATACGTCTTAATATTTTCTTCTGCATGACCCCGGTGTTATCTGAAATCTTTTTCTTGCCCTGTGATGCTGGTTATATACAAAGCCCTTTCTTAATCCTTGTAGCTTTCACAGGTTGGTGAGTTTTCTGAATTTATCTGTAGGCTATCAAACGAAGGTACGTCCTCTGATTCCCTCTTCGCCCCTCTTCAATCCTCTCTCTTTACAGAGAAACATATAAAGACTTTCTCCTCCTCAAAAAAACATAACCTAGGAGATATAATAATATTTGTAGGAGGTGTTATAGGAACAAAAAGTAAAGGTACTCAATAAGAGTCCAATGATCACTTGTCTCTGGGATGTTTCTGGTTTAGGTATTCATGCTTTGCAAGGATAAGAGAATCAATTGCCACCACTTAGCAATTCCTCTCATACCCTCTGAGGACAGTGAGATGCCTGAGATCTTGTGGCCTGCTGCACTGAACTGCACTATGTTTTGTGCCCAGTCATATAACTTTTCAGAGCTGTCTGCTGTCTCATTTCTCATTATCTGCCTACTTAGAAACAAAGTCTTTCAGGGCCAGGGCTGCTTGACTCAGATTTTGTCCAACAACTAATGAAATAAGTCTTTGGTCTGCTTTGGATTTTCTGGGTAATAAACTTTTACATGGACTTGAAGAGAAACGTTAGTGGAAAGACTTAACTAAGAACACTTGATTAGAAAAAGCTCTGGGAAAGCAATCCATGAACATGCAGGTGGAAAGGTAGTGGTAGTCTCCATAAAATGTTCTCCACCTCATTGGAGCAAGAAGGAAATGGGAGAAACTGCTTTTGGGATGGTGGTTATATTATCTCCTGCCCTGAGGGTGGCTCCTTGGAGCTTGCTTTAAGCCTTTTCCTGGAGCTGGACCTAAAAGCATAATCTAAACAGAGATTTGCATTGAGTTTTTAGTGTTTACCCCATGCAACAAGCATTGTATGTGCCCGGGTGGCTGTTGGAGTGTATAAGGTCATGGATCAGTGCTACCCCAAGTAACTACAACCAAAAGAGAGGTATGCTGTGCAGTACATGGGAAACTTCTCAAATTGCTCATAGCTCCTTTGGAAACAGTACTGTTAAATTTGACCTGTCAGGTAGTGTTGATTCTTTCCTTCCTCCCTGGTGGAAGGAAATTCCACCAGGAAATTTTTGATTCCTCCCTTCCCTGCTTAACATCTGTCTGCCAAAATCTCTGTAATAGCTATTGAATCTGTGGAGATTTATAAACGAGGAGGTAAGAGGGAGAGGAGAAGAAGAAAAATTATTTTAACGTCTTCTCGTCACATGTATGGACTAGGGCTCTGTTTTGGGGCCAGGTTCAGGTGTCAGACATTCTTAGTAAATGTGAAATTTTACTAAGTCAAGATAAGTAAGTATGAGGCATTTGTAAGGATACTTTTCTTCTAGAAAGTATGAAATTTTCCTAATTGTCAGTTAATGTAAATTATTTGATAGTTTTCTCTGCAGAATGACATACATAAAGTTTTCAATCACAGTCAGGCAAGGAACCTTCCACTTTCCCCTCTGGTCATGTCACAGTAGCTGAATAATCTGGTGTGACTTTCATAACAATTCTTTCCCTAGCTTGTTTTTCTTCCTCTCCTACTGCTCTGGTACTGAAGGCAAGTTTTGTTCCTTTTTGTGATGAAAATAGTTGGGAACAGAGTTAAAACAAGAAAAATTCTCAGTTTTTCCAAGGAAGGCCAAACCATGTAAAGCAAGAGATTTTCCTCACACAAGGAACAATTCTTCAAGAGCCAGGTACCTCCAGCTTCATAAATTTCTGGGTCAGCAAAGCACTGACATGTGAAAGATCAAGTCCATACAGGATACAATAGTCAGAGACACGTAAATGCTTCTGCAATTACCATTCATCTGTCACGGAAAGCTAAACAGAATGTTGCTCTTTTGTGTCTATATTCACCTACAGTTTGAGAGCTTGGTAAGGAAGGGACTAAATCTTTTTATGGAAAAAGAGATTACAATCCTGCCACTGGAATTTTTAGCTCAACTTTTATCCTGGAACAGAACTGCAACATAGAAAGGCAAAATGTACAGCTCCATGAGGCAGCTGCTGCTTTGCGTTACAGAGTGTGTCTGGGAATCATTAGTGTACATGACAGAGAGCTTCAGGACCCAAGTCCTGCTTGCAAGTTCTTCCCCACCCCCTCTTTTTATAAGGAATTCATTCTACATGGCTTCTTGTGTTACAGATCTAAGTTTATTTCCTCGTATTCCCTACACTCTGAATGGTCCTACCCTGGTGGGGATTAGCCATTCTTCCTGAACATGCAGCATTTCAGAGCTCAGTAATGTTCCCCTAGAAAAGAAGATGGTGATCAGGTGTTGTTATGTAATTGTTGCGCCAGTCTGCTCCCAAAACATAGGCTGAAGCTATGGAGAATTGCCCCCAAGTCTTACTGATGGATATTGCTTCAGAGAGGTTAACCGTTAGGAGCAAACTTTATTAGCTGCAGAATATCTGGAATATCTTGGGTATCCTGTGATATCCTCATGTAATACAAAGGGGTAAGAGGAAAATGTCTTCTTTCCCCACTCCCCTTACTGTTGTGATGCTCTTCTGAGCAAGAAACTTCCGATGAGAGAAAGCACCAGACTGATTCCTCTGACCCTGGAAACAATGCAGCAGGTTTCCTTTGCTCCTTCTCCCCTGAAAATGAACTGAGTTCAAGGTTCTTAGTCAATGTGACTTACCTCCCCATCACAGGCACATCAACTCTGCTTTCTTTTAATCACCCTTTTTGTGATGCTTTGTTTCCAACAGCAATATATTCTGATATATTCTGATTTCTTCTGATAGTAAAAGAGGGTGAGAGCATGTTTAGTGACAAACTAACCCTGCCCCATCCCTACTGTTTCTTGTAACGCACACCAAAGCCATCCTCACAGAGGTCCTTGGGACTCTTGAGTAGCAAGAAGGTATCCTCAGCTTGCCTGATGCAAGGTCCCTGGAGCAGTATGTGACAGCTCATCACTAGCCCACAAGTCTCTCTGAGAAGAATGGGAAAGAGGAATACCTTCCCAGGTCCAGACCTTGGTTTACTGAGCTGTCATTTCACAGGTTTTGCTATGGTGTAACTCTGTTTCCTTGCTTAACAAGCTGCATCTTAAAACCACAGAATAAGATCTTACTCTCAGTAATGGAAAATCAAGCACTAGCAGTCGTTACTTCTCTTTGGGCAGAGGAAGAGTCCCTCTCAGTTTGCATTCTCTGTGCCACAGGTTAGTAAAGCCATAGTGCTTATGCAGTAAGTCTGTGGAGGGCAGACAAGACTAAGCAAGTGACTGTCAGATGAGGTTGCTTTACTGCCTTCTGCTGCAGCTAACCAGGCTGGAAACAGTGTACACCAAAGGAGAATATCCTGATTTCTTAATACTTTCCTCCCAGTTTTCTGTAACACAAGGGCAGGGAAGAAGGAGGTCTAAGATACTCTTGTCTATCTACACACTCTCGATTACTGACTTATTTAGGTATTTATATTGTGGCTTTATTTTGGTTTACCAAATGTTGCTTTATGGCTCCAATTTATCACAACAATTCTAGCTGCAATGGAAACTGGCAAAGGCCTTATTTAATTTTGCTAACATCCCTCATTTCTAATTTATACACCCAGCTCTATGACAAATTGAATTTGTATAACATAGTAAACAAAAGTACTTTTAACTCTAGTTTCCTGTAATGGAGTAACGTTATTGGAAACACATATTAAGTGGAACAGACAGACCTGGGGAAAGGGCTCAGCTTCCCAGCTGTAATTCACATAGGGTCCAACCCGGTTATTTTGCAATAAAGCTAATAGGAATTTGCCCCTGGTGTAATTATTCCTAATGATATTAGCTGTTTCTCAAGCTTTATGCAGCCTTCTGGAAGGCAATGGGGAAAAAACCCTTTACATATACAGTGACAAACTAACAGGTAATTCAGTATTATTCTGAGCAGAAAGGCGGTGATAGGGAGTAGTTGGTCTTTACTGAAAACCAACTGTTATGACTGTCCCTGTCAGCTGGGTTGTTTGTCATCATGACTGGATTTTAATACAGTAGCAGTCTACTGAAGACACAGTGTTAGCCATTGGCACAAGAACATTGAGCAAATATACAGTTATCTTGGCAGTGTTTGCTGTAGGTGCAGCCTAGCTTGGATTGCCGCAAGAGGAGGCAATCATAGGCTTATCTTTCTGGCTGAAAGATAAGCCTGTGCTCACTTCCCCAGGAAAAGGCCATTAAAGGAAATGCCTGGTGGGTCTGTCTTTTCCCTAAATGAAAAATTGCTATGAAACTAGAATAGATGCCTCTGACTCTGTAAAGAATCAGCTCCTTATTAGTACAGCTGAAGCTTAGGCAGAGCCAGTGGCAAACATCAAAGACTGCCATGAACTTGTCTTCAGGGTCTCAACAGCTGTCAGTCTCCAAAATGTGCCAATATACCTCCTGACACCAATCTCCCTCTGACTGGAATCAGACCTAGGCTTCCGAACTCATGCACTTAATAGAAGTACCACTGTGAGGACTGTACTTGCTTCAGGCCCTGACAGGTTCCTCAGGAGCATGATTTGGGCCCAGACAGGTTGAGGGAAGTCAAGGCACATCTATAGTTGATGGAGGTGAAATGTAACTGGGCCTCAGTGTTTCTGTGCAAAAATGCACAGTGCCACCTGAATGCACCCATATGGCTTCCAGCCACCAAGCACTCTCTCTCTGCCTATGCTCCCTCCATGGTCTTCCCCTGACAGCAATTCATGCTGCTGTTCCATCTATCTTTCCTCACCAGCATGTTTTCACCATCCTCCTGTGCTCAGCCTTTTTATAATCCCTCTGTTTATTATTATTCTCTCCCTTGGGAACAGCATGATGGTGGCTCAGCTTCCTGAGAGTAGCTCTACCGGCTTCCTGATTTAGCACCTGGAGACAGGGTCTGGCTGAAAGCCCACATCAGCGACAGCCCAGAGCAGCCCCCGCTGATGCTATTGATTAAGCTGGCAACTGTGACCCTAGGATACAATATTTTTTTCTCTGTCTTCCTCCCATTTCTGTCAAAAATCTGAGCTGCTCCCACCCTCTAGATGTAGATTATACAGAAAAGAGAAATGCTTGTCACTTCTTTGCATCCAAATACAGAATCTAGGGAGACAAAGTCTAAAATTAGAGCGCGTCACAGACAGCAGCATCTGAGTAAACTCATTTAATGTCGCTCCAGCAATGGCCCCTAGGGAGGCTGCAAATATACCTGGAAGCAACTGATAATAAATAACATATGAAGGCAGAAATGAAAATAAGCAAAATATTCTTTTCTATTCATGCCCAGTAGCAGCTTTCTCCCGAGGCAGTCACATTTGCAGGTTTTTTGGTGGTTGAGGACAGCACACAGCTTATGATCTTGAAGTGATATTTAAAGAAGTAAAAATGTATGTGTTGTCTGCAAATAGAAAGGGCATCATTTTGATGGCACACTTCTGTATCAGATCAGGAGAGCATCACAAATTATACTACCCCCAAATTTCATCTCTTCTGCGTTTTCGTCTCCATTTGAGGCATTGATTTCAAAGCAAAAGGGAAAAAAAAAATCCCAACAATGGACAAGAGATACTTCCAGCCTTCCCAAATATCTGAAAAATAAGATTTTCCTTCTGTAGTTTAGACATGAAAATTTTATATATGAGTTTGCTTTCTAGACAGTTGAGATGAGGAAACTTTGTTTTGACCCAGCATGGCAGCCCTGTCTACCTGGGTTTGTCTCTCTCTAAGCTAGGCAGCAATGTCACCATGGAAGATGATACTACAAGTAAACTCCTTGGAATAACATTCAGCTGTCTGAAAATCTAGATGCATTTCAAGTGGAGCAAGGGAATGCTTTTGTGATTGAAGGTACTAATCTGGTGCTCAGGAGCCTAGTGTACAAACTCCTACCTCTCAATCAGATATTCCATGCAAACTTGTCGAAATTTTTCTGACCATCAGTTCCAAAATAGAGCAAACATTCTCTTGTTTTCTACCTTCTCATACATTGTTCTGCTTAAATCATTAAGGTGCTTTGTATTAGCCTATATGGATGTGTTTTGACACCAGTTATTACGCCAGTGACCCACTCCAGTTTCAGACTTTAAATCACCACTGTGACACTAAGTAACAGCTCCCCTAGTCTAGCTAACATATCAAGACAAAACTACGACAAGGAAGTCATGAGGGAAGGAAGAGTGAGCCAAGGAGGCAAGAAAAAGGAACCAAATCAATTGATGCTTGGAGGGAGTCTTGAGTTTGGTTCAGAGGCAACAGGAGAGAAAAAAGTTATTCTTGGAGAAGTTTCCTTTATTAAAACAGCTTGTCTTCTGCCTGCTTTAAAACAGATTACAAATGCTACAATCAGTGACTTTGGAAGAGTGAATAACATACTATCCTTCACCTGTAAATGCACCAGGTATTCGTAGTACCTATGAACTTCCAAGGAAATTCTCTAGATATTGGATATCCTAAGTTTTGAGCTTTACAATCTAAACAAAACGAGAAGGAGGAAAGGGATATTTGAGAAGACAGCAATTTGCTACATTAAAATATCTGGGCGGGTAAGGAAGAAAGAAAGAAAAAAACACATAAGATTTGAATGCATTTCACTAGTTTACTGTAGCTTTAAAAAAATGCAAAGATGTTTTCAGCAGCAGCCAGTGCAAGAAGGATAGACTGAGTTTGCCAGCCAACCTGTTAGACAGCTGTAGGCATCTCTCACCTGACTCAGAATTTTCTTGATTAGTTACACCTGCAATGCTAGTTTCTTCCTTCAGCTACAGGTAGACAGTATGGGTTCATTAAGTCCTGGGTTGTTATAAACTGATGGCCAATTTTCCCAAGAATTTATCCAGGCTCATGTCTAGTCTTGGACAGAAACTTGACTGTCTGTTCAAGTCTAATGTCTCAACCTGTTTTTTTTTGCAGTATCCAAGCAAGAACAATGTAATATTTTAGTACAGAGATGATGCCAGTTAAATACTCCCTTGTCTCAAACCAGTCAGGAAGTGTACAGGAATTGCGAGGAAAGCAGAAAGCCTGGCAGTCTGAAAATAGCTTTTGTCTCAGAACACAGATACTCTCTATTGTATTATTTCTGGCTTCTCACCATAATTACCTGTTTGTGCTAATGGAAACATCAAAGGTATGCAAATAACACAGCTAGGCATTTCTCCTGCATCTATATGGGGCCAGGGAGCTGTTACCAGCAAGTGACGTTTGCAGACAGAGAGAACCTGTGGGTAAATAAGAGGAAAATAGGATCTTTTACACAGAATTCCTATTCTAACTCCCAGAGATTAAAAGCAGACCTTCCACAGCTTTGAAGTTGAGAACTGTTCTTTCTGCAATTGTTTTAGAGCCAAAGTGGGCTTTGAGTGGGTACAAATATATCTTTAAGACTTAAGACATTTACCACAAGTTCTATTTTATGCTTTTCACATGCCATTAAATTTCCATTGCATGGGTAAATGAATTATACACAAAATTTCATAGTTTCAGTAGGAAAATGGTCTACAGGGCCTGACTTCTTGTTAATGTGTTGTCAACACACAAAAGGGGATATTTAATGTCAGTGTTGGCAGATTAACAAATTGCCTTGTCTTATATTACATGGGAAGTCAGAAAACTGCTAGGGAAATGCTAAAACTGTTATATTTAACAGAAGCTGAAAATGAGCTGGCCTTTGGATTATAGGGCAATTTAATCCAAGAAATGTAGGGCAATTTTTAAATTTTTTTTTTTAATGCCAGGTGACAAAAAGTTTTCTTACAGTGGCAGGATAGCCTGTATGGATGGCAGCAGCTCAGGCTATGCCAGTCAGGGACCTGGTTCCACTTCCACAAGACACTTCCAGAAGGTTTCTCTACCTCTGTGGGAACACCACTGTCTGCAGCTGTTATGTCCAGTTTTCTTTGGAACATTTAAGAGGCAAATCAGGTCTTTTCTTGGTTTCCTTCAGTGTGATTTCTATTATTTTCTCTTAATAGCCACTCAAATATGGATCTGTCCCCTTGTTTTCTGGGTGCATGCATGCTGGGAAAATGTGTTTACCTCTGCATGTGTCAGTTCTGCTTACCTCCTGCTTCAGAAAGATTTGATGAGATCCTGCCTTTGTTTAACAAGTTTTGGATTTTTCTTATGAATAGATGCTTCTATGCTATTAGGAAGCCAGTCTCTGCCCAGGCTCTGTCTGCCAGTGAAGAGAGGCTGGAGTGGTGCCCTTGGACATGTTCTGCAGAAGCCTTGTGTACCAGCTTTTGCCTTGGTTGCAGTAATTGAAATGAAAGGTGTGTGTGGTGTGTGAGTGGCCAAACACAGAAGTTCATAGAGATATCAAAAAATTTTGCTATAGAATGAGAGGATTTGGCTGAGTTCAGAAAACTGCATTTTCCATTGAGCCTGAGTCAGGTTAAGCAACTTTTTCTTTTGTTCTATTTTCAACACCTTTTTCAACAACTTGAAAAACAAAATAAATTTCAGCTTCCCCCATTTCCTTTAATTACCTTTACTTTAAGGGTAGATGCACACAAAGATTGTATTACAGAATATTCTGCAATTTTTATTTCTTCCAGTGGATTATTTTCCCACTGTGTTACGTTTTTATTAAACAGTAATCCCTAAGAAATGTAACTCTTGGAGCAATGGTTTGTTAGTTAATTGCTGGAGAGCAGATGTAGGAAGAGTTCTGTTTTTATCATCTATGGACAAGACTGGAATGTTAGGCTGATTTTTCAGGAAGAGTGTTTCCTAATGACTGTAGCTGCTGGTCTAGAGTAACAGCAAGACTATGGAGGAGGGTTGTGTGGGGGGGTTAATTTTTTTTTTTTATTGAGGAAAAGAAGAGCAGCTGTGGGAAAGCTGAACAACTGCTTTGGCATGTTGTTGATTGCTTTTGGCAATTGCTTTCAGTTAATCTACCTACCTAGTGCAAAACATGCAGACATTTATATTTTAACAAAGCAACATTGTAATGGCTGAACTGTAAGTTCAGTGCACACCCTGACTATAAGAGTAAACATCCAGGGCACATCATCCTGCAAAGATCAAAGCGCTCTTTTGCTAACATGTATTTTCTGTATCTGCATAACTTTAGTGATGTGAGGGTAATCCTGTTGTCTCCTGAGGTTCTGTTCATACATGTAACAGATGACTTGCAAGCTTATTATAGAAAGAAGAGAGCTGGAAACTGAGAAAGATGGAAAGATTTGCTCAAGATGTCCACAGAATGGCCAAGTTCCAGTCTAATGCCTTTATGAATCCTTCAAAAGTAAGGGCCAGGTGGCATCCTTACATGTTTTCTGCAGTTCATATCAAAGTCATCTGCTTTGCAGCTGAGGTTGGGATGAATCCTTCAGAGATGATACTGGGCTGTCACTCAAGGGCAAAATACCAAACCACTCTCATGAATAAACACATGCAGGAGAACATTAAGACTTTTCCTGGGGGTCCCCATATACCTAGGGTCAGCCTGACAGTTTACTGAAAGGCCTTTATTTTATTTAAAATACAGTTAGAAGAATTCTAAAAATATCTTTGAGGCATAATCCACCATTTTTTAAAATGTTTCTGCAGGCTGGATTCCTGCTCTTCTTTCTTTTCCTGCTGTCTGTTTGTGTAAAGGGGAAAGTAGACCATAAAACAGATAAACAAGAGACTTGGTTTGGGTTAAAACTTTAGTATTAATCCCCGAACTCATAGTTTTAAAAGATATTTAGATTTAGCCTGCTAAATTTGGTATGTGCAACAAGAATGGTAATGACTGATAGGATAGCACCTTAATTCTCCTACTCTGCATCCCTTGGCTGACATCATGCTTCACCACCAAATCATTTAACATGGCACAGAGATTAAAAATCTCCTTTATCCATGCTTAAACCTCCATCTGCTACTGGAGGATGCTGAAGCATCCCACCATCTAACCTATCCCTGAACATCGAAAACCACAGCAGCAGAAGCTGTCAGTTGTTAAATGCTCAACTTTAAAAGTATTACCCACATAGGAAGGAGGGCAAAGGAAGGAGGGTGGGAGAACAGTGCAATTTACTAAAAACTCAGAGACAGAGACACAATCATGCTTTTGCAAATCTAATTCTTACATCCAAGCACAGGTGGTTTAAAACCTCTTGTCTGCACCCCAAACCCATGTTGTTCCTCGTAAATGGTCTGACATCACCCCTTAATCAAATCTCTCCACAATGCTGCCTATTACTCTAGTCGTTATAGAGATTGTAAGGTTCTAACCAAGCTATGCTTGAAAGCATTTTGAAAGAAAGTAATTACTGATGTAACATTGCTTCTTGAAGTAAGAGAGAGAGAAAATTTTTCCTCCCCTCTTTCCTCTGGGGTTTGCAAAAAGCAATCACCTTGCATCAGACACACAGGCTTTCAAACACCAAAGCAAAATAGGTTTGGGTTGCAATTAGCACGTGTTCACTGCTCACAAGCTCCCTCTCTCTAAGCTGGGTCCTGGTCCATGATTCCTCCTCTGTCACATGTACTCAGGCTTGTTTTAGCAGATGATAGCTGCAGATTACAGCAGTCCAATTAACACATAATAGAAATTAGAAACTGGCTGAACCATTCTAACAGCCTCTCTGTCATTCTCATTCAAAAATTTTTCCCTGAAGTTACACAGTCAGCTCTCAGCCAGAGCAAGTCCACTACAGAGACAGCAGCAAAATTGGACTACAAGACTGTTGAGGCATAATTTATGTGCAGAAACCAACATAAGAGTGTGTTATAGCCTGAGTGAATGTGAAGCAGCTGATAGCTGTTTGCCAGGCAGAGTCTGAACTGCAGTTCTGCTCAGTCCTCGATAATGTAGTTCATTCCTGGCAAGACTATAATCTATGGCCAACCTGGTGCCTGCCAGCTCCACACCCCTTTCCTCGTATCAGTCATTGTTGACTGAATGTGAGTTACTGGTGTCATCAGAACCAATACACGGTAAATTGCAATGAGTCAATGACACAGTGCTTGTACCTGCAGCAAAAGACAGCTATAGCCAAATCCAAATGTCAAGTCAAATGCTAGCTTCAGAAAAAAAATCTGCCAGGAGCATTAGGTATGATGGCTAATTTAAACCAGAATTGGATTATTATCTGTATTATTATCTCTCTGGATGACACTTGGAAGAAGGTGACATTTCTCCTTTCCTTAGAGTGAGGTTTTGCTCTTAAGATAGGTAGGAGATTCCATTTTTTGACACATAAAGCCGTTGCTTTAAACAACGTCAGGGGAGCTGGCTTAGCAGGCCTACTGCATTTGCTTCCCCTTTTGCTACTAAATAGACAGTTGGGACTTTTAATACACTTTCTGGAACAAATTTTATTATTGTCAGTTGCTTCTGGAAAATCCTTAGTGTTACTAAACTCTTTTGTTACCACCAACCTGGAAAACTTGGAAGACGTAATTTACATAATGGGTTCCTGAGCCTACGCAAAGAAACAATACTTTTGCAGGGTGCATGTGTGCATGCACACACCCACAGAGACATACACACAGACACACATCTCGTTGATACACAGACAGTACTTTCAGAGTGGCTGCTTTCCAGTCTTTATCAAACTGCCAATTTCCAAGAAATCAGACACTTGCAAAGCTAATTTCCCCCTTATTTAATTTCCAGAGTGCTCCGTGATTCCTCAAGGTTTCAAGCCTCTCTGCAAGCATGGTTCTGTGATGTGGGCCAAGGTAACTATTCGGTTTATGACACGCCACAAACACTGGGAAACCAAGCTAGTTTGGAGTATTGATTTAAGCATGTGTGGGGATTTAGGCAGAGGCCTGTTTAAAGATATTCCAATGCCACTCAATTGCTGTCAGCTGTGGGCTGCGTACCAACCACATGACATCTGAAAGCTGTAACACATGACTACTGCAGAAATAATCACAAGATTAATGAGCCTATTGCAGTTGAGTGATATTATTTCTGCCAGAGGATGCTCTTTTGCAGTTCCAGTACTGGATTATCCCCTTCCTGATCTCTGTTATTTTAAGCAAGACATGCACATCTCAGCTTAAGGATTGCATGAGTTTATGAACAATTCTGATTGTTGTTTCAGCTAAAAGTAAAATGGATAGAGATCTTTTAAAAAAGTCAGAAGAGAACCTCACTGCCCTGGCCAGTATTTTCTCTCCAAAACCTGGAAATGACTGTAGCTTTGTGTGAAGCAGAATGAATCCACCTTGAATAGCTTGTGTGTTTCACTAAATGTTTTGGGGGAGCAGGATAGACACAGATGGGATGTTCTCCATCAGTCTGGGATCCAGAGAACTCCCTTGACCTGTACAGACACTTTGCTCCTTGAGGATGCTGATTTTCCACCAGAGTCCCCACGACCCACTGAACTACAAATAACAAAGTTGAGCAACATTTTTTGTGGAAACTGTTGTCAGCTAGGGTCTGTGAGATTTTTTGTATAATGCTTTTAGTCCTTTCTTTTGCTTATGAGGAAATACAATTTTTTTAATGATACTGTGCTTGAGTTCAGATGCACACAGGCTGTTATTTTACACAGCACTCCTGTGTGTGTGCCGCTTATCTCAGGGCATTGCTTTTTACAGTCTTTCCATTATCACTAGCTAGTTGCTTCTTTCCCTTCTGCTCTTCCCTTGTATCATCCATGGCAAAACCACTGAGACTGTATGCAGTTGTCTATGGTCTAACACAACGTTATGAGGAGGGCTCATTCCTTTCTACCTCCATCACTGCCCACTTACTACTGTCACTGATATTTAAACAGGCAGCTTGTGTCCTGCGTGTGCCCGTGTTTTTTCCTGATTAAGCAGCACTATTTATTTAGAAACAAGTTTCAAAGCTAGCCAGGGCCCATCACATGCTATAAGGTTTCCATTCCCCTTATTTACACCTTTGTTGGCAGCCATTAACAAATCCCAGTGCTGCTGTAACTCTCTTCTGAAGAGTGCTGAGCTTCAAGTGGTGCTGTCAGCTACCACACAGCTCTTAGGAGGCTTTGTCTTCAAGCTTTCAGGTAGCTGCTGTTACACAACCTAGTAGCGTTACCTAGTGAAGGCTGCTAATCAAAAGCAGAATGAAACAAAGCCTTTGCTCCAACTGACAAGGATTTGTGCAGACTCCGAGTTTAAGAGCTGTGGCTAAGTATTATGCTGAAGTCAGTGCTGAAAGGTGAGATTTCTTGGCCTTGCCCAGCGGAGTGGCCTGTTTTCATCCCCAGAGCTTAAAAGCATTAAGGTGGTCTGCACAAGCAAATGCTGCATTCCTTAGCCCAAAACAAAGAGCTGCTCTCCAGAGTTTTAGATCAGGAGCCCCTATGGGCTCTATCATCAGTTTTTAGGCAAGGTGAAAATCTTGAGGAGAAACACATGGTTATTATACAACCAAAGGAGCTACAGTTCTTTGCCCAGCCCTTCCCAAAGTAGTCGGTGAATAAAGAGTGCAAATATAGAAGTAATAATATGAGCAGTTTCTGTTCTGGAGTCCCGTTTCTGTTTTACTGCTGGAAAACCGCTGCTCAGAAGGCATCATTTCAGGGAGTGCCAGGGGGACTGTAGCCTCATTTCTTGTATTAGAAGTGAGCATATGCCACAGGTGCTTGCCTCAGATATCACTCACTTCATGAAGGCCTTCTCTTTCTCTGCACTGAGGAAATTTTTGTCTTAGTACATCAGCTTAGATACAGCTAGATACTTCGTAAATAGGACTATCCTATGTAATAAAAACACAAGCTGAGACTCTTCTCAAGGTGTGAACTCAAGTCCTGCCAAGATGACAACTGAAGTCCAGAGGAAAATATATTGGTGCTGAGGGGCGAATGTGCACAGTCTGAAGTACTGTTCTGCAAAGTCTCATCCTGTGCTGCTCTTTCCTCCAGTAAGTGATAATAACTTTTGAGGGCTTGATACATATGCCATTGACAGGCTATTACATGCCATCCAACGAAATCTTGATCAGTCCAATCCTAGCCATAAAGCTTTCCTCAAGGAGGTGCTGGCAAAGATTTGGAGGTTCAGGGGTTTTAAAAGATCATAAGGACTATTACAGTCACACTATCTGAACTCCAGTATAACACAGGCCATTTAATTTCACTCATTGGTCTCTAAATTTAGATGTGCAGCTTCTTACTGAAGCAGTTTTGGTATCTTTTGGAAAGACATCCAGCCCTGATGTGAAGACTCCAGGAGATGGAGAATGTACCACATCCCTTGATAATAGTTACCACTGCTTAATTACTCTTACACTTGAAAGTTCTTGTGCCTGTGTCTATTAAACTAAAAAGCTTTCTCATATCTGAAATCTTCCTCCACTCAGGTACTTACAGGCTGTGATTAAACTACCTTTCCCTTTCCTATTGGTGTTTGCACTGTGTTAAGCCTAGATGAGGAGGACTGTTTTTATGCCTTGATTCAGTCTTGGCAGTTTCCCTGAGCCAACCTTATTTTTTATGCCTTTTTTGAAACAAAGCATGGACACTAGAACAGGAATGGGTTTCCAGAAATGGCTTTGGGCAAAGGTTAGTACAATCTACTTCTCAATGTTTCCTTTTCCTGGAGAACCTGTTTTAGCCAGGGAAGTTTTACTTAGTCCTTTAAAGGGTCTCTAAACACTTTGGGGAATTAAAAAAACCAATGCTCCTGGCAAGTTCAGGGAAGTTCTGCTGAGTATCAAGAAACAAAATAGAAGCACTGGCTAACACCTTGTAGTTCATTTTCCATCTATCACAAAGGAGGAGGGCAAAGGGTTAGTGGGAACTACTTGTAATTGCAGGTTTCAAAGGGTGTGATTACAATTTGTCTCTATTGTGAAAGCTCAAGTTTGGAAATAATTGCTTTGTTTAACTTCAGCTCTGTTCCTTTTGTACTGCATTTAAAAACATTCAAGAATATCTTTAGAGCTGCATATTCATCAGTAACTGGCAGAAATGACCCCAATAGCATAGGACTAGCACTCCTGAGCTCAGACTATTTTCTCCGAGTCAAATACAATCAAAAGCTTTACTGATAGCATTGAAACCTGAATTATATAGGCATCAGACAGCCCATCAACAGCAACACAGGGTAGCTAGGCTAAAGACATAAATAGAATTAACAGCCCCAATGGCAGCATTATGTCTGCTGAGCTCTCCTTCCATATTTGCCTGCTTTTAGCTAAAACCTCCACCTTCCTATAACAGTTACTGGTGGTTTCTGCAAGCATTGATTTGTTCTGATGAGTAGAAGAAACTTGCCATGTATCTTTTTGAGATACGCCTGAGATATTTCCTACAAAGGAAACAAGTAAAACTTCTGAAACCTCATTCTGGCTTAAAAATATGCACAAGTTATTCTTGCTCTAAACCTCAGTTTGCATTCCCTTTCTACTAGGGCAATAAAATAAACACATAAGTTACTGATTAATTTTGTTACTCTGGCTGCTGACTGCATATTCACCTGTGAATTTGCTTTCTCCCTTCACAGTTTACCATTCTACTATATCCAGCAAAGCAGTTCACTCCAAGTGCGAGTCATTCCTGTTCATAGGCCCAGCAGAAGGCCTGCATAGTACAGGCGTACAGTCCGTAAACACCCACTACAACTAATTTAACTTAAACCTTCAACTTATATTTGCTTGTTGGAAAAATAAAAATACATAAAACACTGCCCTCTGGTTTTAAAAGAGCCAGAGCAAGCTATTCCACTTCAGATGATCCAGTAACTCAGCAGGAGATACAGCCAAGTTCTGCTCTCACAGAGATTTCATGCAGATTTGTGCTGTGCCTGCACCTACTTGATATGGTCCTCTAGAAGCCTGGAGTCTGTTTAAAATCTCAGTCTAAGCTACCATTAGAATTTGAAGTTCTGCTAATAGCCTTTATTCCATCCCTGTTTTTCATCACACACCTGGGAACCCAGATTTTATTGTTAGATGTCTACTGCATGCCATTGTCTCCTGACTCCTCAGTGCTTTGGCCCTTTACCCATCTGGCTGCCTTCAGTTCTACGCAAGAGATATTGTTTTGGGTCATAACAGCCAGGTGCAAATGACTGCAGCCCTAGCAGCTGGCTCAGTGGATTTATCTGTTTTCTTTGCCATTGGGCTTATTCCCATCACCAAGGACTCTCTGGTGCTGAGGCTACAGCATTTGCTTTTGCAAATTTAAATCCCGTTCACCAGCTGAGTGTCCAAGAGCAACAAAAGCCAGCAGCATCAAAACTGATTAAACACCTTTCTGTAGAATGAATTCTGGTTGCATAGTAAAGGTGCAAAATGAATGTTTAAGGTAGAGACTGAACCCCCCAGTACCAGTCTTCTGCTGCTGACAGGCTTTACAGAAGGATGACAGGCCCACAGACAGCAGACAGGAAGCTGGGCTGTAACCAGTACAAAGGGCTGTGCAGCAAAAGGTTTGCTGCTGGCATCTGGGGCCACGAATGGCTTTGCTGTAGTGTAAACTGCTCTGCAGTACTGGGCACCATGCACTGCAAGGTAGTCCTGCAAATATTAATGAATGCTCAAGACATGTCTCGTTTATCTCTGTTTTGCAGATGGGTAGGATACAATCAGACCTTTCAGGGACTCGTTCAGGGCTGCACAGAGGCTCTGCAGCATAATCAAGATCAAAACACTTGCAGTTGTTGTGTCAGTCTGAAACTGTACTGCCCTGCTGGACCAGGGAGCAGAACTAAGGCGTCTAGTTTTTCAGCCTCTAGCTTTGCAGGGCTGACTAGACACCCTTGCTTATAATCAAGGTTAATTTTAGTTAGTCAAAGTTATAATTTATTACTTCTCTTCTGGAGCATTTTGCTTCTCTGGGTGGGGGCACTTACGAAGATTGTTTTATGCACAGTGATTGTGTCATTCTCTGAAGCCAACCTGGAAGTATGTCCCTACTTTGCTTTCACTGCTACCATTCATGCCAGGGAATCTTTAATACTTGATCTTTTTTGAGGTCAACATTTTTCTCTCTTCTCTTTTTGTGTTCAGAGGGAAAATGGTGCTTCTTTAGGATCTGGGCAAAGCAACCAGGTGCATTTTAAGTACAGATCCCTGATCCCCCAGAGAGCTGCCTAATTAAACATGAACTCGCTTACTCACCCAAGCTCCATGGCTCAGCTGCTCTCACCCTGCTGTACCGCCCCCAGCCACTGTCTGCTGCATCGCAGAGCGGCTAGTTAAAGGAGAAGAGGCTTTGTCGCCTTTGATGTTCACACATCACAACTGCCACTCTTAGACCACTTGATAATTATTTTTCCTTTTTGTGGATTAGGACTATCAGTGCAATGCAGTTTCTTTACATCTTTCCTGTGAATGGCCTGATTGCATTTGGGGGAATATGTATGGAAGTGGCTCTATTTAAAGTATAGGTGCAGAAGACAACCAGAATTAAGTTGCAGGAGCAGGGAGTGTGCTTCTAACAGAGCACGTAGCCAGATGCTCATGCTGCAAAGTCAACATCACAGGAGTCAGGAGGTCAAGCTACTACAGACTGTAGCTAACCCATTTCTCCTGTCTACTCAGTGTCTGTCTGCTGTCATTTAAAACATTTTGGTTGTTGCCTCTTCTCTGAGCTGCCACCACTCTGGATGTGATGAAATACCATTCGAAAAATGAAGTTCTCGCTAAATAAAACATTAACAACATGTCCAGCCATTAGTCTTCCATAGTCTCCCATTCCTTACCACAGGCAGGCATTTAGAAAGCCTCTCCAAGCTGTGCAAGCTGAGTTTGTTCAGGACAGAATGTTGTACTGCCCTTCTCTTTTGCCCCGGAAGCAATCCCTTAAGATTAAAGAGGAAAAAGAAAATACCGATTGTAATCTGTTTCACATAGCTGCTCTGTGAACTGTTTTACAGAGTTGCTGACAAGAAAAAGAGCTGAAGCCGGCGAGGAAGGTGAGCAGATAGTGAACACGCACACACACATATGCACACATAGTTTTCTTGTCAACATACCAGGATGTTTTGGGGAAAACCCAAACCCTCATTTTGCAGTAACAGAGGCAAGTAACGTGCCTCATGGGCAGGCTGGCAGCACTTAAGGTGATCCTGAAAGGGCCTGGATTGCTGTGGCTCTGTGGAATTAAGCAGAAGTAGCTACCCATTTCAGCCTGACTCTGCTCCCCACCTCACAAAGCCACAGTGCTCCGGGGCAATGCCAGTGCCAACCAGTAGTATAACAGGCATGGAAAGTGACCCTGCTTGTCGTGCATTGTCTCATCGCTGGTAACATCTGTCTTGGTCACAAGGAGGAGCGCTTGGCCTCACTTTAGCTAATGGAGATGTTGCAGTGCCCAGGGAAGTAATATTAGCCAGTGACTTCCTTTCCAAGGTCTTGTTCTTAGTTTATTCACTGCTGATAAGAAGCTTATTTCATCAGAGCACTGTGGGCTGGCCAGTTCACTTTCATGAACCAGTACCTGAAATAAATGTTGCAGCTGTCTACCCAAGAATAGCTATGTTGCCGTAAGGTATCTTCCAGCATACTCTGGAATAAGAGTGCAGACATCCTCAGGAAGCCCCAGTGAGCCAAAGAGAGCCTGGAAATACATCAAGAGAAACAACCTGCAGAAGACATGAATGAAAGCGAAGGAGCAAGGGAGGATGGAACATTGGAGCTTGGCCAGCAATGTTGACGGGTAGTTAGATCTAGGGAAACAGATCTTCTAGAGGGAAACAATCTTCGTCCCTACCACATATAAACTCATATTTATTTTTATTAGTCAAAATCTGCTTTGTTTTGATTTGGTCATAGGATGTTTTGATTGAACAGGCTGAATTTGCAAAATGAAAAAGAATGACAATTTAAAATGTTAATTTTCATCTAAATGTTCCACAGGAACTAACACACACTTAGTGAGCACTCCTGAAAGTTTGCTGGAACCAATTCTGCCTGCCCAGAATTACAGTAATATCTGGACTGAAAGGCTGGGGGGGAAGAGGAAACAGACTGTGCTTCTTGCCTACACTTTGAATTTTAGCCAAGAACATATCTGTTTTACTTACATGTGTTGTTAAACAGGCAATAACTGCCTTCAATGTATTGGATTTTTCTGTAAGGCCCTCATGAAAGTATTTAGACACTGAAGAGCTCAGAGCTGTTTTCTTTTCCCCTTTACTGTCTCCCCCTGCACTGTTCTCTCTCTTCAAGTGTGTTTTCCATCAAGGTATGGTTTTGATTAACTGGAGGAAAGGCCTGTAAACATTATAATACTGTAACTTGTTCATGCTCTGTCTATATGTTTACATAAAACTTATAGGAAGGGGATCTCGATGTCTAGCTGGGACCTTACAAGAATAAGTAGTAAAAAGAGTTCTTCTCTCTTTTTGCCATCTTTCGTTCTTGCCCATAGTTGGCTACTTTTCTCATTCTCAGTTTTTTCCTTTCAAATCCAATATACTTGTTCAAATAGGCTTGTCCAAACTGAGTTATAAAATCTTCAATTGCTTTAGGGTTCATGAGTGTTTGTAGTCTATGAGCTGTGCAATATTTTCTGCTCCATTTGCCAAGGGCTGGAAAACCATGGTCCACCCTGTTAGGACGTATCTGTTTAGAGCGCTCTCTCAAAATATTAAATTAATCCAATATTTATTTCCATGCCCCTATTGTTCTGCCCTCTTAAATGTTAGATAGCAAGATGGCTAACAAGAAATGCGTACTTTCTGCACTCTATTACAGCTATTTGGAAAAAAGATAATAGTGAAACACTGCAGCCATATCAAAAGCCACAGGGAATTAATCTGCAACATGCAAGTGGCATTCCAAAGTGAATGGTCTCTTGATCCTAAACTTTTTTCAATTCCTTTCAAGAAATCTCTCCTGGTTTCTTCCTGTTATTATAGCTGTACTTATCAGTTTAATATTATAGATCTTAACCCTATTATAGGGCCCTTTCTGCCAAACATTCCAGTCCCTTGTATACCAAAGGAGTCCCTCCTGTATGTGACTGCCTTGAAACAAACGCAGGGAAATCCCTTCAAACCATCTGCAGTCTACTTTGCAATGCCTTAAGTATACAGTCTTGCTCCAGCTCCAGGAAAGTTTATGGCTAACAATAGTGAAGGTTTCCAGTGCTGCATCTCACAGTTACATTGTGAGGTTTGCTCAGTGGCTTTGGATGACTTGGCCTGAGATCCTTGGGAAGGTTGGGGTTTTTTTCTTTTTTCCATTCTTCACCCACTGCACAGCTATATGTGCCCACAAGTGGCAGGTTCAGCAGGCACGAAGAACGGAAGAGGCATTTAAAACTTCCTCTGCTAAAGTCAAAACCTGCCATCACAGCAGGTCCACCAGGTAGATGTCATGGTCTACGTGTCTAGGAGAAATATGCACTGCTTTTGCCTACATTCCTCTTATCCAGGGCTCAAGTAGAGCATTTTAATCTCTAACACTGATTAATCCATCACAAAACTCCCTGAAAATACGCTAACGAGAGAAAATTCAAGGAGCAAGTAAACAGCAGAATGGCGTTGAGACAGGTGCAAAACCAGTAAATGCCTTCTGACATACTAACAAAATTATGAGGCATGAGTTTCTGTTTGAACTAAGCAAAATAAATACTCTTAACCCAGAAACACTTAGGGGAAAAAATGCCAAGAGACTCATAAAACCATCGCTGCAGTATTTGCATTGATAATTTTAACTGGCATTTTACAGTGTGGTGTTTCATTCATGTGCTTGAGGCAGAAAAACCTATCCCCAAGTCAAAAAAACATTAAAGTAAAAAATGGATTTCAATAAAACAGGATATAAAAACAAGAAATGACTGTAAATGGAATTGAAAGCAAACTGCATAAAGCTCCAGAGTGAGCCTTTCCTTTCTATTCCAGAAAATTTACCTCTTGCAGCTGCAGTGTGATCATTATTCATACCTACTTTCCTATGAATTTACTGCTTATGGTAATATTTAGTGGTCCTTCAATCACAGGCATTTGTCTGTTCATTTCCATATCTCCTAAAAATTAACCAAGAGCAGGTATTAAGCCTTCTTCTTCTCACCATCTGATCTACCAATGCTGGAATGAACAGAACGACAATTTCTAGACTGTGTAAGTGTTGAAATGTGGGAAGTGGTATCAGAGGAGCAGAACAGGTAAGGGAGAAAAAAACCCTCACTGAAGACAGAAAATGTGAAATGATTTGCACTCCAGCAATGAGTTTTCTCCCTACAGGCACAAATGTTGGAGTTCACATGATGGTAAAAACACTACTACCACATAAAAGTTGGTTCTGCTATGAAAAATGTGAAGTGACTTTTCAATGTGAATTCATGGTATTGCCAAGGGTGAAAGTGCTCTCTTTCAAAGCTTTGAAAAAGGCCAAAAGAAAATGGTAAATTTCACCCAGAATCAAATAAACAAACAATAAAAAACACTTTCACATGTGAATCTCACAGAGCTGGCAGGCTTGGGTAGTTTCATACACTGTATATCAGTGTTAACGATGACACTGCTCCATACTTTGTAAGCCAAGGGGCACAGGGACTGAGCTTTGCCAGGATAAGATTCCCCAGTTTTCAGTCAGTGGCATAGAAAACTACTTTTCTGTCCTTCAGGACCAAGCAGTTACCAGAATGGGAGAGAAAAGAATATCATCTAGTCCCACTGTCCATCTCCAACAGCAGCAGCAGCAGCAGCCAGGACCAGCTGCTTTAGAGGAAGGTCCTTAACAATTTGCAAAATGCAATCGTGGATGCTTTTCCAGAGACGAACATTTCCTCTCTGGATTTAGTGCCAAACCTGACACAGGTGTGAACACACAGAGCTGCAAATTTTCTAAACTATCCAATCCAGCTTCACTACCCCTTCCTGGCCTCTTTGAACTGTAAACAGATTAGGGCTTGGCCTTATCCCTCCAAATGGAAATCAATCTAGCATAGAGAAGTCTGCAGCTGGTGTAAGGTAATTGAATTTAGCTGCTGCTTTAGCTCTCACATCCCTGACTCTGCGTAGTCCAGGGTTTCTCCTGCACTCTGACCCTTCTCGGGGACAGTGGGGTGCCTTGCAGCTGAATGTCACCTAAAGCTGCCCTTGGCTGTCTCTCATCTGAGATGAGGAGATGTCGAGAAAGAACAGGGAGTTACACTAGCACCCTCTTCACTGCACTGCTGGGACCTCAGCTGCAAAGAGGAGTCTGTTCTCTTAGATGTGGGTAATTGTACCAGTCTACACAGTAGCCAGGTGCTAGCGAAGTACCCACTAAAGGGAGACTGTCTTATGAGAAGATGATTCCTATCTGTTTGCTTAACCTCAATAATCCAGTCTCTTCTGTTGCTAGTTCCCTCCACACTGCAATTTTGCTTTTGCCTTTGAAGGAGACTTTTCCAACGCCTGTTACAGCAATGGCTGAATAGTTCCCTTAATTTCTACACTTGAATATAAACTATTTCCAAATAAAGATGGTGCATAATAAGCCTTAATATGAATGATTGCTTAGCTGGAAAGGGAAGTGTGAGTGTAATGGCAGTGGAGAAGAGAGAGCAGTAAATGGGTATCTCACACAGGGAGAAAACAGCTCTGATTTCTATTATCTCAGTAATAAATGGCTGTTTGACATTCTTCAGTGTTACTATATATGGTTTGATATTACAATACACACTGTATAACTCAGTTACTCAATGCAAGAGGCTGTGGCATCCTTCCAAAATCTAATATATGTGAAAGAGTAATTTCTGCAAGGAACTCATCTCTGGCGCTGTCATGGATTTGGTGAAGAAACTGATTGGCAACCAGTTACCTTGGGAGGATTTTTAAAAGAGTATACATTTAATATTTTATCATTTTACATGGATCAAATAGAATGCTAAGTATAAAGTCACTGCTATTGTTAGCCTGTGAAAATGAGCAGAATTTACTGGAAAAATATGTCAGATCCTGAATTAAAAGGAGTGGATGCTTTGCTCAGAAATAATTGCTTTTCAAGTTGATTCTTTATTTTACTTACTTTATTTTCCATCTAAAGGTGTATTAAAAAACAGAAATGAGAGGCAAGACTGAAATGCACTCTATTAGCAGATGTGTAGGAGATCATGTATTTCTTGATAAAATACTGTGCCTTGCATTGGATATGACATTTAAAAGCAATAGAAGACCCTGTGCAAAACAAAGGTGATACGTAAGGGATGGAAACCTTCTATAATTACTAAATGTGAGGAGGTTTATAAACAACCTCTTGCAATCTTCAGCGTTTGGAATCATGTTGTAGGGATAGTCCCTTTGGACGGATGCTCAGCCACATCCCTAGTCAGTTGTCATCCTCATCCTTCCTGCAGACAAATATTCTGTGCTGTTATCTAGGTCACTGATGAAAATGTAGACCAACATGGGCCCTTATATGGATTCCCAGACATTGGTCATAGATCATTACCCTTTAAGCCTGGTAAGCCAACCCACTTTTGACCCACAGAATAGCCCATTCCTGAGGTCCATCCTTTGCTTCTAAATACAAATGTTGCAGGAGACAGTGTAAAAACCCTTACTAAATTGCATCTTCCTCTCTTCCTTTAGCCTTACTCTCATGTTAGCCACTTTTCTCAGCACCCTTGGAGCCTCCCATCCAGCCCATGAATTTGAAGACATCCAGTTTCTCTAAAGAGTTCCTAGCTTGTTACTCCCCCACATCAGAGGAGATAAAATCACTCTTGGTGTTTTCTCCCCAGCTAGCATGATACGGGCACAGGCAGCAGAGTCCATGGTCTGATTTACTTGGGCAAACATTTGAGCTGGACGGAGGATTCCAGGTTCAGGTCACAAAGCCATTCCAGGCATGCTTCATAGAGGAATTGTCTTCTTCCTGTCTTCCCCACACCATGTTATATTTAACTTCCCAAGGCTCATTAACCACAAGCCCGTACCTTGTTACCACATCAATTCAGTGGAGTTATTTTTCAGCTGCAGTTATGCTTCAACTTGGAGAATTAATTTCCTTTAACACTTGCCCTATTAATCACTTTAACAATCAAATTAAGACCATTATTTTAATGAGTTAATGGATTGTGCAGAGCAGACGATACACATTTATAACCACTTATGCCAGAGCACTTTTATAAAAGTCAGCCTTGTCAATAATATATTAGACCATAAATGTACTCCTATAGGGTCGGGGGAAGGGATGGGAAAGTGTTCTGTTTGACAGATTTAAATATGTCTGCCTCATCTCTGTGGGAGCTTTTATGTGCTCTGGGCCTATTAAAATCAAGTGCGAGTCATTGAAAGAAAGAGCTGTTATTTTTTTCCAGGGATATTAGTGCTAGATGGCAGGGTATTCTCTTTTAGATTGCCTCTAACCTAGCTGTTCTAGATACGTCATCAAAATGAAGCTTTTTTTGCCACATTTTTCACATATTTTCTCAAGTAGATGCTGCATTACAAAATTCCACCATCTCTCCTTTGGTTCACAGCTCCCTACTCCTCATGTGGAAATTTTGGCCTGAGGAAGTGGGGAATTATTCAAGTACTGAGTGCTGACAACTTTCATATTTCTCTGATTAAAAGCATGATTTCTTGTGGGATTACACCCTGCCAGGGCAATTTAGATTAACATTTACAAGAGATGGAAAGACAGCAAGGTTAAGAGTAGAGGGACCAAACCCAACCTGTGCAAGAATATATGGACATGCTTTCATCCCACGAGTCAGGGCGGGTTTGTATAGGCTAAGTTTTTGTCACTGATGTTTATAAGGAGTTGAAGAGCTTTAGACAAAAATGTTCTTGCCATGATCAATAGAAGCCATACCTTTTAAAGGTTTCAGTAGCCTTTAAAGAAAAGAACAGGGGAAAATCAGCCACTCTGAGGCACTCTAGTTCCCTGTCTCTCTCAAGCAGAAATTAATAATGACCTCTCTCATCTTACTGTTCCCAAAGATGGGACTGAGTGCAGAATACCAGCATCTACCAATGGAGCTGAGACATAATAAGGGAACTCAAACTGAAGCACTTAATTTCCTTTGGACCAATTTCTGGGCCCAAGTCTTCTACCCACAAGCAGCAGGTGCCTGATTAACAGAAAATATACTTTTTCTGTGTTGTGCACATTTGCACAGGGACCCCTACACCACCTACGAAAATGGTGCAGTCATCAGAATAAGCCGTCATCAGCCCTCATCTGGCTAAACTAGGAAAGCACTTGCATCAGGATTTCCAGACTCATGATACTCAAGATAGAAAGCAACTGTTTAAAATGTCTTTCTAATGGGAGAGATATATCAACAAGGCTTTGCTTTCTGCAGCTGAATCCTATTATTGATCATACAACTTCACTGTGCAAAAATCCATCTATATTCCTGAAGCAGTTTCTGCTAAAATAATACTTCAGTTATGTGCCATCTATACCAATAAACTCTGGGGCTTACAGATCTGTTGGAATCTTTACAAGGGATATACCACAATGCTGTTGAAATAAATGACATCCTTCCAGTTTAAAGCATCAATTTCCAGAATCAAGGTATGTGTTTGTGGGTGGGATAGGAATATACATCAGAAAGACTAAATCAAAATGACCAGGATGAGTTGGGAGGAGCCAAAATAAATTTTATTGTGACCATAGTTAGAGAGACTGTTTTTCTCATGATGGTTGTGTTTAGGGTGTACATATGGAAGATTCACTTGACTGTCCTTCAGAGAGGAATATTAGGTAATAGGAGACTGCCTGATTATGCACAGTTAATGTGTAAGGACCCTGGGACCCATCCCTAGCTGATTGTTGCCAGCCTGAGAAACATTAAAGAAATGTGTTTAGAAGAACCTGAGCTGAGGAAGAGATTTTGGCTATGTCTACATTAGCAAGTAGTGCAGCCCAATAGCAGAAGATCTATAGTGTGAAACAACTGGTGGTGAGGACCCAATATCCATATTACAAGATTTGATGGCTTTTCTGCAGGCCAACTCTAGTATGGTCACATTAACTGAATGCCCAGGAGGCACTGCCACACATCATGGGTGTCCCTAGAGCACATTTTCCCATTCAGTTTCTTCTGAAAGGAGTCCAGGCTGCACGCTCTGTGACAATGAGGGTTGTGCTTCAGAAGTGTACTGCTGATCTGAACTAAGATGCTAAGATGCTGAACTAAAATGCACCTTCTGTGGGAGGGAGGGAGAAAGGGAACTAAGTACTCACCTTTTCATGAAATGCCAAGGATTTTAAAGGTAATGGCTTTGCAAGACAAGCTCTAATCCTGTATTACTTCTGCTTGATGAGTAGAATCTGAACAACAGAACCCCCCATACCTGAGTAAAGCATTTAGCAAGGATGTCCATTGCCTTCTTAACACACAATGGTACGATCATTAAAGATTCATTCCCTTAAAACATTTTTATGTCCTTGGTGAAAGGTACATTAGAAATACATAATTTAAACTCACAACCCATTAATCTACATGCAAAACCAAACTAAAAAATGTAAAGTATTTATTATTTGCCAACAATACATCTTTCCTGTTAAGATCAGCAAGAGTAAGCAATGTTATTCTCTTTCTGGTTTGCTGTGCAGTTAGGGAGTGAGGGTGAGGCAAGCAAATAGTCAGTCCATTAATATGTCTTTTAAAAAAAAGAAAAAGGCAGCATTGGTGTCATGACATTTATTGCTCCTCTAGCACATCCGAGATAATGCAGTAGTTACTCCCCTGAGCTGACCAAGACGCCATCTGCAAAGCACTACTGCTACATTTCTGAAAAGCAGAATCAATTTCTAGCTCCTGCATGGTCTTCTGTTAATTTGCCTACTTTTCACTTCCCTCCCTGTGAGAAGTGACAATATGTCCACCGTGGGCCATAAGGACTACCTCTGCCTGTGCAGCCTCGCTGCTAATGGCACTGTGCTCTGCCTGCGGACACCTATGTCACGGGTGCCCTCTGGATACTATGAGCAGCCTGGCCCTTCTCCTTGCCTTTGGACAGGACAGGTCAGGTGTGTGCCTTCCTGGGCAGGATTAGGATCCTTCAGAGTTTTATTAGCATTCATTTTAAATTAATACTGGGGAGATGTTGTGTCCTAGATTTCAGGTGTCAGCTTATGAGTATAGAAGTTCTAAGCCCCTAAGGTAGTTCATTAAATAATATGCTCCAGGACAACGGTCCTTCTTGGGTTGAAGACTGGAAAGTACATCTTTCAAAGCTACTATATTCAACACATAATTTAAGTTCTAATATAAAACCATAATATGATTATATTCAGACACATTTTATTTCCTGCTTTGGTCTTACACACCTATTACTGTTTCAAATCCTAGTTACTTTAGAGTAACTTTTTAATAGCAAAATCAATTTTCTCTAAGCAAAATTTCATTATCGTAGAATTCTCATTAAAAAGGTGTCTGATATAAAAAGCAGAGGATGGGAATGAGTAAAGTGCAAATCACTACTGTAGTTTTCTTCCAGATTGGTTTGCACTCTGAAGAGATATCCAGTACTTGTACTGCTACAATGAATAGTGACCAGCACCTAATAGAAATTTTTGGGCATCTAATTTATAGGTTCTTCCTTCAAGTTATATACTTTCCTATCACAGGAACAGAGAACCAGAAGGGGCCTTTTATTCCATCAAGTCCAGTCCTCTGCTAGATCTAAATGTCATTTTTCTCAAATGGAAACACTGGCAATTCCCACAGGGTCTTCTACCTGTCAATTTTTATGTTAAGATTGTACTTCAGGGCATTCTGGGTGTACGGGTACTACTTAGGTGAACCTCCTTGCCCTTCCTAGCTGTAGATATAAATAGCATTTTCATCCTAGATGGAAGTTCTGTGGCAACCAGGAGTAAAGACACCTGACCAGTCCCACACTAGCAGCACCATTAAAAAACATAGGAAAAAAAATCCTAGAAGTTCTTGAAAGGAGGATTGTTAATCCAGTAAATAGAACAGTGTGCAAGATTGAGGATATGATTATATTTTAAAATGGAGAATCAAAGTCTATGGTTACAAACCATACATCTATTACTATCTGCAGATCTAAAGGAACAATCTAAAGGTGTTTTTTCTGCAGTGTTAGTGCTAAATATGGTGCAGAAATGTGTTTTTAAAATTTGATGAAATTAAGATCTTGGGGTACATATCTTTGACCTCTAAATTGGGTAGCGTCACTTTGACAGAGGGCTGTTGTGAGTGTAATTCACTGTAGACACTCATTCATTCTGTGGCGGAGGCCATGCCAGCATTAAAAATTTGGGTACAGAACCAAATTAAAATGAGATGGGCAAAGCTGTGCTCTAAGAATCCAGAAATGGTATTAGAAAGCTAAGTGCACTAAATGCTGCACTTTTCACTTTCTATCCCAAAATGCTTCCTTACTTCCTACCATGCACATCTGTGCAAAGACACTATTTCCATGATTTATATATGCTTTATTTTTATTGACACTTCTGCAGAGCTCCTTGCTGAAATAAAGAAGATAATAAAAAATTATTGGCACGTTTATCACAGGTGTAAGTGTAAAATCTCAGTCATGACTTATTTCTCACTACCCAAAAAAAGTCAAGCTGATGCTTTCTCATTCTTGGATCTTATTTGCATGGTGTTTGAAGTTCCCCATCAATGTGGTTTTCTTCAATTCTCTCTAGGGACAAGATGAGGTCAAAATAATTCCTCCTGCCTTTTCATCTCAGCATTGTCTTGCTGGAGTGAAGCAAAGTCAAATGTTATGGTCTCATGATTTTACTTTACATAGAAGACAAGACTGTCTTCCAGACTACAACAAATTCTTATTACTAAAATGTTAATGCAGTAATGCAATGAAAGTGATCTGAATTTGAGGACTTGGTATAGCATCTGTGGACCACAGCTGAGGAACCATTCAGCTAGACAGTCCAGACATAATATCATACTGGGATCAGTGCCCTTAATTTGGCTCCCTGCTAAATGATGCCTCTAAGAAGAGCAGTGATATTTCTTCACAAATGGCCTATAATCACATACCATTCCTGTCCTAAAGGGAACAATGTCCACAGTCAACACAGCAATTCCCCACACCTCGGAAACAGTGAAAAGGAGAAATACACCTCAGGAGAAAAGAGGGTTTGGTGGGTTGCACTCTAATTTATGAGCCAGCGGGAGAAATAGGTTGGAGACCTTGCTCTTCATGTCAGCTTGAAGGAGGTTCAGTGCGTGAGGACTCAATATCATGAGGCTCTAGGACAATAATGGGACTGTACTACAAGCATTAACTGTTTTCAATTTGTTATGGACAGTTAAAGTTGATTTGAGGTAGGTGACAACAAATGAAGGGGCAACATATGAAAAATCAAAAACATTATCTGGGATACGAAACTGGTATCAAAGAGCAGGAGCAGACCACAGAGAAAGGAAAACACTGGTCCCAAGGATAACCTAGATAAGCAGGATGACTGCTTTCCAAGGAAGCAAAGTCCCTCACCCAACTTTTGAGATGAGCTGTATTTCCTTGTCAGTGGAATTCATTCCTGAAAAATCCTGTTCTTCAGAAATCATCACCATCAGAATCCTCAAAATAAGCCATCTTACTAAAATAAATTATTAGCAAACTCTCTCTGGCTCCCCCACTACAAGCACTCTTAAGCAAATGAAATAGAGGCCTTCAGGCTCTCTCCTTTTTTATTCTTCCTTGTGATTAACTGCATAATAAAAAAAGATATTAAGTGGGTATAAATTTTATACAGGCCCATCTAAATGGCAAACCATTATAACTACAACAATAAACAAGAGCTATATTTTTCTGAAGTGTTTAAATGTAGCGTGCATATGCACTGTGACTATTCCAACTCCACTGTTTCCTCCCAAGCCAACAAGCTGCCAGGAGAACTGGATACCCCCAGCTCCCAGCTTGTATGTGTATACTAATGCTGGCAGCTCCCTATACACGACTCAGTCTCTCTTGCTTTTCATTTGCAGGCTTCAGCATTCTCAGGGATCAAAATTAAAAGCAGCACTATAAACAAAGCTTCAGCCAGGGAATTTTTTTCCTAGATATTGCTCCAAAAGAGGGATGGTTTTTGTTACTAGTATCATTTCTGCTCCTATGATCTGGTTCAATTTTTCTAGAAATGAGGACAATTCAGCAAACAGAACAACATTAGCAAGGCTTAACACTCTTACAATTCCAGCAACACAGAGGGCTACTTAAAAAAAACATGATAAATTTAGGTACAGAGAATTCCATGTGTCCGAAGTCCAAAGGTTAAAGCAGGCATCTGTCACAATGTGTCTGCCAGCAAACACGTTTGCATTTAAAAAAAGAAATCACCAATAGCATCCTGGAGCCATGTATTTATAAGGGCACATCACAGTTCTTTTTGTCTTATTCACACAAGAACTCTATCCTGCCCAGTGACTGAGAACCTTAACACGATAGAATGGACTCTGTTCACAAGGGTTACATTTACCATGGCCAGTATTATGGAAACTCATTGAGGTTTTTGTCTTTTCTATAAAACATTTATTTCATAAAACTATTAACAAATCATTATCAGATTCCAAATAGGTAAGACTGAATCCTTTGCAAATGCAGACCTCATAGCAATTTCACAGTAACTGATTGAATGCAGTAACAAATTTTGGAGGGAGAAGTCACTGAGTTTTAGAATAAAGTCCAACACCTCTCCATGTCTTGAATTCCGTTCCGAGGTTGTGTGCAGCAGGTGGCCTAGGGCTACTGTCTAAGAGCTGCTGAGCATGGAAGATTTTGCTCTCAGGCCCACTCACATCAACACTCCTGTTTGTATCTCACAGTCAAAACAACAATGCTACTCTAGATGGTACATTGAATGCTGGATTCTTTCCCTCATCTCTTTTCACTAAAGCTTATATTTTCTTTTATGCTGTTGAAGCTACAAATCAATTGCAGAAATAATGGATCTGCCTATATAATGGCTTATGGAAAATTAGTAGAATGGAAAAGTTTTACTGAGCTGATAAGCAACATGCATCTGTCCCTACTGCATACAAAGATTAGTGTGCAGAAAACAGTACTGGAAATAAGGACACATTTATCCAAAAGTTCTCCTTCAAAATAGAAGCAACTTTTCCTATTATTCCTGTTGTTATTATAGTCTGCATGCATGCTGCTGATGCATGCTAACTATTTCATAGAAATAAAGTTGTGGTCTGAAAATATGCAAAGTCACCTTCTCACTCTGCTTCTGAGAAGACCTTGGCTGTAATGCTTGGAGACACATGTATAGATCATTCATTGTAATTTCATTAAGGCTGCAGAATCTTGTTGTCAATTCCTCATTTAGTGTAATTTAGAGAAAAACATCAGTTAGGTTAAAATCAAGAGAAGAACTTTTTTCTCAGTTCTTTTTCTTGGTAACTTTCCAATTAGAGTTCACAGTTTAACTCAAGCTGTTTGACTGAGTGCTTGTTCATCTGTAACAGATCAGTCTGTTGATGAGCGTATCCCCACTGGGGAAAGAGCTTCCCAGAAAGGCACTGCTGGAGACAGTCATTCATAGAAATGACTCAAAAAGGTCGTTTTGGCTAAATACCATCTCATAAACTAAAACTGCAATCATCCCACACTACTCCTATATATGGTCTTAGGGACCCAGCCTCCATGAAGCAAGGAGGTATCTTTCCCATTCTTTTATTGACTCGGCCTGAGGCTCTTAATATAGAGTTTAGTAGCCAATAGCTTTTCAGGGAACCTTATAAGAGTTCAGATCCTCTCGGAAAGGGCTTACCTGTGAATATAGGCAAAGGTTAATTTTACACTTGACGTATAGGATAGAGAAAAAGAAGAAAAACCCAACATAACAAGTTAGGCTTATTATCATTCTCACCTCTTAGAGCATTTACAGAAGACAGTCTACAGTCTGCTAAGACAAATGTTTTTGGTCTAAAGAATAAAGCATAGCTTTGCTTTCTTATGATACTGTTGCTGGTTCCTGATATTTCTTATGTGGTTCACAGGAAACTCAGCTTGTCTTCATATACCTCCTGCAGTCTGCAGATTATTTGTCCTACTGATTTGACCTAGGTTGAAGCTCAGGCTCGTAAAAAGTAAATTTCTCCCAAGGCTAGAATCAAAAATGGTTTTGGAACATAGGAGCCCATGGATCTGAGGCAGATAGCTTTCTCTTATGAAAAGACAGAGCACTTGAAACTCCTCTTATTGTCCCTTGAAGAAATATAGATGGTTTCTATGTTTAGCAACAGAGGAAATGAAGCATCTAGCTGTGGATTAAGTCTAGAAAACTGTGGCTTGCATCCAGCAGCATAGGGAGCCAAGGACTACAGTCAAAAGAGAGCCTTGGCTAGAAGCCAAAAGAATTGGCTTAGATTCCCAGATAAGGCGTTTCTTTCATTCTTTCTGGACAACTTCTGGAGTTAGATGCTAACAGATAGGTTAACAGCGACTCCAATTCCTCCATACCACGTTACACATTCATGTCACATTTTTAATTTTTGTCCTTTCCACCCCCCCCAACTGTATTGATCATTCTCTTTGAGGAAGGGAGTGCTGAGTTCAGTGGTGGGTTGTTCAGCTGAGTGTTTCCGAAGAGGAGCCAGCATCTTAGAAATCGGAAGGAAGGAAAGTGCTCATAAATTCAGGGTGCACTGCCACTTGACATTGTATGTATGTATGCATGTAACATGTTTTTACCTTTTTTCTCTGCTATTGTTAAAAGGTGAGTTAAGTCGAGCAGAGAGAAATAATAGGAAATGTGAACTTTGGGCATGGTTCCCCTGATTTCACTGTTCTGAGCTTGAATCCACAAAGCATTTATCACAAGCACACAAATACCTTTAAGTACCTGCACCCTGATCCTCCAGGGTGAGTTCACCATCATCCTGCAGTTCCTGCAGGTTTTCTCGAGGACTTGGAGCTAAAGGTAGTGTCCAATGTGAATACACTCCAAACCTTGCATGAGTGTCAGAGAGGATGCAAGAAGCAGGACCACTAGCATCACTCCTGATACTCTGCATATCTTTGCAGTAGATAGGATATACTCAAGGCCTCAAGCTGATTCTCTATGGCCAGTCTCTTAGCAATTAATGTATTGCATAACTGCAACATTTTCACAGCCTCATACTCAGCCCTGATGTCAGGCTCACAAGCCAGAGAATCTGGTGTTAGGTGTTTGTTAGAGAGCACTGGACATCCTGCATACTCCTAGATAGCAAAGTTATTTTGACCAAGGAGCTGCTTTTTCTTCTCCATGCCTGTATTTGTTCATCTGTAAGGTGAAAAGATCATTAATGCACTCTGCAAAGCACCTAAGATGTCCTGGTGAAACATGCTGTAATAGAGTCAGGTATTAATATAGAACTGAAATACAACTACCAGATCATTCTTGCATTAGGAGTCAGTTGTTAAGTTTTGGCTGTGAATCCTCCTTTTCAGATAACTTAGATTTCATCTATTTCTAGCAAAATTACTGAAGGGCTACTCCCAAAAAACAGTCTGACTAAGCAAACATTCTCCCTAGTGCGATGACAGCATCCACAACAAATTTGGCGGGGGGAGGGGGGGATAAAAATCACAAGCAAAACAAACCAGGGTCTCTACAAAAGCTGTTTTCTAATAAAATATTATCCCTCAGGAAATTAATTTGTGTGCTTAATTGGTTCAGAGAAATAATCTTCAGCATGTTCCCTTAAGGACTTTGCCATAATTTTCTTTTATTTTCCCATGCTTGCTGATAAGACCTGGAGGATTTCCTGCTCACTTTTGGGATCAATATATAACAGCATTCCTGTTTGGTTTGGATCAAATTGCCACAGAGTCAAAGGTGATATATTGGTCAGAGATGTTTGTTTCAGCTAACTCAGCGGAAACATGGCAAGGAGGAACGTGTGGTCAGATCAGAGAGACTAAGGGGGTCTTGGCTCCATTTTTGTCACTGACAGATTAAGGTATTGTAGACAAGTCACTCCCTCCCTGTTTTCACATTTGCTAAGAAAAGGTTGATAATTCTGGATGCAACTTACTTCTTCGTAGGGGGCTAGCACAAAACTGAAGACCATTTATGCTCTCACATGAATCCATGTACTGCCTCTCTGTCTCAAAGACAATTTCATCTACTAGGTCCACTTCCCCAGGATGTTATGAGATGGGGGATTTGCTGTCATGTGGCAGCCACGCTGTTTTAATTGAATGTAAACTATTGCACCAGTTCAGTTAAACAAGCTCAAGTTGTGCACAGCATTGATGTTGCTTTAAACTTGGCTAACGTTGTTACACCAAACAAGACTACAATCAAACCTCTCGAGAGAGGTCCATCTCTGCAAGTGAGCATGTTGCCACAGCAGATACCCAATACCAACCCCATATCAGAGGCTAAGTCCTTCAGATCTGCAGGTAAAGTGGTCTATGCAAGCACTCCCTGACCTGCTTTGGAAGAAATCAGCTATGTGAGCTCAGGTCATCAATTTAATCAGTTTAAGCCACATCAGCTGATTTTGCCTGTAGCAGCGCAGGCAGAGTTACATAAACTGCCCGGCTGGCAGACTAACAGGCTGCTATCTCCAGCAGAGTACTACTGAAAAAAATGCAGACGCAATGAAGTTTTTCAAGTGGCAAAAAGGTTTACAGAGTGAGTATCTGTCTGACACTGTTTGCTTTTGTTTTAAACTTTGATAGCAACTTACATTGCATTCGTATGAATAAGCTGAAATTATATCAAATGACTTTAAATCTCTGCAGAATTTTCATATGTGCATAGTTGTTCCAATTTGATGAGACAGCAAAGATACTCAGATAACTAAACCATGTTTGCATGTCATCCAGATCTTGATTTTTCTTTGCGAAGTGCTTTGAGATCTGCTTTAGAAGCTCTAGAAATGTAAAGCACTTCTCAGATGTACAAACTACTTCTATTAAGGTTTGTAATTGAATTTATTTATTTTGCAATATCATGTTACTTAGTAATTGATAATAAAAAGGTAAAAGCAGTAATAAAAACTTAAATTCTCCAAAGAGGGTTAAAATTCAGAAAGTCATTAACAGGAGCGGACCTTCATTTGCATTGTCAGCACAACTTTCAATATTTTTCTTTTTCTGGATGATGATATGGAAATTAAAAGATTCTTTATGCTTTGTTCTAACCAAACCAATAATCTACATACCAGATGCATAGCCCACTGGTTACCTTATACATTGCCAAAAAGACTTCTTTAGTAATTTGATAAAAATTGGGGTTTGGCCTTTGTGTACACAAATGGGGTTTAGTTTACCTTCTGATGTTTAATAAAGATCAGCTGTGGAGAACATTAATTGTGACTTCAAGGAAAATAATCTAAGAACATATTGCATTCTATAGCTTTGTATTTACCAAGTAACACTTATGTTCTAGAATAAACTCAGCAAATTCATTTCCAGTTGTTTTTTATTGCACTGGTACCTGGAGGCATGAGCCAGGGATTAAGGCCTCATTGTGCAAGGTGTTGTTCAAATGTATGTAACAAGTAGGTAATAAACAGAGGGTAATTCTGTTATCAGCCAGCCAAAAACATTTAAGAACATTAGCAGTGCTGTGCATCTACTTTTACTTAGAGCTGATAAAAATCTGGAATTTCCACTCGCAAAAAACCCCAAACAACCCCAAACCAAAAACCCCAAACCTGTCAATCTTTCAAATTTCTTTAAAAACAAAGCAAATTTTATGCCAAGTAAGAAAAAACTTTCTTCTGCCAGTATCTTGGACCTGCCACATTTGTAATTCTATAGTTGCCAACAGTGCAAGGCAGTAGGTGCTTGCAAACCCCACCCTCTGGCTTGAAAGTGTTTTGCTCATAGTTTTCCATGTAATAAAGCTGAAGATAAGAGAAATCAATTTTCTGTAAATGAATTCGCAAGACTCATAATTTTCGGGATTACAGGTTTTCAACAATGAAAATGAAACAGCATAATACATGTCTGAGGCTAAGAGAAGTACTATCATTGGAAATACACAAGCGAGAGGATAAGGCTATGTCACAAAACAAGCTCATCTCATTACGTCACAGAACTTAGATCAGTGTTTGCTTACTTGCACATGTGTGAGTTGACAGAGTTTTTAGCAGGAGTGTGCAGGAGCTTTCCCGCAACTAGCGATTGGTAGGAGAACAGAGGAAGCAGGAAGAAACAAATTTCACTATGAAGCTCAAAAGTATTTTACCTGACAAATTCTGGCAGTGGGTCTGTAGGCTACCAAATATTCTCCCATTTGATGATGCTTGAAATCAGCTGACTGTAATTTCTGGGGAAATATAGATGCTGATTCAACAGGATTTATACAGCTGCTTTCTTGCCTTTTTTTTTTTTTTTTAAGAAAGCAATTGTGTGTCTCTGTCCTGATAGCCTTGCAGAATTGTTCCACTGTTCATGTTTGCCCTTTTGAGGGTAAACAGAAATCCTTGATTTCTGAATATGCTCCATTCCCTCTAGGAACTGGCAATAGGTCAGCTGTTTCTGCAGAGCCAGCACAGGTTTGTCAGAGCACACGTTTCCAGCTGGGACCAGAAGTTGCCAAACTGTTGTGTCCTTTTTTCTCCACTTGCCAGAATAATGTTAGGCTGCTGATGGGACCATCTATAGTAAAAGCTCAAAACTAATTTCAGTCTGCCTTTAGATTTGCAGTAATGTGGATTCTTTGCTTTGTTGTATTTACCTCAAATTCTTTGGTTAGAAATCAGAAAATTTCTAAAAGTTGCTGTAGCTCCTACAGCTGGGCTCATTCTCTGGATAAACCCCATCCTGGTCCCATTACACAAATTATCAAATTACTCAGCTATAGTTTGGCTCTGAGGAGCTCTCCCAGGGGAGATAGGAGGGCATGGGTTAAGCAGCATGTATCAGATAATCTCTGAGGGGTAATACCTCTTCATTGCTTTGGGATTCTTGAAGCTTAGATCATGTTAGATGAGCCTCTATAGTGAGTTCTGGGTTCTTCCAGCTTCTGCTTATACTATGACTTTTGCTTCTCATCTCAGATGAAATCAGGAAATGCTGAAAATGACAAGACACAAAACCAGACTTTGTTGCAAACCTCCATGCAAGTTCATTCTGAATCACTACATGTTATCACCAAAACAATTGACTCCTTGGTAATTTAAGATCAGATTCAGGTGTTCTTACTTAGACTTGATATTGTCTTACTCCCTTCTCATGAAATTATGGAATACAATTCCATTACACATGAATCAAAACAGCAAGTCTTACTTTTATTAAGTTACAGCAAAGCAAGAAGCTTTAGAGGATTTTACCAGCTCAGAATTGGCTTCTAAGGACACATAGGTGTTTGGAAGACTTGGATTTCATTAATATTCTGTGTTTACTTCTCTGAAGCTCCTTTGAAAACCAAGGCTAAATACCCTGAAATCAGTTTGTATTAAAACATCATTTGTAAAGGAATATAAGTGATTTGAAGATATTTTAAGACCTTTTTAAATATCCTAGTAGAAAGTCTGATAGATCATAGAATGGAATGGAAATGCCCTGAAGGACGGACTGTCTTTTTTTTCTCTCCTTGTAGGAGAACTGTGATTTGATACTATCATTGTGTTCCATGAAGATAGTTTGATTCTGTTGAAGGCCCACAGGAAAGCGCGCAGGTTCACCTCTCTGATCCCTTAGCAGTCCATGTAAAGCCAAGAGCTTGGTAGATGGGCACACTACAGATGAGAGCATAAAGCATTTAGAGATATCTTCTTATCAATGACAATCAGAACAAAATATCATTTTGGAATGTCAAAGTTGTTCTCAGTGTGCATTAACCTTTCCCTCCTGGGTAAGTGTGCTTCTGTGAATCTAAAGCATGCATCTAAAACCCTCCTAGTAATGTACCTGCAGATGTCAAGAGAATGGTCAAATCATGTCTGCAGTATCCTTTTTAATTCTTTCATGACCATTTATAAATAAGAGCTGGCAGTTTAATTTGTGTAAAATAAACTGTTGTATAAATGCTAACATTAAACACTGGCAGTATTTGATAAAGGCAATGGCAGAGGAGATATGGACAGGACTGGTCAGCTAGAGATGCTCATGTGGTATACTGTATTGTCCTTTCCCAAAAGACACCATGGAAGGCTATTGACCACTCCCACTATTACCCATTGGAAGAAAATTACTGTCTTCTGCAGAAGACTTGCTTGAAGGTTCATCAGCAGAACCATGTTTGTTCCTCCTGATCCCAGGGAACTGTACTCTCCAGCACTGCTTTTGTGGATTGCTCAGCATTCAGAAATGAAACCTGCTCTGTTTGTTATTTTGCCAAACCTGATTAAAATCAAGGTTAACAGGTCATCTGCAGGCAACCTGCTTCCTCCTCCTTCCCTCAGCCACATGAGACGTTAACTGGAAGTGCAGCAAGCAGATCAGCTCCTGTCTTTGAAAGCTGGAGGACTAACTCAGCTATTAGGTAGACAAGCCACAAGTCGCAAAGATGCAAAGAACAGGCTTTCAACTGTCTCTTTTTTTGTTGTTGTTCTTTGAGGGTTTCTTTGCTGGTTGGTGGTTTTGTTTTGGTTTTTGTTATTGGTTTTTTTTTGTCATGTCCTGTCCTGTGTCGTCCGTCGTCGTGTCCCCCCCACCCACCCCCCGAATAGCTAACCTTTCCCGTAATGGAGCAAATCCATAGGGGAGAATGGTCTTCTCCCTTAACTGATCCTGCCTCACCTTTATTGTAATGCCCTATGTTTATGTTTATAACTGTAGCTAATTATATTTTCATAAAGGTTAATTGTTCCAATGAGTTGAAGGAGAGTCAGCAAATACCCAGGGAAAGTAAGTGCTAAATGCATGACTCTTTGGAGAGCTACTCATACAAAGCACTATGAACTCCCTAACGTGACTTACACAAAGACATTCTAGCTGCATTGTCTGCACTACCCTAGGCCTGTGTTCATCTCTTCCCTGGAGTTTCTCTCTTCTTGCCCTGTTAATCTCCCTGTGCTGCTTCTGTATGACTATCTCTGCTCTCAGTATTCACTCGATATTTCTCTGTTCTTTCTCTGTCTCTCTTTTAAAAAAAAAATCTTCCCACTTAAGGGCTGTGTATCAGATGGTCTGTCCTGCATGGACCTCTACCCCACCCTTTGTGTCAGCACCCAATTTTCCCTGGGTTGTCTTTTTTGCCCTCAAGTTCCACAAAGGGAGATTTAGATTGGATATTAGGAAAAATTTCTTCACTGAAAGGGTTGTCAAGTATTGGAACAGGCTGCCCAGGGAAGTGGTTGAATCACCATCCCTGGAGGTATTTAGAAGACATGTATATGTGGCACTTAGGGACATGGTTTAGGGGTGGACTTGGGAGCATTAGGTTCACAGCTGGACTTGATGATCTTAAAGGTCTTTTCCAACCTAAATGATTCTATGATGTCCCATCTAAGGAGAAGATTTCTTCAAACAGTGGACAGACAATTAGCCCTCTTTGTGTTTGTGGGGTTTTTTGGGGAGGAGGGGGGATTTGGTTGTGGTTCGTGGGTTTTTAGGGTTTTTTTGATCTCCACGACAAGTACAGGGACTGCTAGAGTAGAAACAACACAACTTTCCAGAATTTTTGACAACAGTAACTACGTGGCAGGAAAGGCATCCTTCAAGTGTCTGAAGGAGTGGGATTATGACAGACATGCAAATACAGCATGGTTTTATTTTTAAAATGTTTATACTGAACTTAAAAAAAAATATTTTAAAACATAGCTTTTAGTGGTGGGAAATGTACAGTTAAAGGCAGCCATGAAGGAGTGTTGAACAGGAAAGAAAAAAAAAAGCACAATAGTAAAATACCACAAAATGTGCTGAACTTTCATTAGCATTAAAAGCTGTATGGAAAGCAATGATTACTTTAAACTATTTTGAGAAAAGTCTAACAACCTTTCAATTTCCAAGTGTGTCCATGGCAAATATTGTATGGCTGGCAGAAAGCAGTAAGGACACTTTTTTCCCCCTTTACAAAAGGGGGATACAGAAAGTCCATTAGTGACATCAGCAGGAATTGAGGACTGTCACCTCAGCTTAGCTATTAACTCAATTTTTGGGATGTCCTTGGAGACTTCCCTATGACCAGGGATACCCTTCAGGAAACTGGCTAATCATTCCACTTCTAAGCAGTTTTGTTATGAGGTTTAATCAGCTCATCAGAACATTTCTTACCAAAGTTTGTTCCATTAAACTACTCATCTTTAACTATTTTAGGGGATTATTTCATTTTCATTAAATATGATTGAAATGAAGTAGGGTTGGATAGAAAACTAATATTGTATCCTGTGAATAATCCACAGTTCAGGCAGAGATAGGAGCTTGGAAAGTCTAGGAATTCAAGACCAAAATAACAATGTAAGGGCTCTCAGTTTCTCAGTATCCCAGAATTTTTTTCATTAAACCTATGCCTTACCATTGTACTTCAACAACACCAAAACCCCCAACAACAAAAAAGAACCCAAAAGACCCACAAAACAACAACCTCACCCCCCAAACAAACAACACCCCTCTCTCCCCCAAAAAGCTAAATCACAGTGTCCTATTAACTTCTGCAAGTGAAAAGCTCCAATTCAGCAGGAAACTCTCCAAATAGTAAGTTTTCATTTCCAGATGGAATGAGTATTATTTTAACATTTCAGAGTTGCCATGGAAAGGGGAATTTTGACTTCCATCCATCTGTGTTCATACATATGTCTCAATAACTTCATAGTTGTTACATCAAAGGGGCTATAAAGGTGTAAAACCTGACTGCAGATTTTTAATCCACATGTTGAATAATAATGTCACACTAAATAAAGTGCTCAGTTAAACTCTGACTGGATTAATACTGCAAAGGTAGCATGCACTTGTGCATATTTACATTTGCTGCAAGGCAAAAAAAGTACAGATATTAAGGGAAAGTACAACATGTTCAGGTTTTCATCTGTCAGGAAGCACCAGGTAAACCATGTTCACAAAAAGATAAGGATCAATGGAAAACTTAAGGTGGACCATCCACAGCCATTCTAGGCTTGGGTTGCCATGGTGACTTGAACCCACAGCTCCTGGTTGTATTTGATTTCTATTATAAAGACTGAGTTTAGCAGAGCAATTATGATTGATTTGTGGCCTCTAGAACAGCACAACTTCTCAAAGCTGTAGTGCCTTTATAAGCAGAGTAACTGAGTGGCCCCATTTTTTCCCCTCTCCTGTGTGTTTCATCTACTTTTTTCTTAGTTTGAAACAGTCTCCTGTCCACTAGCAGGCAATTATTATTGTTATTTCTATCTGTCATAGTTTAACCCCAGCCAGCAACTCAGCACCATGCAGCTGCTCATTCACTTCCCCCCCACCCAGTGGGATGGGGGAGAGAATCGGGGGGGGGGGAAGTAAAACTTGTGGGTTGAGATAAGAACAGTTTAATAGGGCAGAAAGGAAGAAAATGATAATAAAATGACAATAATAGTAATAAAAGAATTGGAATATACAAAACAAGTGATGCACAGTGCAGTTGCTCACCATTTGCTGACTGATGCCCAGTTAGTTCCTGAGCAGCGATCTGCCCCCAGGCCAACTCCCCCCAGTTCATATACTGGGCAAGGTGTCACATGGTATGGAATACCTCTTTCGCCAGTTTGGGTCAGCTGTCCTGGCTGTGTCCCATCCCAAATTCTTGTGCCCCTCCAGCTTTCTTGCTGGCTGGGTATGAGAAGCTGAAAAATCCTTGACTTAGTAGAAACACTACTTTGCAACAACTGAAACTATCAGTGTGTTATCAACATTATTCTTGTACTAAATCCAAAACACAGCACTGTACCAGCTACTAGAAAGAAAATTAACTCTATCCCAGCCGAAACCAGGACACTATCACGTGCAAACTAATGTCAGGGCTAGTTAGCACAAAACACCCCAGCAGCAGGGCACATCAGGTGTATTTTCAGGGAGTCCACCCCATGTGAGGGAGGGCACAGAGGAAAGGAGATGACATATCTGATATGCTACCAAGTAACTGAGAAAACCCAGCACCCTGGGGCTGGCAGGATGTAAGGGGGAAACCTTCATCACAGATAAGAGGAAAAGAGGGATAGGGAAGGAACTCACAGCAGAAGCAGCAGCTTCTTAAACTGTTAGACAATTCCTGCAACAGCTGCAGGATGAATTGACTATCTACTGCCAAGGAGATTTGTAACTACCAAGAATGTGCCTAACAGCTAACATGGCCTGGGTTCCTATACATGCTCTGCTGGCTACACTTTCTTTGCTCAGATGCTTTTCCCGCACTGTCTGACGTTGTCCAGGGCTGTCAGCTTGAGTTGTATAGGTGTTTGTTTCCAAGCAGCAAGGTCTGCATAACACTGTGCAGCCCCTTAACAGAGATACCACCATAGGTCCTGGCAGCAGTGCAGTTTCATTAGTGCTGTTTGTCTCTGGAGTTAATTAGGGTAAGTGCTAGAACGAGTCATGGTTGCAAAGCTACCTCCCTTACAGACAGCTTACTCGTCTCTGTACTGCTCTGACTGAACAGGGTAGTGACAGCTAACATAAAAAGGAAAAGTGTCAAGTTGCACATGTTCCAGCTCGCTTCTGACTTCAGAAAGGCTTGCAATTCCAATGCACCTCCTATACCAGCCACTCAGAGATGAGCTTCATCTTCCCTGATAAGAAGGTATATCTTCTTTGGCTCTGCCTTCTTTTTGTGCTATAGGAGGAATTAAAAAAGAAAGACACACTGGTCCTGCAGATTGTGAAGGGTTTATCATCTCTGCGCAGACCATTTTAGAGAAGTCCAAGCTGTACAGCCTGCAGTGGGCTGAAGCAGTCTCTGAAGTGGACAAGCAGATTGTCTGCTGCATTCAGCCACCTCTGCAACACTGTTATTCCTCTGAACTCATCAACACAACTAAACCAAGGTGGGACCCCCAGGAAATCTCCCACACTGGTTTCTCAGTCACAACCAGTGTGGCTTTTCACTGCCAATTAATTTTCTTAACCAATAACTATAATCTATGCACAACCCAGTTGTATCCAGCTGTCAGAGCTAGTAGACTTCTGTACCAGCTCTAGTATCTTCATCCCAGCAGCATGTCTTGTCTTGTCGCTTGGCAGCACTTTCATCTCCTCTGCAGATAGCTAGCATGTTGGTTTGCTTAGGAGGGAAACAGATGTACTGATGAGAGGGTGCAAAGAAGATGGAGCCAGACTCTTCTCAGCGACGGGACAAGAGAAAATAGGTAAAAATTGAAACTCATGAAATTCTGACTGAGCAGTAAAAAAACCACACCTTTTTTTAAACTGTGAGGGTAGTTGATCACCCAGAGAGGTTGTGGAGTTCCATCCTTGGAGATACTAAAAACCTGGCTGGACACAGTTCTGGGCAGCCTGGGGTAGCTGCCCCTGCCTAGCCAGGCTTTGGACTAGATAATCTCCAGAGGCCCCTGCCAACCTCAACCATTCTGTTATTCTATGCCAATTATTACGTAAGTCATTTATTCCAGCAGGAAGAAATGCAGAGGGTAGATATTCACCAGGCACAAATCACTGACCTCAGTGGAGTGATGGTACTTCTCACTAGTTGGCAGGCTGAGCAGGACTTACAAGGGCAGGAATCTGAGTCTATTCAGTTGCAGAAAAAAACTAAAAATGTGCACAGTACTGCAAAGCAATCCAAAATGTTTATATTGCCATTGAAATCCTTTTGTTCTTTGCATTATACAGTATAATGAAGCAAACTTAGGATATAATATCTTTATTGTATGTTAGGCTGTAAAAGAATGACAGAACTATTATGGGTCATGAAACCCCAGGATGCTTAGTGAATTTACAGTTTAGTATTCTAAAGAATGAAATCATCAGCCTTCCGTCACTTTATTTCTGCTGAAGGGCTGAGTTTTATCAGCCACAAAGAGGCTTCCTAGTGATTCCAGTCCAGGATGCAGAAAGTTATTCCCCATGTTCACCCTGATGCTTGAATCCCACCCTGCCCTCATCTTTCAGGAAGACATGGACAGCCTTTGGACAGCTCACTAATCTGTGAGAAAAATGTTTGTTTTCATCATAAGAATAAATTCTGAAGAACCATTAAATGATGTCTTAAAATGTTCTTTTTATAGTGGACCTTCAACATGGAAGCTGGATATTCAGGATGAAACCACAGCAGAATGTGTTTAAACATGAACATATTTCCTAGCTCTTCTAACCGTCACTGCCTATAGTCAAGAGGAGGGAGTTTTCTTTTCTGAAGCACTATCACATTTGAGTGACAATGGCTCAGTATTATCACAGCCTTGCTGTTGGGCCCACAGTTTCTTTGGGATTTACATTCAAGGAGGAGATAATGCTCCTGCTCTGACCTGAGAGTTCATGTCTGTCCTTGGGAGTCAACTGCCTATTACAAAATGTTCTCAGGACGGTTTTTTCGACTGTTTTATTTATAAAAGCACAAAGAAAACAGGTTAATAATGCTCAAAAGCCATGGTTCAAGTCCTGTGACTTTAAACTGACCCATCATGTTAGAAAGTAGCTGGCAGTTTGGACTCAGATCTTGCACAAATTAAGGAGGTGTTTTAGTTCGCTGGCTTCTATCCTCACGTCTTGGGCAAGTTCATAATCATTTGGGAGGTAATCCTGTTTGGTTGTACATAGTTACTCTCTGTCATTCTGTAATGGTTTTGTGTGGCAAGGTTTTGGTAGCGGGGGGGTTACAGGGGTGGCTTCTGTAAGAAGCTGCTGGAAGCTTCCCCTGTGCTCGAGAGAGCCCATACCAGCTGGCTCTAAGACGGACCCGCCGCCGGCCAAGGCCGAGCCAATCAGCGATAGTGGTAACACCTCTGTGATAACATTTTTAAGAAGGAAAAAAGTTGGGACAGTGAGAAACAGCCGCCGGAGAGAGGAGTGAGAACATGCAAGAGAAACAACCCTGCAGACACCAAGGTCAGTGACGAAGGACGGGGAGGAGATGCTCCAGGCACCAGAGCGGAGATTCCCCTGCAGCCCGTGGGGAAGACCCTGGTGAGGCAGGCTGTCCCCCTGCAGTCCAGGGAGGTCCACAGTGGAGCAGATATTCACCTGCAGCCTGTGGAGGACCCCACGCCGGAGCAGGTGGGTTCCTGAAGGAGGCTGTGACCCCGTGGGAACCCCACGCTGGAGCAGGTTCCTGGCAGGACCTGCGGATCTGTGGAGAGAGGAGCCCACGGAGCAGGTTTTCTGGCAGGACTTGTGACCCCGTGGGGGACCCACGCTGGAGCAGTGTGCTCCTGAAGGACTGCACACCGTGGAAAGGACCCATGCTGGAGCAGTTCGTGAAGAACTGCAGCCTGTGGGAAGGGCCCACATTGGAGAAGTTTGTGGAGGACTATCTCCTGTGGGTGGGACCCCACGCTGGAGCAGGGGAAGAGTGTGATAAGCCCTCCCCCTGAGGAGGATGAAGCAGCAGAAAATAACGTGTGAAGACCGTAAACCCCATCCCCGCCCCCCTGTGCCACTGGGGGGGTTGGCAGAGAAATCCAGGAGTGAAGTTGTGCCTGGGAAGAAGGGAGGGGTGGAGGGAAGGTGTTCTGAGATTTGGTTTTATTTCTCATTACCTTACTCTGGTTGATTTGTAATAAATTGAGTTAATTTTCCCCAAGCTGAGTCTGTTTTGCCCATGATGGTAATTAGTGAATGATCTCTCCTGTCCTTATCTCAACCCACAAGCTCTTTGTTATATTTTTCTCTCCCCTGTCCAGCTGAGGATGGGGGAGTTATAGAATGGCTTTGGTGGGTACCTGGCGTCCAGCCAGGGTTAACCCATCACACATTCCTAGCTGTTTAAATCATATAATAAAAAATAAACCTCCATCTGTAAAAAAGAAAAAGGTCTTTCCCCCTCAGGCAGGACTGCCAGGTCTTTGCATGTGACTTTTCAGCATGGCTTGAATAAGAGATGTTCATCATAGTCCCTACCTGATGTGTTAAAGAAGGAGTTCTCCTGGGGATGCAACCAAAGTGCTGTGGCCATAGGTTAGGACATCATCTGCACAGCTGGAAGGAGCTGTGGTTGCACTAACAGTCATATGAGAATGACTTACCTGCATTGCAATACTCCATTTCTATCCTCTGCCTGACAGTTTCCATCTTCCTCTGTCTCTCAGCTCCTGTTGAAATGAGCTGCTTTTTTGTTTTGTAGCCCAGACAGCATCTGTTTTATCAGTGAGATGACGTCCTTATTGCTGGGATAGATTGGTTGGTGTTAGGAATGAAACACCACTACAACATCACCTCCTCCCGCCCAAATACTTAAAAGCTTCTTCACCTGAGTGAGACTAGCCAGTCAGAGGGGATGTGGGATGCTTTCATTATGGAGTACACTCTGGTGGGTTTAGGAGATTACTTCTGGTTTTAAGCCTAATGCCAGTGTAAGTGTTCCCTTCATAGTGGTTTCTTTTTCCTTGGAGTACGTTGCTCATGAGTGACTTTCAACAGCCTACAAAGAGCAGCTGATGGTGCCACTAATGGTCAGGGAGGTCCTTGTGCTATGGAGCAGGTTTTCTTCCCGTTGCTTTGTTGCAGCAGCAAAGACTGCTGCCATTCTCCATCCAAACCCATAAGGCAGCCAGGGTATGGACAAAACTCATCTCAAGAAAGATATATCTCAGGTTTCTGCTTTGCTGAAATGACAGCAAGTACGGCTAAGTTTGAAGGGAGCACTGACATGCTACATTAAGTATTAGGTATGACAGGCCCATGCCTAGACTCCAGGTTCCTGGAGTTCCTTGTATGATTATACTAGATTTCAACTCTTCTTAACAAAAAAGTAAAAAAGGCAAGAGAGAGGCAGAAGGGAAGTTGCTTGTAGGTTCTAGGACTTGGAAGAGAATCCCAGATGACGTTAGGATGCATTTCATCTGCATTACAGCTGCTCTCTTTTTCCTATTTAGAGGTCAAGAAAATACATTTTTGAATCCAGGAGCTGAGACAGTTGCCAAGGGAAACTCAATATTCTAGAGGGAAAATCGTTATTACATTTGCAAAACTTGAATTTTCTGTAACGAATAAATGTAAAACAAATGTGACATAAGGAGGAGGAAAGAGTGGGTGGGAAAATGAGGAGATGAAGTAGAAAGTCAAATCAGGGTTTAGCACGAAGTCCTGAAGTCAGCTATATCCCTTTACAGCACAGAATTTACAATATTAAGTTCCACAGAATACACTTGGGGAGCTCTGCACTGAAGGACTCCCAGGGCATGGACTGCATGTTGGTCTAGTTTTGTGCAACACAGATGTGCTTGGCTCCACTGTTACTAACAGTAAGTAATAATGAGAAGCCGTGATAAAATAATATTGGGTGTCACAGACTGAGACAAGGGGCTATTTCACATCAAAGTTCTCAAACTATGCTGAGTTTCTAAATATACCAAGTATATTTACACACTGTTTTGGAGGCAGACGTGAGCTTATGCTGCTCATATTCCAGATTATGAGCCTGCCCCAACCCACAAATTAAGCAGCTACATTCAAAGGTACTGAGCTCACACCAATATTCCTCATATGCAATTCTTGTTCTGCAAACCATCTCAGGAAATGCTGTCACTGCTATTTATAGAATTATCGTTAGTTTTTCGATTTCCAAACAGAAGAAAATTGATGTTTTACCAACAGCTGGAAGGATTAAGCCTTACACGATGAGAAACAGGTAGTGTTCCTTGTGCAGCCAGCCATACATACAATCCACCCACATACCTAGTACGCAGGCACTGAGCTGCTCTGGACAGGTATCTGAGAGACAAGAAATGGAAAATATATATAAAGTTGCCACAAGGCAGACTCTAATTTGCTGCTGGTTTAGGGTATGTGCCAATAACAATGCTGTCCAGAGCAAGCATGCAGCAAGGGAAGAATGACACCTTGCAGAGTGGCCACCCACAGGTTGAAGCAGCTCCAGAGGAGTAAGCCTGCCCCATCTGGCTTTCTGCAGCAGCCCTAGCCTGGGGCTGAGCCTCGGAGCACAGTGCTGTCCTGAATTGTGACTCTTTACTTTTCCCAGTAGCCTGTGTGCTCTCATATTAGGTTTAAGAGTCAGCAGTCCAGGTGAGACTGCAGGATGAAAGCATGAACAGAGATGTGGTGTCCTCTGCTCTACTGTGACTCAGATCCCAGATCTGGGAGCTGGGGCAGTCTTCACCCAAAGGCAATATGCTGCATGCCCTACAGTATTTTCCATCCTGTCACGTATCCCTCAATTGATTTTCACTGACCACAAATGCTCTGCTTTGGGGTTGTGATTAGCTGCAAATTGAGCGGGTTTCAACATCAGCAGGGAGGCTGGTTAGATGGTGCAGTACCGCTCTCACTGCCACCCCCGCCCCAGGACTGCTCTAACTCACTAGTGGTCACACATGCGTTTTGCAATTTGCCTTTTTTAGCCTGTCTTGAACCGGTTTTCATAACCTCCCTGGCAAAGATGACTGTCCCCATAGTCTCAGGTCTCTGACAGAGACCTGTTTCTGAAGAGAGCTGATAGAAGCTTTTCAGGAAGGGCTGATGTGAACATTAATGCTGGTGAGTGAGCGGGGGGCTCCCTCCTACAGTAGTTTGGGTGGTGCAACCTAGATCATAGGATCTGCTGCTGTGTCCTTGCATGCTCTTCCTTCTGACATGTGCTGGGTGAAGAGGCTGAGATTTTAAATTTTTTTTTTTTCCATTTTACTATATAATCTAACAAAAGCTTCTGTCTTTGTTGAAATTGACATGTTTTAGAAATATGTGTCAATTCTGACAACATTTCACATATGCACAATAGAAGCAAAGTGCCTTAGTGTCAAAACACGCTGTTGTGAGGTTTTGAGGGTATTTTGGGGGGTTCATTTCAGCAGGTCGTTTCAAAATGAAATGCATTTTTTCAACATCAAAATAATTTGAAAAATTTGACAGTCTGAACTTTGTTACGGTAGATTTTTTTGAAGACTTTTTTCTTTCCTTTTTATGGAAAGCATAAAAATGTGAAATTTTTAATTTCTGCCATTCTAAGGAACTGGAAAATCAGCCTCCCCCATGCCTTTTCCCCCAATTTGGAAGTAACTGCATCAAAAAACATTTCTTGTTTAAAACTTGTTAGCTATTCTCTACTAATAAAGATGTTTTCCTCGCTATGTCTCACACCACAGACTATACTATTTATAAAAACAAATTAATCTCTGAAGCTTCCAAGATGCAAAGAAATATTTGACAGCTGGGAACCAAAGAGATTAAGGAAGAGATTTTGCTGCCTAAAACCAGGTAAGTGTATGATGTTGTTTATAAGAATGCCAAGGTCAAAAAGATTGCATCTTCAAGGATCAAAACACCTCTGAAATCTACTTGTGACTTGCACAAAAATCTATAGTAAGGCTCAAAGCTGGAACCAGATCTTTCTAAGTGCACAGTTTTAACTAACCAAGCATTAATCTTCCTTTGCTCATATGCATCAATAACCTTCAGGCCACAGATGAAAATATGAAGACACTTCCATCTAATCAGATGCACTAAGGGAAATCATACCAACTCCAGTCTAATGGGGAGCAATCTGCTTTACAGAAATGCCACAGTCACTGGCTTCCTGGTTCATTATTGCAATGACAGCAGGTGGTTTGAAAGATCCCTTTCATCACTAGAAGGGGTCAGCTGCGAAGCTTACAGTGAGGATCAAGGGGCCGCATTCACCTCTTGTTTTCACTGGTATTCAGGGACAAGTTGGAGCTCTGCACCTGCAGAGAGCTAGATCACTGTGGGATGTGAGCAGGCCTGGTGCTCCACATGTACGCGTCTTGCTCTTTTCTAACCACAGTTGTTCGTCCTGTTCTCTACTCCCAACCTAACTGCATACATATTGATTTGGCTTCAAAACAAGGTATTAAAAAAAGTCCTCAGAGGTGAAATAGTGTCTGCTCATTGCAGCTGCATAAAATATTTCACCCATGCAATTGCACAGGTGGGTGAATTTTAAGCATGCCAACCAGCAGGTCAGTAAGGAGACCAAAGAACAAAACACAGGATGTCTGGTTTCTCTTTCCCAAGGCTTCATATACACAGTTACTTGGCACAAATTGTCAAAGGCATTTGATGGCACAGATAAATATTTGCAATATAAAATCTCAGCTTGAACCCTTAACTGGCTTTAAGACCAAAGCTGAGACAATTCAGTGTTTAGTAAAATCTACTAAGCCCAGTTAGCTTTTTGAGGCTAACACCCTGTATTTTCTGGATGGTCCACATTAGGTCACATTAACCTGACAGCTCTGAAGCATGGAAACATTAATTTGTCCTAGGAACAGACACATTGATACAACCTATGCCCATCCTGCCCCTGCCTCTGATCATCAACCTATTTGCACAAGGCTGACTATGTGTTAAGTGAGAGTTGTTGGCCAGAGCTAAGTCCTGACCAGCTGTGTGCAGATGCACAAGACAAAGTCTAGTGAGGCATAACATTGTTATGGAAGGGGCATTAAAAGGTTTCTAGAGAAGGAGACTGTAAAACAATTTTAAAAAAATCCCATAAAGTTTCAGTATTTTTGATACAACAGCAAATTCAAAAAAACGATTGACCGGCTGTAAGTGCAAAGAAGTTAATGTATGGTTTAAAGTATGAGATACAGGATAGGTAATACTGCCCCATAAACACTTCGTTTGGGCACAGAGAGACTATTAAATTTCATGATTCTTCATACCACAAGACAGAAAAGTAATCGTTCAAGTCATATATGATGATATCTAATGTTGTGGTATAATTTCTTTCCATCGATCGGGTCCTAGGCTATCTAGGATGATTTATAGGAATAACTAGGGACAGAAACTTACTGCAGTATTGCAAGGGCCAGTTAAGTTTATGTGCTGGCCTGATGTTCAGAGTTAATAGATTTTAAATTATAGTCTATGTAGTACTCCTATTCATGAAAGCTTACCTTGAGGATCTGAACAGAAGAGGTAGGGGGTGAAGCAGCAGCTAGTACAACTGTCAGTCACCTCGCCAGTTGCATTTGGATCACTTGGGTATGACTAGTTTTCAGCAGGAAAACAGAACAATCAAAACAACTTCTAATCATAGCAAAAAAGGACCACAACTCAAGGGTGTGAATCACTGTGTAGTTAAAAATCAATGGAGTTACACTGATCTATGCTAGTGAGGGTCTGGATCAGAAATTTGAAGGCAAAGAGGTTAATACTCCTTTCCTTTAATACAGACATGAAATATGGAACCAGTGCTCTGTGTCTAGAGCAGTTGAGCAGTCTTCAGAGGAATCAAGTTCCTGTAAGCAGACCTGAAAGATGGCATAGAAATTACAACCACTACCACCATCATTCACACTGTTATCACACTCTGTGCCACAAAGGAGACAGTTCTAGAGTCAAACAGGGTCTTGCTTCTGCTTTCTGCTTTTGGTTCAGTAATGTTAAGATGTGGAGAGCCATAAGCATATATAGAGAGGCAGAGGCTTCTGTAGGGAAGTTGGAGAGAAGGGAATGACTCCTGGTTCCATTCTTGAGCATCAACAGGCTGGAGTTAACCTAAAAAATGATACAGTCAGAACAGTGCAGCCTGCAATGGTACATTTTCATTTCCATGGGAATCTTCTCTCCCCAAAACAAATGCAGAACCCAGGGGATGACACCCCAGGGCCAAAAGACTTTACAACAAGACAGCATTATGGCTGGTGCTCACTTCTGGTATATCACCTGCAATTACAGGAGCTCAAGATCACTCTGTGATTCATTCTGCAGAAGTTTTCAACGTGGTGCAACCAAAATTAAATAGTAGTTCATGTTTTTTACCTGCGATTTTGTTTGGTTTTAACCATGCTGAATGCATAGTTCCTTCCATGCAGTAGAAGCAAGAAGCTGCTTGCTTGTTTGAGGATTAGGTGTGGAGTTCTGTTTTTCCGAATGTTTTGTTGAATTTTGGAAAGAAACAAGCAATTAAATCACAGCAAAAGGAAATTGTAGCAAAGAATGCTTGTGCTCTGAATAGAAAGAAACAAGGCTTCACTTCATGCACCAGAGCCAAGAGCTATGCTTTTTAAGAAGTTCCAGTGACTCTGCCTGCCATAATGCTTGGATTCCTGTATTAGAGGATTTTTTTTCTTCCTAACTCAGGCATTGAACTGAGTTTGCTGTAGACTCACAAGAAAGAGATTTTCTCTGGAGGTGTTTTTGTCTTTCTCTCCACTGACAAGAGAGGGAAATTCAAGTAACCACATTCCTAATGAAGGCACTTGGGTCACAGCTCTGGCATCTGTACCTTACTTGATCCAGATTGGTCATGGGTTTGTATTGCTGTCAAATTATGAGATCAGTCTAGAGCTTAGGCTAACTGTATTGCTTTTATATCTGTCAGGACCAACAGACACAAACATAGTATAAGTCATTAATAAGAATATCAATGGAGAAATGCCAAACGTATCACAAGATGTGCCTTAAACTGCAGTAAATGATGACACAAGAAGCAGAGCACAGGTGAGAGGGGCTATTTGGACCTAGCTGACTTCTGCACCTTGTGCATTCACCCATGTGTGAACACAAATTTTGTATGTCCCTGGGCTTCAGGATGTGCTCCAAGATATGTCAGGCAACTTGGAAACAACAGCTGTGGTGTTCAGGCACTGCAAGACTAAGCTGAAATCTGGCAAGTATTCTTGTTCCCTTCAGGTCCTTTTAGATGGCATCTAAGGAGGGTCTGCTGCTGCTGGACTCCACCCTTCCCCTCAACACAAGCCTGTGACACATTGCAACAGCTCTCAGGTATACACTTGAGCACGGAGGAAGAGTCTCTCTGGGAAAGCATTGGGCTATTGCTGAGGAAGTTGTGGTTTGATCCATAGATCTGCTGCAGACTCCTTTTAAGACCTATTACTTAAAAATCTCTGTGCCTCTATCATTTCATTTATAAAGTGAGAATCATGCTCTTTCCTTTGTCTGTCCTGTGTGTTGAGAGTGCAGGAACTAGCTAGCTTCACGCATACACACAGCCTGCCATATAAAAGGCTCTCATTTCTCTTTGTAGCATTAGGAAATATGGAAAATATATCTAATGAGCTATGATTCCTACCTGGTACTGGTGTTTTTCCCAATCAAAAGGCCATAAGTTCAATAGAGAAAAAGGAAAGGCCAGTGTTTTCTTATTCTTCCAGTTTTTCTGCCCCATTTTGTCCCCATTTTTGGTGTAGCTTTTATCTTGCTGTCTTCTTTGATGCCAAACCTAGAATTTCAATTACTTTTGCTTTGCTTTCTCTCTGTTTTGCTACCTGTGGCTATGGAAATCAGCAATACACAACCTTCAGTTACCTCATCCAAATGATTTTTTGAAACAAAAAAGAATACTTTTTTCATTAGTTGCCTGGCTGCAGCCCCTGCCTGTTCTAGTCTGGGCACATGAATACATTATTTTTGGAAGAGCAGTGTTGAGGAAGCAGTCAAGAAAGGAGTGATTACATCTGGCCAATAGTCCCAAATGTGACCCTCCAGCCATATGCATTGAGGGCAATTTGGATCCCAGCAATTTGGTGGCACTTTATAATAATCCTTCTTCAGGGTTAATAGTTACTGCTGAAGTGTTTTTACCCTTAATGCCACCATTTTGCAAATGCCACTTCCCTCTCTCCTCCACACACAGCCCACACATCCCCAAACATCCCCCTTAGAGCCATCATCTGTCAGACATATGATCAGCCTGACATTGTGCACACACGCATACCTTCCAAAAGGGTATACGTTTGCGTTAGTGTTTCTTCTAGCACTGAGTCGATCTAATATGCTACAGAATCAGAATAGCAGCATTTTGCACGGCATAAAATGCAAGGGAGAATGGCATCTTTTAAGGCAACAAGTGAAGACTGAGAAAGCTCAACAACCGCACCTGCATACTGAAATATCTCTGCTTTGCATGCTTAATCTCTGCGTTGTTTCTAATATACAGCATGCATCAGTGTTCTCTAGCTCTGATCAGCAAAGGGAAGGATAAAGATCAATCTACACTAATTCCTGTTTTTTCTTTCTTCTCCAACTCTTATCTCTTTTTTTTACCCCCCAGAGCCTTCTGCTAATCCTCCAGGCATGCCTTGCAAGCTCTGCTGCTTCCATGATCCAACTCTTCCTGTTTTGCAACAGCTCTGTCATCACCAATAATGAAAACAAATGCTTTCTTCCCTCCTCTCAGTGGCCCATCAGCAGAAGTCAGTGAGATCTCCAGGGAAGCCAGTTGGCAGGACAGCTGCAGGTTCTGCTGGCTTAGTTAACAGGCATCATGCAAGAGGATTAGGCACCCAATTCTAGAATGGGGCATCAGTCTGCCCTTTCCAGCTCTAAAGGCATCATCCCTTGCTACAGGGCCTATCCATTCACAATGCAAACCAGCTGATGGACCTGGGAACTGCTGTGTTTCTGACTCTCTTCTGTCCTGTGAAGATACAAAGGAGTTAACCTTTGCAGGAGGCAAAGATTATTGCTTCTTGGTTGCTCTGTCAGTGAAGCAATGCAGCATTTACAGTTCCTGGCTGTAGTTAGACCTCTGAAAGATACAACTGCTACTCAAAGATCACAGGTAGCACTCATCCATCATCTGGAGATACAGTAAAGAGAGACAGGCCAATCTGTAGTAAGCAGGTTTATTTCGTCTCTTCTGACATCTATAGATTAGTCAACTGCCAAGAAGATACAATAATGTGCTTCACCAGGAGTTACTTTCTGAACTCATCAGGAATTGTTGATGAGATGAGCACATGCTGAAGCTGTTGCTGGTCCCTGTCCCCGTGGCCACATCCCCACTAATGAAGGAGCAACGCTGAGTCTTTACTGTGTGTCGGACTTGGGTTAATACACCAGGATTTCTGGCTCGCTCGTGAGAAACAGAGCACGCAGAAAACCCTCTTCATGCTGAGGCTTAAGGCAGGAGATGTGCCCTCCCTTCCCCCATTGTCATCTGTTCCCAAGTTGGTTCAGGCAGCCACTGATCTGGATGAATGAGCCAGATTCAGTGCCGTGAGAGAAGCATCTGCCTGACTCAGGCCACCAAACAGCATCTGCCACTGGCATTGTTTCTGAGTGATGCCAGAGAAAGGACAGGACCCGAGGGGTAAAAGTTTCATCTTAGAACTTGAGGATTGTCTTTTTTGCCTCATTCCAGCAGCAGTGCTTTACAGACACAACTATAAACAGCTACTGCATGTTAAGAATCCAGCTGGCATGTCTACCTAGAGGGTAGATGGTTGGTTTCACCCCCCCACACTCCCCAAAGGTAGCAAAAGAACTGCTTCATCTGCAGATCTGTGTCAGCACAGGCAGTAGGAGCTGTCAGCCAGCCCTGGCAGACCTGGCAGAAATCAGGTCACCCTTCCTGCTCACACCTTTGGGTGAGCAGCCTTCCTAGGCCTGGGAAATAAGAATTTCAGGGGTTTCTTCAACAATAGTTTTTTCCATGGCCTCAAAGAGCTGATTAGGCTGTGCTGTCCATGTAGGGCACAGAAGTGAAGGCAAGTAGATCGAAAAAAAAAATGCAACCACTTCTTCCAGAGGCACTGTGTAAAATACCCCCTGGGATTTCCCACCACTAGGGAGTGATCCACTTTTATTATCCTGGCCCTGATTATCTCCTACACCTCCTTTTACATTAGAGCAGTGTAAAGAAGCCAGAAAAAGATCTGGACATGATCTTCTTCTTAAGGTGCAATTCTTCATAGGGTGCCTTAGCACAACATCCCAGGAAAGATGGAAAAGGAAGCACATCATCAGCCAGCATCTCGTTGGCTCACAGACAGCATGCTATCGACTGCTTGAGGGAGCACAAATCCATTTTTGTCTTTTTTTTTTTGGCCTGGAGAAAAAAATGCAATTTAACCCGTGTCTGCATCACTTCAGGCAAACCAGTCCATCCAGGCACACAGTAACTTCACTCACAATTTCAGGCTCAGAACCAGAAATTTCTATCCAGGCCATCAATAAGTTTTGGATGGGGAGCCACAGTGGACAACAGCGTCTCATAGCTATTGTGGGCTTCATCATAAGGTGTCAGTATTAAGCCTTCCACTACCTTATCCCCTGCCAGAAAAATAATTTCCTTGCATGGTGTCCGATTACCCAAGTGACAAAACCTCAAAGGCAGTTCAGAGATAACAGGAGTCAGTGCAGGCAAATGCCTTTAAAAAGACTCTCCATCCTGTGTTAAGCTCAGTAAAAATTAATTGGGCCTGAGGGGTCAAATTTTTGTAAACACATTTAGGTACAGTTAGTTATCTAATTCCCAGAGTTGCCTGTGAAAAACTCACCTAAGGCTTATCTGAATCCTTAGGTACTTAAATACTTTTAAATAACCATTCCAAAATCTTGAATACTGCAGTCAGACAGAACACTTGAGCTGTCATTCACAAATCTGTTTTTTTCCTAATAATGGGATTACTGGAGGAGTTCTGCAGTAGCTTTGAGAAAAGTCAGTCTTTCATATCTGTACTTTCATCTTTTAAACTGGGGGAGGGATGTACAAAAAAATCCATCTTATTAAAAGAAACAAAGCCTATTTGTGTGAAGAAACTGAATCAGTTTTCATTACCATCCTGTACACAAAACAAATATGGCAGAGATTCATACAGTTCAGTCACATTCAAGTGACATTGATTAGTTTGCTGTTCTGTGGATTGCACACAATTTTGAGGGCTGTGTTTGCTTCCTTATGGTTTAATGGCAATTTTAGGTAACCTTGTTCCTCGGTGGTTGCTTTATGTCTAAAATATTTGCAATATGGGCTGGCAACATCATCTGATAGATGCCTAGAAACGTTGCTTAATTCTGTTAAGACACATGGTGGCATTAAACGGCAGCAGAGCTCACCAGGAAAAAGAAATCAGATTGCAGTTTGCAAAGGGAGTTGCAGAAAGGCTTGCTGGGTGAGGATCCCTTTGCAGGGAGATTTGGCTGGACTAGCTTTCCTGAGGGCTGCTGAAGGACTAGGCTGAGGTTATGGATACAAGAATCAGCTCCATTCACTGGCTCCATGAGCTGCTCAGGAATGTATGAGGTCCTTTGCCAGAGAGAGGCGGAGCAGTGTGGGAATGAACAAGGAATTAATACAAGGGAAGCTGTGAGGGTTTTCCCAGGTCGAAAGATGGTTCCCAAGGAAACTCCACCACTTGACTGTGTGACAAATCTGCTGGGATATATGTGGCATATGCAGTCTGATGTCTTCACTGCAAGCCCGGAACATGTGGCCAGCAATTGCTTGTGCTGCCCCAGCACAGCAGGAGCTGAGATTAGCGGGTACTTCCCAAAGCTGTTTTTCTGGCAAACTCAATTCCCTGACCCCTTCTGTGAGAAAGCTTCACAGATCAAGGAAGCAGTGTGCCTCCCTCTTCAATGCCAGAAGGATTCGCATGAGGGAGAAATAAGCAAACTGACTTGCCAAAGACAGAGGAGAGAGCATGGAAATCAATCTGTGTTTTTGCAAGTGCAGGGAGAGGCTTCCACTGCTCCACTTCTGTGGAGTTGCACACTGCCAGACTCAGGCCAGCTTCTGAAACTCTGCCGGTTAGCACTTCGAGCAAAAAATAATTTTAAGCATCTTGTAAAACTCCTCCCTGAAAAAGAAAGAAATGTTTTACTTTCTCCTGTCAAATTGTAACCATATCTCAGGAGAGAAATAAATGTGTTTTGGCACACGACGAGGTCAGGCTGCATTTTGATGGCACTGTTCACACTTTGTCCCTGAAACAGACTGAGCATTTGGCATAGCAACACAATTTATTACTGAATGAGAAGATGTGAAGAACATTTGGGTTTAACCTCTCCACCAACAGACGTTTTAAAATACTCCTAGCAAGCTGCTCCTTTTTGATAGCAAAATACTATCAGAAGTTGGTGGTACACTGCTCTTCCCAGGATCTAGTCGCTGTAGTAGGTCAGAGCAAAGATCAGGCCAGGCTGGGGTCCCTTGATAGGAAACAATAGCTGATGTTTCAGATAATATGTCCCACAATATAATTATGCACACTGCAAAAATCATTATTCACTCCCTGCCCAATTAGATGGCACGGGGAACTGCAGTACACTCTTTTCTGGCCCTGGCATGAACCATTGCCAGCAGTGTGCAGGTGATTTACTGATGCTTGTAGGAAGCTCCTGTGCACACACCCGTCATCTGAAAACAGGCCTCTCTCCTCATCCCCTCCCCAGCCTCCCCCTCCATGCCGTCCATGTTACTGAAAACAGAGATTTTTGTCCTTAAATGGCTGCAGGCGTGGGGGGAGCCTGATGGGAGCCCTGCTCAGCATGGGAGCACTTGCACCATGTTCCACAAAGCTAATACGCTCGACATGGCACCATGCCTTTGGCTTTGCTCAGTTGAGCTAGTGCCTGAAAGGAAAAAAAGTGAAGGGAGTGATCAGAGAAAGTGTGCAGAAGTCTCCTGCTCTCTTTTCTTTTGTTTATTATCACCTCTCTGTAACACACCCAGGCTGTCCTCAGGAAACCTGTGTTCTCCACCACCAACCTGCACAGTTTGGGGGAGAAAACAGGGCATCAGCTCGAATTCCAAAAGTAAGCAAAAACCTGCAACACATGGGCTTGCTAATTATTTAGAGCCTTGAATAAAAGCTTGGCATTTTCAGGCATTGCTAAGGGCAAGGTGGATGCCTGCTCACTCTCTCATCCCCAGGGATTTTTAGGTGCGGACCATGGCATGTATTTCTAATGTCATTGGGCTATAAAAAGAAGTGTGTGCATCACCCCACGGGTCCCTAGGAGTGAATAAGTGATGAGATTGGAAGTGTCATCCAAGACAGGCTCATGCAGCCAGACATCACTGCTGCTTCAACACCACCACAGATCCCTCAGCGTTGAAGAGGGTGACATATCTGCTGTTTGCAGATGGGTAGGAGGCATTTCCAGGCTGCTTTAGCATGTGAGTGGCAATAATCCTACGGCCTTCCTGAGCCAGACAGTGCTGCTGGTTTCTGCCAACAGCATGCCTTTGGGAACTAACCCAAGGCCTGCTTCAGAAGTAGAGGGACTAGAGAAGGTCAGTGGGCGTTTCTGTGTCCAATGTGGTCTCTGGGGGCAGGAAGACCAAAGCACAGGTAGCTCAGGGACTGCATTAAGTGAGCTGTGTCTCTATTAAACACAGTTTCATGTGTTCTGGGACCACCTAGGGCTCTGTTATGCATCCCACCGCCATCCTGGCCTGGATCTTCAAAGCCCAGTTCCAGAAGGCACAACCCGAATTTCAGCTAAAGACATGGAAATAAGCTTCTTGCACTGTATTGCTTTGAGGTCTTTCTCCCACAGCAGTCTTTCAGAGAAACTAGAATATGGAGCTAGGATTTAATGTGAAAAAGATAGGGTATGAATCTACTGGTCACCCTTGTAGAGCTCAGAGGGTGGGACATTGTCCTGGTTTCAGCTGGGATGTAGTTAACTGTCTTCCTAGTAGCTGGTACAGTGCTATGTTTTGAGTTCAGTATGCAAAGAACGTTGATAACACTGATGTTTTCAGTTGTTGCTCAGTAGTGTTTAGACTATAGTCAAGGATTTTTCAGCTTCTCATGCCCAGCCAGGGCACCTGACCCCAACTGGCCAACAGTGTATTCCATACCATGGGACGTCCCATCTAGTTTAGGAACTGGGAAGTGGGGGGGCAGGGATTCGCCGCTGGGGGACTGGCTGGGTGTTGGTCGGCAGGTGGTGAGCAATCGCCCTGCGCATCATTTGTACATTCCAATTGTTTTATTACTACTGTTGTCATTTTATTAGTGTTATCATTATCATTATTAGTTTCTTCTTTTCTGTTCTATTAAATCGTTCTTATCTCAACCCAGGAGTTTTACTTCTTTTCCTGATTTTCTCCCCCATCCCACTGGATGGGGGGGGAGTGAGTGAGCGGCTGCGTGGTGCTTAGCTGCTGGCTGGGGTTAAACCACGACAGACATCAACACGTTACTTTCTCTGTAGCAAGCTGACTTGTGTTTTACCCTCTTTCTCTGCAGAAGAGATGCTGCCCCCCCTCTCTCTCCTTCCAGCCCATCCTTCTCAGTAATGCACTGTAACCCATGACCTCTCAGATAAAAGATGAGAATACTAATTGCTTGGAAACACTCCACAGAAAGTGGACGTTAAGTGGACTAAAGCTGTACAGCAATGGAAATTACAACATGGACATCATCAGAATCCATCACAACTAATGAGATTAGAGCGGATACCACAAGAATTCTTAATGATCTACTCTGTGCCCCAAAATTTTTATCAGTGCATCTGAACCACGCTTTGCTCTTCTCCCGCCCTCTACTTGCACACTTTGAAGAGTACAGACAAGGGAGGACCCCAGGAGCCTTTCATCCTACTCTGTACCTCTCTTATACAACCCTTGTTTCTAATTATATGCAGACACAACAGCAATGGCAATGACTTCATAGTGAACCCCCCTAATGAATAAATCATCCTAATTTCAAGGCAAAGTTAGCACAACCATCCACTGTGTCATTTCCATGAATCACAGTGATAAAGGGCCATGCTTGTTAAGACATTGCTTATGCAAATGCAATACAGCACTAATGAATGTAAGCAAAGTCCTACAGTGCCAGGACAAGGCAGGCTTGTGCCAAAACTCCTAGGAAGCGGCTGTTGCTTTGTTCAAAGGAATAAGTGATGGGCTGGGGCAGAGAGGCTTTCAGGAGCCTGGGACTGTACTATTCAGCAATTTCAGATGCAAGGTTATGGTCCTTATTCTTTATGAACATGCTTTCATACCAAATATTTCTGATTTATAAGCAGCAAGGCCTCTCTCTGAGTTCCTGGAAATTGTGATAGGGGAGAGGGTACAGAGGTACATGTGCAGAGGGTACTCTGAACCAGGATGGTCCAAAGATCAGCTCCTTTGTGATGAGATAGCAGCTTATTGGGAGTGCAGTGTAAGGTGCTGGAAAGGACCTGCAATACTTTGGATTTCTTTCATTATTCTCCAAAGCCTAATCTAATTTAACAGCTCACAAAGCAGGGCTTTGCTGAGGAGGTATCTCTGTTTTCAAGCAGATCTCATTGTTATTGTGTCTGTACTGATATTCGATACCTTGATGTTATTGTTTATATTCTCCAGAAGCCTATAAAAGAGGTCTAGAGCCAAACAAGGGTTAGTCCTGTGGCGCTAGATGATTTATGGGTAAAGTGTAAGAAAAGGCCCTGCCACGAACAGCCAGATGGGCAAAATAGCTGGGTGAGGGATAGGATGGCAGAGAAAGGCAGAATGATTTCCTCAAGGTCACACAAGTCACAGCACAAAGCTGGGAATAGGCTTGATGACTCACAGGGAAGTGCAGTATATTGTCCTGCTGATGCAGAAGTCTCTGATATCCCTGACTAACACACCACATGAAGAAATTATTTCATGCTCTGGAATTCTATGGCACCAAGTATCAGCCAAAAAAGGTCTAAAACAATGAATGTAACTCAATATATGCCACCAAAGGTTTTCTGTTCCCAGTAGGTGCCATGCACAATTGATTTTCATTTACAGTTGCTTTCTTTGTTAGATGATGTCATGGATTATTTATCTCTGGAAGCCTTAAATGATACAAAGCACTTGATGAGTCATTGGGAAAAACAGTCTTCATGTCTAGCTGGGGCAAGAAGAAAGGACCATAAATTCCCTACCCTCAGTGTTTCCAAGACTTGAAAGCAATTGCATTGCTCTCATACAGGGAATGCAGCTCTCCCACCATTCCCAAGTCATGCAATCAAGCAGTTAGTACTTCACTGCTTGGTATTTGGTTTCAAAGCCTACCAGTGTCACTCATTGCTCCAGAAATGAGCACCTGAAGGCACCTTGGACTGGTAATATTTGACTGTGCCTCAGTTGGCCAAGGCTGGAGCAGAGGTGCTGTTCAGCCTGCAGCTGAGCCAGTGAAAGGCATGCTTTTCCCTTGCATAACACTATTGGAGCGTTTGACCTACTAAGGTCTGCATTGTCACAACACGTGTTGGTACCCCCAACGTAGTTCTGTATTTTATTAGGTTCATGCAATCCCCCTTTGCAGCCTCAAAACAAAGGAAAAACATGCCTCAAGCACACTGATAAAGGGCTTTTGAATGGAGATAGATGAATCACACACCATTTCACAATTAGCACTTTAATTTTGAACATTAATTAGGGCACTGGTGTTTGGAGAGTTTAGTTCTCATCGACCCACTTATATTGTTCAGAGAAGGCTTAAAGAGATACTGAAGTTTGCAGAGAAATCAATAGGAAAAATGAAAAGTCAGTACCAGCTGCAGCCCATGAGCTGAATACTGGTGACTTGGGAAATGCTTCACAAAAAAAGACTTGCCTACTAGAGCATGGGAAGAAGCAGTATTTCAGTTACAATACCATGACACTAAAGAAATATAGGCACACTGAAGCAAGTGAGTGGTTTCATGTGCAAGGCACAGGATAGGCTACAGATGGGAATCCACAGCCCAGCTTTGGTTCACCGAATAGTTCTCCTAGGCACTATTACAGTTATCTTAGTGAGCTCTAACATCCTTTGAAAATATTATTCTTGTGCAAGAGAAAAAATGTTACCTATTTGGAGGTGTAAACACAATAGCTAAAACCAAGAGTCTGTAAAGAGGCTTGGATGTGAATTCATTATGAATACACTCTGATAAAATGAGATTTACTGGCTCTTCTTTACATAAGGAAGTGGAATGAAATCTGGAAATAAAAACAGATGGAGATCAGCACATCCCAGCCGTAATATAAGCAGGTGTACTACTAAGCAGTAGCTACAGGTGAAGCAACAAATTTATTTATTCTAAAGAATTACAGACACTGAAAACACCTGCTACTTTCCAGAAAGATAAAAGCCAAGAGAAGGTATTTCCTCCCAAGCCACCAAAAGAAGAAACTGAATTATGAAGAAGTCAGCTGAACAATACACCTCCATCATGGCAATAGCAGAGTGACCTTTACCATATTCTGAGGACCACCTTGTATATCAGTGAGAAGACAGCAAGGACATCCCTGCAGCAAAAGCATCCAAAGTAGGGTTTGGAATACAGATAGCATGTTAAGTTTTGCAGGTTGAATGGCAGTTTTAGGGAGCAAGGAGGATGTTACCAGGTCACACTTGCTACAGCCTTTCTGGCATGTAAATGAGGACTTTCCTCTTTAAAGTTTCTCATCTCAGTATGCAGGAGGCAATATGTCTCACTCACTCCCCTTTTTCTGTCCCCTGGCACAGAAATGGCAAGACCTCAAACCCCGAGAATTTGCATCAGATACCGCTGCTGGAAAACACACAGCAGATTGGAGAGTTGCATGAATGTACTTTATTTTCCTTTATGTATGAAAAAAAAAAAAAAGCTGCTGTAGAGAGCAGGGTCTTATTACTCAGTACTCTGCATGGTGTTCGACTTGATTTAAGTAGCAGAAACCTTAATTAGGGCTCTGAACAGGCTTCCTAATAGTGCAGTTCAAACTACTGGGAAAGAAACATTTGTCTAGTCAAAGCAAACAGAATTTGATTAGTTTCCCTGAGGGACCCAGGGAGTGAAACAGGAATGATACAGAGGAGACACTAAGTCCAGCAGGACACAGCTGGATTATTCCTCTCATACCCGTTATATATTTTAAAACATCTGTCCAGACTGCAGTGAGCCTTATAGCCTACAGATGCAAATGATAAACTGCAAGTGAAGTCTGTGGACGAAATGAAAATTACAAGCTAGATTCTCCCCGGGATCCTGATCTGCGCGAGAGCAAACCCATCAGCTTGAAAGGGTTATTTCAGATTCATGAAGCTGTAAAAGAACTCGGAAGAAGGTCTTAGGAGCAAAATTATCCTGGATCATGGTCATTTACAGAGGCAAAAGCTTGCAACATCAGAGCTGCCTGGTTCAAAGCATCTGTTTGGAGAGGCTTTTTGGAAACATGCCTTTTATATATGACCTCTAAAACTTTAGCACTGACTGTGCACAATAACACATTCCAGAGCATCTGTAGTTCCCTCAGCTACGCAAGAAATACTTGAGAATCAAGCAGAGGAAAAATTACTATCTTGCTGCAGTACTGGGAACAATAGCATGGAGATAGTGGAAAGCAATCAGTGGATGCTGAATCTAACTATGTGGAATGGAGGTGAAGTTGATATGAAAAGCAAGTTTTATGAAGAAGCGTGTCCTTGAACCACCACTTACAGGTTGTCTTTGATTTGCTTTGATTGCAATGAACGCCGGGGCAGCGCGAGGAGTACCGCCGGCGGGACACACGTGGGCAGGTAGCGGCTTGTCTGAACTGACCCGCTGATTGGACGACACAGACAGCAAGGGGCGGAGCCCGCACCGGATAGCGCGGGAGATTTAAGCAGGCGAAAGCAATCAGCCCAGCTGATTGTAAGGGGCAAGCACAGACGTATTTCCCAGCGGGTAGCGTGGTGACCATCCTCTAAAAAAACCCAGTGTCCTCTGCTTCTAGCACCTGGCAGAACCAGTGCAGCCACACAGAGCGAGCTCCTGTTCCTGTGTGTGACCACCCCGGTTTCTGGCTGTGGGATGCATGAAGGGATATTCCCAGAGGTGGAAAGGATATCGACATCTGTCTCCAGGACTGGTGCCTCTGCCAAAACTTTGGGATTTTAAACCATGGAAGAGCCTTTGAGACACAAGGTATGCTGGCTTCTGATGGGATGGGGAAAACGCATCTTTGGGTGTAAACTGGTGGGATTGATCAAGAGAGCTTTAAACTAGACTCAGTGGGGGGGAGGGGATCCCAACAGGATTGCAGTAGGTAAATTAAGGGTTGGCATGATATGTCCTGAGGATGGTAATGCTTCTGGGAACATTTACACTGCTCCTGGGAGCATGGAGGGCTCAGGAGTGTACCTGAAATGCTTGTACACCAACATATGCAGCATGAGAAACAAACAGGATGAACTGGAAGTGTTGGTTGGCTCCTAGACCTATGATATCATTGGCATTAGTGAGGCTTGGTAGAATGAATCCAGTGACTGGAGTGCTGGGATGGAGGGCTACAGGCTGCTCAGGAGGGATAGGCAAGGCAGGCAAGGTGGAGGTGTTGCACTATACATAGGAGAGTAACTTTGGGCACAAGTATAGATTGGGAGAGGAATGGCTGAAGAGCAGCCCTGCAGAAAGGGATC
>NW_010972886.1:22099002-22139600 GCF_000737465.1 Haliaeetus leucocephalus
AAAGGGTGGGGGGGGGGGGGGGGGGACGGCTGGTTAACAGCAGGCTTAGTACAAGTCAGCAGTGTGCCCTGGCAGCCAGGAGGGCAAACCATATCCTGGGGTGCATCAAACACAGTATGACCAGCCGGTCAAAAGAGGGGATTATCCCACTGTATTCAGCATTGGGGCAGCCTCACCTTGAGTATGGTGTGCAGTTCTGGGCTCCACAGTTTAAGAAGAATGTGAAGGTCCTTGAGTGCATCCAGAGGAGAGCAACAAAGCTGGTGAAAGGGCTGGGAGGAATATCCTGTGAGGAGCGGCTGAGGACTTTGGGCTTGTCCAGTTTGGAGAAAAGGAGGGTGAGGGGCGACCTCATTGCTCTCTAGAGCTTCCTGAGGAGGCAATGTGGAGAGGGAGGTGCTGAGCTCTTCTCCCTTGGGATCCAGTGAGAGGACATGTGGGAATGGCTCAAAGCTGTGTCAGGGGAGGTTTGTACTGGACATTAGGAAACATTTCTTTACTGAGAGGGTGGTCAAACACTGGAACAGGCTTCCTAGAGAGGTGATGGATGCCTCAAGCCTGTCAGTGTTTGTGAGGCATTTAGACAATGCCTTTAATAACATGCTTTAACATTTGGTCAGCCCTGAAGTGGTCAGGCAGTTGGACTAGAGGACCATTGTAGGTCCCTTCCAACTGAAATAGTCTATTCTATTCTATGCCTATTTCTTTAGGTAAAGGCACTGCAGTCCTGAAAGAGAAATTTTATTGAAACAAGCACTCTTCACATGGGGGTGACAGCTGAGGTGAATGCAGGTTAAATTGGTGGTCTTTTCTGGTAGAAGCAATGGCAACTACTTGGCCTATATCACTCATATAAGCCAGTGGCCTCTTCATAAATGCACAGCTTCGCATCTTTCTTAGCCTTGAAATAAAGATTTGTACTTGTTCATTCAATTCTTAATCTCTTCCTAAAAGTTTTGTACAGCCTTGCTCTGGAAAGGGAAAAATGAGCAACAGTGTATCTGATTTACTATCTCCAAAAGCCTAGCTACCAATGGAAACAGGCCTGTTTATAAGTGCCTGTACACATAATATTAAAATCAAATATTGGTTCTGGAGTAGGGACTCATAATGGGATAGTTTTTTACTTGATAAATAGCTGGGTTTGTGTGGAGATTCATATCAGGCTCCATACACACAAACCTAAAGTAAATATTTGCCCATCTGTGGTGGGTTGACCCTGGCTGGATGCCAGGTGCCCATCAAAGCTGCTCTATCACTCCCCCTCCTCAGCTGGACAGGGGACAGAAAATATAATGAAAGGCTCATGGGTTGAGACAAGGGCAAGGAGAGATCATTCACCAATTAACGTCATGGGCAAAACAGACTTGACTTGGGGAAATTAATTTAATTTATTACCAATCAAATCAGAGTAGGGTAATAAGAAATAAAACCAAATCTTAAAACATCTTCCCCCTACCTTCCTCCTGGGCTCAACTCTACTCCTGATTTCTCTACCTCCTCCCCTCCAGAAGCACAGGGAGACAGGGAGTGGGGGTTGGGGTCAGTTCATCCCACCTTGTCTGTGCTGCTCCATCCTCTTCAGGGGCAGGACTCATCACACTCTTCCCCTGCTCCAGCATGGGGTCCCTCCCATGGGAGGCAGTCCTCCATGAACTTCTCCTACGTGGGTCCTTCCCACTGGCTGCAGTTCTTCACAGCGTGCAGTCCTTCAGGCACAGACTGCTCCAGCGGGGGTCCCTTGTGGGGTCACAAGTCCTGCCAGAAAACCTGCTCCAGCGTGGGCTCCTCTCTCCATAAGGCCACAGGTCCTGTCAGGAGCCTGCTCCAGCACAGGCTTCCCACAGGGTCACAGCCTCCTTCGATCATCCCCCTGCTCTGGCGTGGGGTCCTCCCTGGGCTGCAGGTGGAGATCTACTCCCCCATGGACCTCTGTGGGCTGCAGGGGGACAGCCTGCCTCACCATGGTCTTCCTCACGGGCTGCAGGGGAATCTCTGCTCTGGCACCTGGAGCACCTCCTTCCCCTCCTTCTTCACTGACCTGGGTGTCTGCAGGGTTGTTTCTTTCACATGTTCTCACTCCTCTCTCTGGCTGCAGTTGTGCAGGTTTTTTTTCCCCCTTCTTAAATAAGTTATCACAGAAGTGCTACCACCATTGCTGATGGGCTTGGCCTTGGCCAGCAGTGGCATTGGCTCTCTTGGCCATAGAGAAACTTCTAGCAGCTTCTCACAGAAGCCGCCACTGTAGCTCCCCCTGCTAGCAAAACCTTGCTGTGCAAGTCCAATGCACCGTCCCACTTGTGATTTTTCCTGCTTCTGCAGCACCTCTTGAAATAAGACAAGTCATGCAACCTGTTGTGGTCTTTATTTCACAGGTTTGTTTCCTCAGGCAGGCATGGATAGCAACAGAGTCAGAGGCAAGTAGAGAACACAGTTCACTCCTGTGCTGTATCAATATAAATCAAGGAACAAAAATGGAAAACAGGCAAGACTGAATTCACCAACTTGACTGCCTGGAATAGTGTGTTGCCAAAATACTCCAATTCCTCTTTGAGCCAGGACAAAGATGCTTTTGCTTTTCTCCTATTACTTTTTTTCTTTTTCTTTTTTTTTTTTTTAAACTGGAGAGAGTATGTGAGTACCTCAGAGAAATTTCACTTTTCCTGACACTGAGTGACTTAAACTTTGTTTGGGTTCTTTGTGCAAAAATTAGCAGCAAAACAATTCTATAATTGTCTTAATACACCAAGTTACTAAAATGCATGGACCTTCATGTTAATTAAAAAAATACATGGCTTAAAAGCCACTTGGCCTTTCTTTAAGAATCACTGTATTACTTGTTCTAAATGAAAAAACAAGTCCCTAGAGGAATCTAAGGTCTGCAAAGAAATGGACTTGAATTTAAGTACAGGAGGTTGCAAAGGGAATCTGTTGCTGCCCTAAAACTGAATTTTTGCTGCTTCTTTCCTAAAGATTACATCCACTAAGCTCTCTCCTCCCACTCTGCATCTATTTTTCTATACACGGATATATAAATACAGTTACTATTTTAACTGCCTTTTAAATACAAATGTTGCCAATTTGCCAATGTTTTGCATGATGCCTGGAAAACATAAAATCAAAATATTCATCCAAATCCACATATGGCCAGATCCTTATGTGGTGTCAATGCTTGCAGCTCTGCTAATTTTTTTGGAGCTGGGCCACTTTATGCCTGCTAAGGATATAGCTCAGTAGAATCCAACTGAAAGACTCTTTGGCTTCTCTAAGATATAGATCTAAACCATTGTTACTACAAATGCCTTAAAAAATCTGGAGTATGTTAGATGTTGGGACTGCTACTCTGGTAAACAATCATATGTTGGAATGTTTTCCTACTACCTCAAACTCCATGAAGCAGAAAATGCAAAGCCTGTTCTCTGTCCTCCTGTTTATATTGGGACCAATAATGCTAATTTTCAAATTTAATTTAACATATGCCTGAAAGTTGCCTGATTGCCCCAGCCAAAAATTGCAATTGGCAGCTCCAGTTTCTGGCATGGCTGAATTCAGAGTGGACTATCTATGCAGATCAAAATGTAAAGCAGCACCACTGGTGAGGCCTGGAATACAAGTTGTTCCCAGATATGTGCCCAAATCTTTGGTGTTTAATCACAGCATAGGTTGGAAAAGTGTGAAAGGAGCTAATTCTGCTACACATTTACTAGGAAATGAGAAATCATCCTCAAGTATGTGACATTACAGGGCTGAATAAAAATAGGAGTTTAACAGAAGATTAAATCTGTGGAAGCTAAGATTTAAATCTTTAAAACACCTGGTCAATTCAGATGCTCTGTATCTTTCCTTAAAAAGAATACTCTCAAGGTGGCAGCATTTGGATAGAGCTTGTTACTGGACCATGAAGTGAAGGTATTCCTGCCTGGCTTCAAACATAGGTTTTGCAACTGTAGGAATAAATGAAGTTGAACAGTAGCTAGACTCACCAAAGGGCTTTTTAAAACCAAGAGAAGAGGGGAAAATGAAACAAAACAACAAACAGAAGGACAAATAGTAATAATGCCAATGAAGCATGAACAGCCACACCATGATAGGTGCTACCTTGCAAAAAAACATTTAAAATAAGAGTGCAGGTAATCCATCCCCAGAAATTTCTCAACACAAAAGTTAATATTAGCATACTGGGGGAGGAGGAGCACCACATTGAACTAGGTCTCATAAGTTAAGGAAGCCCTCTTAGAAAGTCCTTCTTCAAAGGATCAGATTATGGATGCAGATGTAAGCAGCTGGTTGTGGAACAGCCCCAGGGGTCACTTGGCTTTGATGCAGGGTGGCAAAAGAAATGCAGATGAGTTTGCTAAACATGAAGCTGTCGCATCTAAGGGCTTTTATTAATTAGCCTATGACTCATTTGCTGCTGTGAAATAAATAAATAAAGCCTGCTCAGTACCATTTCTTGATTTTGCTTTTTCCACCTGTAGTTTCTGGAAATATCTTTGCATGAGAAGAGCTGTACAGTCTCTTTCCTTGACAATTTCATGTTTCAGTTGTGTTTTCCTGCAGCCACTAAAATTGAGGGGAGTTGAGAGTCCTTGATGTCATGGTGAATCTTGCTCTCTCTTAGGAGGTACCCCCACAACCCTTGAATATATGAGGTTTTTCAAATTCTTAAATGGATGTGCCCTAACATCATCCCTGTAAATAGGGGTGGTTTAATAGTAGAGCTGGTGCTAACAAGATGTTATTGGGAAAAGAGGAGGAGAGAAACCTACTATGATTTATAAGAAATGTACTGTGGTCTTGAGGATCCTGGCTGGATTCCTGTTCAACTGTCCCAGAACTCATCTGAACAACAGGATGTCCACTTTCTCACTTCCATGCCCCCATTGGAGCTCAGTGTGCTTGATTTTTTTTCTTACTGAGGTTCCAGTTTCACACAGGAGGAGCCTTTATGAGCTAGTCATCAAACCAAGGAAATTGAAGTACCTTTGCAAGTCAAAAATTACTTACTTTCCATAGAGTTAATCATGAGATCTATTAACTTCTTTATCTTTGGGTAGAGTCGTAATTTGGAAACTGCTTAGAGAAAGGCAGAGTTGCATGAGAAAAAAGGGTCATATCTTCAGCAGGGGTAAATCAGTACAGCTCTCTTGAGTCAGGGAACCCATGTTGATTCATGCTGCTGAGAATCAAGGCATAACTTCTTTCAATGCATGAATACACTATTTGTAATTGGCAAATAAAACCCCATTTAAATAAGAGCCTAATTCCTATGAAGAAAGAAAGAATGAGTATTGAAAACTTGTTTTTTGTTAAGTTCCAATTTCCATTATTTGGAAAGAACAGAAATTAGGTTGCAGACAACATATTATTTATTAAAACAATTTTTACTGACAATGCAGTTCGGTCTTGGGGACAATAACTTTGGAACAAGAGGTAATGGCAGCTTTGGGAGGAAGAAAATGTATGAAGAGAAAGTAAGTAGACAACAACCCTTCTTCAAGATTGTGGGGCTGCTTCATCCCTTTCATGGATGGTATACAGGGCACAGCAAACTACCACCACAGGCAGCTGCGCTTCCTTTTTGCCCAGAATGGTATAGCCTGGGCCTTTGCAGAGTTAAAAGCTTTGGGGTTGAAATTTTGAGGAAAGTCTATGCTATAGATTTATGACCCAGGTAGGGCAGTTACTGGTATTAATTCTATTATAAAGGACTCTATACAACTATTTGGGGGGGCATAGGCAAAAGAGATGTAATGCTTGCTCATTGTTTTACAATTGGAAGAGTGTCACATCAGAAGCCACCAGAAGCAGGTCTTGGCTCAGATGGAAAGGAGGTGGGAGACAAGCCAGTGTTTAAAAACCCAAAGAGGAGTAATGGCTATAAAACCCCTGACACTCATTTTTGATGCTGATGCTTTGGGGCAGGTTTTGAAGAATGGACCCCCTGTGTTGTACTGCAAATATGCATACATGTTTTGTGATTAAGGCTCTCTATCTCTGCATATGCAAATTTTTATTTATTATTTATATGCCACCAGGAATGTACATGGTACTTCAGAGACATATAAAACAAGCTGTTACCTCCTGTGAATTGCTTCCAATCTAAGTGCTTTGTAAGGCTCTTTAAGCAACTAATTTGGAAATCGGGCTTTTTTAGTGCTACTTTTTAACGACAGACGCACTGATCCAATAGAAATCATTTGTTTTCCCATTGAAATTCTGTGATGGCCATCACAGATTGGCAGTGAGCAGGTTTCAGGATGAAGTATTCCACTAGAGTCTTCATTATGGGAAAACTCTTTCTCTTTCTCTGTCCTTTTTTCTATTTTATGAGATGATTTATTTATATTACCAAAGACCTTGAAAGCCGAAAACAGAGATGGATTTCTGTTATGCAATGTACCAAACATGCAGTGTAAAGATGGCTGTAGTACCAAGCAGCAGAGAATTTATAATGCATTTGTTTCTGCTGGACTGAGTCACCAAGATGACCCTGTTTGTCTAGGTCCAACTATATCACAGCTCAGCTGAAATATGAACAAGAGATCAACCATTTGCAGATTAAGTGGTGAAAGAAAACACCCACGCAGAGCACGTGTCAGAATGGCTCTGTCAGGGACTTAAAGTCATAAGATTCCCAGGAGGACTACTGCTGCACATGCAATATAAATTATACAAGCCACCAGCCGGCTGACTTGGAGGCACTTCAAATAGCTTTAGTTGCAAACCCCATTTTTACTTCCTTAAAGTTCCGGCTGGAAGTCTAAGAGAGGGACTGCTAAGTGGCAGATTCAGCCCCTGGTGCAACTGGAAATGCTTACAGACCTTGGGCAAAGCAGCAACAGTGTGAGGAGGCACAGAGCCCTGGGCAGCAGCCTGGGAAATCTCCACCACAGAGAGAAAGAAGAGAAATGGTCCCTCTAGTGCACCGTTGCTGCCGGAGAGTGGGGAGAGCTCACTGATGCGCTTTTTCCGGGAGCATTTCAGTGGATGTTTCAGAAGCAAGGTAACAGAGGAAGCTCAAGGAGATTTTACAGTCCCAGCACTGGAAGAAAAGGAATTTCCACTACATTTAGCAAAGTGCTGGCAATTCCTATTTTGAGACAAGCGAAACAAATAGGGGATGCCAAGCAGATCTGCAGCCAGAGCATCTGATTAAGCTGTGTGCTTGCCACTCCTTTCCCCAGCTTTACATCAGACTCACACCAGTGATGTCAGTGTATTTACTCCTTGTTTATAACAGCCCGAGAGAGAGAAAAAACAAGCAAGCTGGTTTCAATAAATCAGCCCAGCCTCATTAGCTCTCATCAACTTGCTCTAACATGCCCAGTGAGTATTTGGCTTAGAAAGAAGGTAGCATTCACAATACACATGGCAGGATTTAACAGTGAGGATTTTCAGGAGATAACAAGTCAAAGCTCTATTCCCACAGAATAAAGCCTGTCATAAACACTAGCCTGTTTTTACTGTCAGTTACTGATTAATGCCATGATTGCTGTGGTCGTTTGCTGTGGCTCCCTGAGCATTGTCCACTTGCAGACTATTGCAATGGGAACTGGGCAAGAGAGGGAAAGTATTTTTTGTCTTCACTGCTAAGAAGCTTTTAAATTATCTCTTTTTTTCTAGAAAAAATACTTGTACCATTTTGCCAGTTCTTTCAGTGGGGAAAAAAGCACCCCTACAGGCAAAAGAGAGATTGACTTGTCATTGAAAAAAATTGAATAATTTAAGAGGCAAAATTATGTCAAAACAGAGGTCATCTTCTTTTAATGAAATGTTCAACCTGCCACCTTCAAGCAGCAAGGTTTCTGTGAACGCACTGTCTGTCCTGTGTGTCCGTGTCTGCCTGCCCCTTCTTTCCAAGGCATGGAAGGGAGAGCAGTCCTGTGAGAGCTGGCATTACTGGGCCCTAAAGAAATTACACTGGAGGCAGGCACGAATGTTCCTTTCTCTTTTAGCAGATGGATGAAGAAATCCATCTGATTCTGAAAGCCAGAGGAAAATTAAAACCAGTTTTATGGGGTATCAGACTTAAATCTGGTAGCTGTTTATAATTTCTCCAAGTTTTCTCTAGCTCTCAGGTTCAGGAAGACATTTAAACCTAGACTGCCCATGCTGCTACTGCTGCCGCTGCTATATGAGGCACTCGCAGCTAGCCCAGGCCATGCAGGGAAGCAGGTTTTGGAGCAGTGCAGGGCTGTGCCTGGGGACATGAAGTGCTATGGGGATGGAGGAGTGATGAGGGCAACTGCTGCAAAGGTAGAGATCCAGGTACTCTTTGGGGGAAGCTGGAAGAGTTTGAGAGAAGCCATGACAGCACTGAGACGAGTCTCTGAGGTGACAGAGAGGAGAATGCATTTTAGAGCAGTGTTTCTCCACAGTGGGAGTGGAGGGTGAAAAAAGGCTGACTCTCATGGTGCCAGTCCTGCTCATCATGGAAGGCAGCAGGTGATGAATGGACAAGAGGCAGTGATGAAGTTCTGTCTCTCTTAGAGTCTGAGCTTGTCATCCCCATTTAGGAAAGCCCTTGGTGGGATGTATGATATGGCTCTGTCTTACAGGTTCCATGACTCAGGCTGTCCTAGGAATAGAAACTAGCACAGGGCTCTCTGGATCTCACAGTTGTCTGACATAAGCCTCAGAAATACCAAGGTATTTTTTACCAGTGGTACAGTGCTGCAATTCCCAGAGCCACAATCCAAAGCCTGGGGGACCTGAATGCTGCTAAGGCCTGGGAGTCACAGGCTTCCTTTGAAGGACCGTTTCCCCAGATGTTTCAATGACGGACCTCTTTCCTTTTGGCTACAGAGCATCCAGCAGGGATGCTGCTATTACATTTGAGTGATGCTTGATGCCGTGGTGATGGGAAGCAATGTGACCCCCGTTGCATTCAGTCAACGAGCCCAGAGGCCTGAGAAGGGCCAGCTCTCTGCTGCAAGGTCTGCAGTGCTACCAGTCCAATGTATGCAGGCATATCCAGGCACCTTAAGAGGAGGTGGAATTGGTCCCATCCTGTTACTGGGGAGGGGTGCAGAGAGCAGCTCATACTTGGGATTAGTCCCTTTTTCTGTCCTCTGATATCATCTGGCTGAGACATATCTTTGCCATGCTCGGGTTGAGGTCAGAGGTGCTCAGCAAGCAGGAGGGAGGACAGTATCTCTTGGGATATAGTCCAGCACACTCTCCTCATTTACCACCCCTCGAAGCAGCCGTCTCGGGAATCCAGCTGGCAGCACAATGACTGGCTGCAGAAGCGAGTTTTAATGGGGCCAAATGAGAGCTAATTGTGTCTCAGCTGCAAAGCACAGGAGGCTCCAGTGGAAAGGTCAAGCTGTTGTAGGCTCCAGCACACCGGGTAGGTGGGAGCTATTTTCAGTCAGACAGAGAGATTCCAGCACATCTCTTGCCGCCTTCTTGTTTCTATAGTGATACTGGGGCCAGGCTGCACAAGGACTCAGACAGCAAATAGAAACATAGCCCCATAGAAATAAGAGTATCACTGCTCCACACTACCTGTCCTGGGGTGTGGGAAGGTCTTAGGAAGACACTGTATGCTTCATGCTAAATGCTTGATGGAGAGAGCTGTACTGAGTAAAGACAAATTCTTCATTTAGCTACCTGCCACATTACAGAAAAAATGCTATAGTATAAACAGGAGAAGGCAGGAAAGGAAACCAGGAAGGGTCCCAGAATGGAAATAAAAATGTTAACTGGAAATAATACAATCCCTTCTAATTTTTTTTTTTTTTAAGATATTGATGAATTTGATGCTAAGGATTTCATTCTCTGAATAATTTTATAGGATGGTCCAAATGGCCTATAGAAAAGCAGCTATGATATCCCCAGGAAACATCTTTTTTTCTCTTCCATGCTCTTCTCCCCTCTCCTTTTTTTGTTTGTTTTCTGGCATGACTCAGCAACTGCATAATATCTTAGCCCCCAAGCATCATTTGGGAAACTTTAAAAGAAATCATGAGAGCTGACATTTCCTTAGATACGTACAGACTAAAAAGTCTGTTCTGTTACCACAGAAAATTCAAACTGTGCTGGGTGCTGTGCGTTTACATAATAAGAGACAGTCTCTGCTCCTAAAGAATGTAGCATGCAATTAGGAAAAACAAGCAAGACTGGGTGGAAAGAAGTGCTGCTATCTCTACTTTTTCAGCTGAGGAACTGAGATGTACAGGGATTAAAACATGCTACAGGAATGTCACATAACCCTTGAAAGCACAGATCCCATCCCGCAGAAGTGGCAGAATATGGCCCCAATTTCATGGATGTCCCACACCCTCCAGCCTACACAAGTTACTTTCCTGCAGTCCCTGTGCTCTGTACATTTTGTTAGGATGGTAGCATTCACTTCCTAAACCAAACTGATGTCTGAGTTCTCAGTCACAGTTAGTGCTTCCCTGGCATTAGCTGCTCCAGGTAGGAATTAAATTAAATCCTCAGGGTTTACTTGAAAGTCAGATGGAGAATTTATTTATGGTTTTTTGTGGGTTGGTTTTGGGGTTTTTTTCTGGTCCTGACAGTTATTTCCCATTCAGTATGGGAACTGGCATTGTTTTCCCAGCCTGACAATACTGCAGTCTGTTCTCACATGGCTTTCTTATCACCTCTCTCCATTTCCTCCTCTCCCTCTCGTCATGAACTGTCACAATGTGTTTTGTCACTTCTCAACAGTTCAACTTTCAAATCCAAACATATCCACACACCTAAGGACCTTAGAAATCAAAGAGAAATTTATCTAAAGGTCTTAGATGAACATTCACCACCAGACTGATCACTCCAGTTTCAAACTAGTACCCTCCTAGCCTTGTGGCTACACACAGAGGAAGTCCTCAAGAAATCCTGAATAGTGATGTTTGTTCTGCTTTAGGCTAACAGTGCCAGTCTCAAACCAGCCATAGCCAGTGTTTCCAGCCCCTGCCTCCTCAGTTGCTGCAGCTGGTCCATGGGGTCAGAAAGGCATGAAAACAGTGGCCTTAATTGCTGATGCTGGTTAATTACATGCCCCCTGTTATACTCCTGAGGCTTGAAATAAACATTTTTTCCATGCCTAGCAAAGCTAAACATAGCATTATGCTCCATTCCCAGCTGATTCCCATTTTAATTTCCCCTTCAGCACTGCTTTTCTGTTTCATTTGCTTGTAAACACCAAGCACTTTAGATAATTGTATAGGGGAAGTTCGCTGATGTTGGAAGAACCTTCCTTCCTTCTTGCTTCATTTCCCAGGGGATCCCAAGCAGTGCTCCAAGGCAAGCACTGGACAAGTTGATTAATATGAGCAACAGAGGAATATATTGGTGATATCTAGTGTGCATGACATATATGGAATAAAAAGGTCCATTGAATAGTTCCCTTGCCTACTCTTGCCTTGCACCAAACGCTACCCATCATATGTCTAGCAATACAGACAAGTTCCACCTATGTGAGAATAACAAAGATTCATGGGGCAACACTGCAGCAGCTTCTCTTTCTCACACCTCTTAAAATTCTCCAGTCATGACATTTGACAGTCTTTTTCATTCTCCAGTGTTTAGATGCCAGCATTTCTCCTTATCAGTCTGTCTTCTCAGGAATGTGTATTTTCTTTGCTTTGTATATTGTGCAGTCAAAGTAACAGACTTATCAGCTTTTTGAATACCTAAGTGTAAAACCATTAATAATGTAAGATCAGCCCAGCTGGTCTTACAACATGGTTGAGAGAAAAGATACCTTGTTTTTCATCAGAAAGCACGTGGAGACCTTCTCTACAAATCCAAACCCTTCTTCAGTAAGAATCATCCCACCCTAACAAATCTGCACCTAAGCTGCTTAACAAGATTCCCTCTACAGCCAACAGAAAGAGACACTGAGGAATGTTTTTGGCCCAATTTAGATGCTTTCAGATTAGATGAAATGCATCTTAGAAACAACAGCTTCTCTCAACTGAAAGAGTCCAGACAACTAGCTCAGGTGAAGACATCTGTACTGTAAACATCTACACATCAACAGCTCAGTCCATACCATTGCGACTTTCCTGGCTTTGCAGCCATTTGAAAAGGCCATTTTTTGTAGTGACTCCAAGTGGTTTCTACTTATTTACAGGCTGTAGTGATTTTGCTGCCTTTTGCAGTTAGTTTTTGAACATTACCATCGTCTATCCAGGAACTGTCATTGAATTTTAGTTTTGTAAAATGAGAAGAAAACAAGAGAAGACATGCGTGAGGTGAACTCTTGAAAAACATCTTTCTGTTCAGCACTGTGTTAAATATAAACAGTCTTAAACATAATGACAAAATAAAGAATAAAGCAAGAACTTGAGGATGGCCTGATGGAGTGCCTCTCTGCTTCTGAGATGCACCAAACTGGGAAAGAAGCACCAAGCCCTTCAGGACCTACTTTTTGCACAAACATACTAGAGAACAAAACACAATGCTTTGGAGAAATGTCCTTGCGCACACACATTAAATAACACAGCACAGGCTTTTGAACTTTGTTTCTGCCTCAGTTCTTGCTCTTCTTTTCAAGCCAGGTTTGACATCTATCCATTTTTGATCTGCTGACAGCTGGGAGCGTCATCTGCCAGAATACTGCTCTGCTGGGCTGCAGTTCCACTTGCTCACAGAGCACTGCACAGCCGCATGTCTGTCCAGACACTTCCCTGCTGTGGATCTTGGGGGTTTATGTTTCTTTAGGTCTATTGTTATTATGGTCACTATTTCTCAATCATTCCTTCCTTCATCCATTTGAGAAGATAACTCAGCTGTTAGTCTGAGCTGGCTTTTGCATCCTGGCCTGAATTCCCATCAGTCCTTTCTCCATGTCATTTATCCTCAAGCTGGGCCCTCAAATTCCCTAATAGTGCATCACCAAAGTTAATAGAAACAGACTTCCCTTCCATTTCCAACATGGGGTTTCTAGTTGCTTTTTTCCTAGTATACAAAGTGCAGTCATCATTAGGAGATAATTCAATTAGATAAGATCAGCTATCAGAGCTAATAAACCAATGCAAAAATGAGCTTGCACCAGCCATCAGCAAAGCCAGATGAGGGGGTAGCTTCTACCCTGTTAATTAGTTTAAGCAAATGTGCATCTATGCGTCCCTGGTGTGAAATCAATACTGGGCAGCCCTTCTGTGAGCCAGGTGTCCCTCTGCCAGCCCCATGGGGCCCACCCTGAGCAGTCCAGCCACTCACCAGATGTAGTTGCGTCTGCCCTGTTGTCCAGCCTGTCATTTAGCCTCGCCTGGGCTGCTCTTCCACCCCATACGGCTGCCTTTGTTCTCCTTGAAAGCAGATTTTATTTATGGCGGGTGCTAAAGCAATATTGAATCCCTGCAGGGACTCATCTCCAGCTCAAGGAGAGGAGTTATATGGGAAGAGAGAAAGAAATTTCCATCTGCCAGTAGTGGATACAATCAGAAGAGGCAAAAATGAGTGCTGCCTTTTAAAACATTTGCAAAGCCATGCCTTCTAGGGTTTGGTTTTGCAAAATAAAACCCAGGGCTGGGTCAGTTTCAAGGCACCAGAGCGCAGCACAGAAGTGAAAGGATGTTAAAGACACATTTATGCTTTTGACCTGCATTCACATTTTAACATCTCTGTCTCATAAATTCATCTGACTGGGCTTCAGTAGCAATGTCTGAAATAAGAAGTAGGAAACTTCCCAGAAATACAAAATACCCTGACTGAGAAACAACAGAGTAAAAATTTGCATTGCTGTGGTTGACTTTCCCCAGAATAAGGTACAAGTGAGTAACTTGGGCCACTTATTATTACTGTTGATACAAATGCACCTCCAGGAACCCAGGCAAAGGTGAAAGCACCCTCTGGGAGAATGTGGCAGGTGGGGGACATGGATAAGGTGAAGGGGGCTGTGGAGGTGGTGCTCAGCTGTGGGACATACTGCTCACTATCAGTGACAGCCCTAACCTGCTCCAGAACGCTGCATGTGCTTGAGAGAGGCCCCCTTCCTTTTGCAAAATTTCATACTTGTATCTCCTTCTGTTTCTCCCATGTTCCCCTGTGTTCTACTTTCTCTTTAAATCATGTTGACACTATGAAGAACTGAATAGCCTTCCCTTAAAACTATTATGAATCATTTATAACAATTATAAAGTCATTTAAAGAAGTATTGTCTATCATGCACTAGTGAGGCCACACATGGAGCACTGTGTCCAGTTTTGGGCTCCCCAGTACAAAAAAATTATATGGACTTACTGGAGTGCGTTCAGCGAAGGGACTAGAGCATCTTTTGTATGAGGAGAGGCGGAGAAGGCTGACACTCTTGAGACTGAGAAAGAGAAGACTTAGGGGAATGTTAATCAATGTGGATAAATACCTGATAGGAAGGAATCAAGAAGGAAGCCAGGCTTTCCTTAGTGATGCCCAGTGACAGGACAAAAGGCAATGGGCACAAACTGGAACAGAGGGAATCCTGCCTGAACATTAAAAAAAAAACCTTTTTTTTTTTACAGTGAGGGTGGTGATTGAACCCTGGAACAGGTTGCCCAGAGAGATTGCGGAGTCTCCATCCATGGTATTCAAAACACAGGTAGGCACAGTCCTGGGCAACCTGCTCTATCTGTCTCTGCATGAGCAGGGTTTGCAGTAGATGATGTCAAGATGTCTCTTCCAAGCCCTTCTCAGTTTCTGTATGCAGAGCCAGTGCTCTGATGCTTTAACATCCAAGATTTAAAAGTGCAGCAAAACAAAAATCCCAAACTAGGACCAATGGCAGCTCACGGTCTCTCCCAAGTCCTTCAGCAGCACATATGAAGTAGGTATGTATTGACAGCTTGTAAATGTCATAAAAAATTGCCACAAGTTCAGCTTGTGGGTTTTTTCCTCACACTCCCTCTTACTGTTTTTGTTGAAAATGTCATTCAGAAGACATATCTTGTCACAAATTCCTCTCCTACTGTCTTTGAACAAGAAAGGCATAGAGAAATCCAAAATAAACTCCCCAGATCTATTTCTTTTCCCTAGCGCTGTCCACTCAGTTATGCCTTTCTGTCAAAATAGGTAACACAAAACAAGATGAAGATGCCAATAGTTGTGCAAGTTCCTTGATTTTCCAATGAATATTCCTCATAAGCCAAAGCATCCATGGACACATCTAGGAGCTAAGTCCTTCCCTGGTCCTTTCACCATGACATATTCTTTGGCTGTGTTTGTCCTTTGCCTTAAATTATTTTAACAAATGAATTGCTTGTCATGGAATTTGTACAAAATCCATCAAGAACTGTGAAGTACAAAGATCCCTCATCTGGATGTCTTTAAACCACAGCTCACTGGAAGCTGGGAGAAATGGGGAAATACTGGGGGGAATCTACATTCTTGCCCTATTCCTATACTCTTCCTTAAGCATTTGCATCTGCAATAGCTTTTCTTCCATACGGGAGTGTTTTTGCTGAGCACAGGCTGGATCTGGGAGCAAAGGTTTCCTTGAGGGTAATGTAAGGCACTTCATTGTGGGCTGAGCAGCAGCACGTGCAGAGAGCATCTTCAGTATTATCTTGCTGCGGCTGAGCCACTGCAACACCCCTGCTGTGACTCCAGATTGCTGTTGTGATGCTGCTCCTGCTGAACAACTAACTGAGGGATCAAGAAGAGAAGGAGTGAGCAGAGCTGTTGCTTGCAAAGGGCTGCCATTGAGAAAGGTTTGTTCTCACCTTTGCCATCCAGATTGCCAGCACACAGAGGGACAACGACTGCAAGAACTGGTAGGAACACACTTCCTCACAAACCCTCAGATCTTTATAGTTGTTCACAGAGCATGGACATTTCTTCCAGCCTTAGCTTCACACCAACACCCACATCATACTGTTTGCACACACTTTGTCAAAATATTTCAGAACTTCCAAAAGAATATTAAAACCTCAGCAGATCTGGGGAATGGTGACACCTGTACTGCAGACCTCCCTCTCTATCTGTACAGGATGGAATGTCACCTGATGAACCAGGAAGTGCAATAGGAGAATTTTTCAGAAAAACAAGAAAAAAAAAATACAGTTCCCTCTGGAAAAAGAACTTGTTTTGGCTAGTAGTGTATTTGGGCACTTGTTTCTGATCACAAAGCAGCATTTAGCCTGGAATAAAAGTACTTTATTCTAGAATGGACAGTCCATGCAGGGGCATGTCTAGCGCCTTGCTGACATGGTTTCTCCAAATGGTGTCCCCTTGCCACTAACACTCGGTCTTCACTTGCTTTGCACTTCTGCTTTACCTCAATACTTACCACCTCTTTCTTCCCCTTGGCTTTATCAAAGCCACCATGTGTTTCTGTATTAAGCAAATACTATGATTGAACTAGACCTGAGTTGCTTTTCATCCTTAGGTCTCTGACAAGATGATTTTCATTAGCTGGGCTTTCTCTGTGAGAAACCTGGAGGTTTTAAGATTCTCACTTCTTGCACATTTATATCCCTCCTCAACTCATGGACATGCCTGTTTGCAGAAAGGAGCGACTGTGAGTTGCAAGGTGTTTTAAGTTGCATTTTTAACTGTTGTTGCCCAAGTCCAGCCTCCTTCCAGTGGCTCCCTCCAGAAGTTGTTTTCCTGCAAAAACCTCGTGGGAACCTCAGTTTATAACTACTTGATAAACTTCTCTAGAGAAACATGCAGTTGGTTTCCTTTGTGCACTCAGGTCACAGGATGGAAAGGCAAGCAGCGTAATGTTCACTCTGCAGAGCAGAATAGACTGAATGAAGTGGTATTGGGAGCTGACACATAAAATTTGCACAGAAGTTTAACAACAAACAAGGACTGATAAGATCCAAGAGCAGATCAGCTCCTTTACATCCTCCACATCACCAATAAGAGCTACTGAGAGAGAGGAATTGACTTGGATACTTGAAGAAGAGGCAAAAAGTGGAAGAAAAGTAGGTAGCAGCTGGGAAATGAAAAATCTACAAGCCTATATTATAACCAGGCACACTGCAATTCTGATATGGCTTCATCAGCAAGGAAATGAGAAAAACCTCAGCCCTAGGGGGATCTTTATCAGCAATGAGGTGGGAAGAGCAGGTCAGCCCAAAGCCTAGGGAGGAAGGCAGTCTTCACTTCTGCATTAGCCCAAGGGACACAGACTCCAAACACTTCTTCCTCCTGTTAGCAAATATTTGGGCCATATGTAGGAGAGTGCTTACAGTTCTCATGTTGCTCAATACCAGTACAGATCCCAGAGCATTCCCCTCCTTCTGCTTAAAAACTGAGCAAACAGCACTGATTGAGTCCTAGGCACCTACTCGTAATCTGGGAACCTTGCATTTCCAAGGTGCAGCTGTCTTTGCCAGGAAAAAAATCCCCAAGGATCGTAGCTCAGGGAAGCAACAGTAAGTTGAGCTGTTTAACTGAGCCTCTGTAAGCTGCAATATGAAGGTGACAGTGTTGCCAGACAACAGAATTTCTCACAAAAATGCCAGTGCCTCCAGACTCAGATGGAAATATTAATGAGCAGCCTGTCACCTACAAGCTCAGTGCGACAGCCATAAGGGGTGAAAGTATCAATTCACCTGATTTTCTTTTTTAGCCTGGACTAAACTGCCTTAGAACAGGTGAAAGCTGAATCCAAAGGAAATACAACACCCGTAGTTTTGCTCTATGAAATTTCCATCATTTCACAGACTACAGTTTGATACAATGCAGATGACTCCTCAGCTGGAAAACAAGGAATATTGCTATAACATTTCAATTGAAAGAAGAATGCCCTTATCAGCTTGGCTGTTCTTTAGTCACAGGCAGGGGAAATTGGCAATGTTGATTCATTTAGCTCCGGCACATTCAGGTCAAAATCAATCATGTCAAAAATACATCACCTGCATTCAATAAGTTTTTAAAAGAGGAAAGCGAGACATAGACTACAAGAATAAATCACAGCAGAACAGGGCTTGGTTTGAAACAAACCTATCATTTGCTTTGAAAGGATAAATATGTTGTTCACTTTGAACATTTCCCCAATATTTAACAGATGACTTGGCAAAGAGACTAGGCTTAGCTTTGAAATGGCCGTATCTCAAGGTTGAAGAAATGGGATTGAGAAATCAGGGTGGCAGCAAGAGGCCAGGATCAGAGATCCCCCTTTTCCAGACATAGAGCTCCCTCCTAATGCTTCTCAAAGAGGCTTCAATGGCACCTTCCCTGTGGGCAAGGCTTGAAACTGGAGAGAAGAGGATTGTTTCCTCTAACGCTGCATGGAAACGGTTGCTCCTATAAAGATAGTAGTCTCTCTTGAGTATTACCAGCCTGGTCGCGCAGAGACCCAAACCACCTGCTCCAGTTGTGACTCCCCCAGTGTCAGTAAGTGTGTCTTACCACAAGGATCAGTTTTCAGGCCAAAATAGCTGTGGTGTGATTCACCTCTGCATGCCTCCATTACGCAGCAGTCACGCTATCAGAAATTGACCCAAAGTGTAACTAGCTGAAAGCACATTCTCTTCCTTACAAAAGCATTGGGTACAAAGCAATGGCCACAAAACACTCCAGCAGACATGAAACAGTAAGTTATTGTCACTACTCATGTTTGGTCAGAACTGAGACAGTGTAAATCATCACAACTCTGCTGCTATTGCTACAGTTCACCCAATCTACATCAGCTGAAAATCCATTCTATTTGCATTAGATAAACACAACATTAAGGAATTCAAGAGGAAAAAAAACCAGCTGAGACAGGGCTACAATAAAAAGGATTACTCTGAGGTAGAAGTCAAAAATAAAGGGAGAGAACTGAGAGAGGGATTGTAGGAATAGTAGCTGAGGAACCAAGTCCACCATGAAATAAGAGGTAAACTGAGGACTGGGACTAGTTCCTTCCAGGACCAGCTTCTGAATTTGCAGTCATTTGTGGTTGATTGTTGTCCATCTCTTACATGTGATCTCTAGTGAATGACACAGTAAAAGTAACTCATGGTGGATGTGATCTTTACCTCTGGTCTTCTCCTCTGTCACATCTTCCACCAGCAATTTATACACAGGTTTTATTTTATCCAGAATACTTGAAAGAAGGGTGCCTCCAAAAAAAGAGCAAACACTTCTTCCAAGAGTTAATTTTCCAGAACAGCAACTCACTGGGAAACTGTGCTCCAGTTCAGGCATGTGAGCCTAATTGTCAGGTAAAGATTTCCACATGGATTCAATCAACAGGCTCTGGGAAGAAATATTTCCCACCTCAGCATTCCTGTAAGCTTAGGAAGAGTCAGGGAGCTCCAGTGAGAATACCTCTAATGTTCTTAATTTCACAGGTGGCTGAGTGAGTATTGCGTCAGAAGAGACTGTTTCTGCAACACTAGTGCTCTGTTAGAACTTGTTCTTCTCTTCCCATCTAGTTCAATTGTAGGGAAAACTTTGGAATAAACAACACATGCAGTTGCAAGAGAAAGATACCATCTTTATAACTTGCGCTCCAGTTCTTGTCTTTTCCGTTTAAGGGATATTTCTTTTGCCCCATTGCTGCCAAGTTTCTTTTTTTAACCAGTTTTCTCAATTCATAAATGAAAAATGAATCATGAAGGCTGAGTTAGTCTTGACCTCAGCTAGCTGATTTCAGGACCAGTCCAGAATCAAAGTGCTTGCAAGAACTAACTCCACACATTTCATGTTTCCCGTGTAAGTAGCCTGAATTCAACCTGCCAGAGATCTCACCTTAACGCAGGTGATGTTGGATGTCTTTTTGGAGTGGCACAATTGTAGAGCAGATACCATCCTGAGGGCAGGCATGAAATAATACAGTGCATACATCTGAAGATAGCCCTTGCAAGGAGTTGTAACATTTGTGGGAAGTGTCCCTGTTTCTGATTTGCAGTCAAGAATTGGTTCATTGCTTTGTTTTGCAGTAATTGCTCATAAATCAGATGATGTTTCTGGCAATAAGTGGACAAGCTGGCACAGATGATCCCTCTCAGGATAAAGAGGAGTTTTGTTGTATGTGAGTGGCTCCTGGGTTTCACTGAGCTAACAAGTCATACTAGCAGAAGCAAATGGCCAAGTGATTCAAAATGCATTCTTTCCAAAGCCCTTCTGTAAAGCTCAGCTCAGGAAAGCGAAGAACAGGTGGTCATGACAGATGCTCAGTGGTTTAAAAACACTTAGGTGTTGAGGATGTACAGAGTACCACCCAGATCCCACACTTGGGGTATCCTAGAGGCCATGTTCAGAAAACCTAAAGTTTTAAGATACTCTAAAAATGGTACACCATTTATCAAAGGGACAAAAGCATAGGTTACCTTGTCAGAGAGTTCTCCACTAGGCCCAGGGAGTATGAACTGGATTAATATGCTGAACATACAGCAGTGAAGGCACCAACTCTGGAAACTTAGTGCAAAAAAGCACCAGCAATTGTGGGAGCTAAGCCATCCTTACACGTCTTCTGGCTGTAGGTTTCTCTCTCCCTCTGTGGAGCAGGAAGGATTTGGATTGCATGTCGTGGTGATAATCCAGAAAGACAGCCTTGTGGAGTTTAGCAGAAAGCAAAAAGATAGGGAAAATAGCAACATTCTTTATGAAATCTAAAAGCAGTGGGTTTTGGCAAGTGGGCAGGGGGTGGCAGAAGGAAGAAGTCTAGGCTTTCACAACTTTTATAGCTGCTGGTGGTTCTCTTTCTTATCAGATGAGCCCTGAAAGCAATTGGTGAAGGCAGTAAACGCTGAACAAAATGGAAGTCCTGCACCTTCTCTCTATTCATTAAACCTTCACACTTGCAAATATGGAGTGGAATTAACCTGAACATAGTTCAGATTGTTCTCATGGTTAATCAGCATCAGCTTTTAATTTTCAGAAAGGACATATACCCAAATATTGCACACCTGTGTGACCCACATAGGCAAGAATCTTCAGCAGTGCCACCCTTGGAGGCAAATTCAGTGTGATCCTACCCTCAAATGCCATCTCCTTGTTTCCATCACTGCAACTTCCCCCCCATCTCTCTTTTTGCAGCTCTCAGTCTGTGTCTCTCTCTTCTTCTAGCCAGCATCCTCTTGTGACAGAGACATCAGGTGTCTTTATGTGAAAAAGTGGTCTTGCTGCAGAATATTGCTCATGATCAGCCCCTCCAACATCCTTCAGCCCTGCATTTCAACAAAAGAGCAGCTGAGGCTCCTTCCCTCCCCAAATACCAGTCAGCATTAACATATCACCAACATAACCAGCTGCTGGCTGGCTGGCATGAGATGTCATGTCACATCACTCACATTGGCAACATTGGTTAGTGGCATTTTGGAATATTTTCAAGGCTCACCAAACTCCAACTAATCTCCTGCTGCCTGTCTGGATCCCATTGCACTTGTGGTGGACTTGACAACCAGGCAGTCAGTGAGTGCAAATAAGCATAGCATCATCATTTTAAATGGTGGCCATATGTTTCTTTGACCAAGAGCATCTACAGTCATCTACAGCATTGTACGTCCCAAGAACCTAAACCTCCACCTAGAGAATCTTCTTAAAAATTCAGGAGCTGCTAAAAACATCTATATTGTCTATTACCATAGTTCAATAAATACAGTTGATTAATTTAATACATTTAATAATGCATTTCATTATCTGAGGCTAGTCATATCTTCAGATTAATAAAAGGATTTTAGAAAGTATAAGACATTCCAGAAAAGCTGGGAAGGGAAGGTGTCCATAGCTCTCCTAACATCTTGCATTAGAGATGGGGGAATTGGGAGGAGTGAGAGCTGAAAGTTTTTCTATCACTAGGGTGGCATTTTTGTGATTGGTACAGTTGTTTACATCACACTGGGGAGGATAACAGATTTGAAGGTGTCTGATTATTTCCAATAGTGGCCTTAACTAACTTTCAGCTACCAAGCAGAGTGTAATTCACATTTGTCAAGGATGGGAATTAACCAGTTTGATGCTTTGTATTACACAAAACGATCATGGAGAATTTGTTTCCCAGTAATAGTGCAGTCAAACAAGATTATCTAGGTTATTTACATCAACAGTTACTCTGAAAAAATCTTGAACCATGTTGGTCCATAACAGATATGAAAAGCTCTAGCTCATCTAGAATTATAGATGAGGAAAAAAAGAAAACATTAGTAAATCACTCCATGAAGGACAAGAGAGATGTCACCAGTGCCTAGCACCAAAGTGCTGCCATTAGTTCATAGCTTTTCTAAAGTCTCAAGGAATAGTAAAAATTGTCGTCTGGTGCTGTTTAACTGCTAAGACCATCTGGGAGAAAATAAACGACGGTATGCAAGTATCAACATAATCCAGTCATTTCATGAGAACAGCCTTTGGAGGATTCAGTTTCTGTCAAACGTGCGATTCACTGGGGACAAAGATTTTTAAGTGATGGTCCTACTAACAACATACAGATAGTCCTTGGCACAGAGATGATATGCTGAGTCTCAGCCAAAAACTATATTTCAAGGTAAGGATGAAAAAAATAGTGACTGTTTATCTTCTTAATAATTAGGGAAAGTGGATGTCAATGGTCTCCCTGTGCACTGCGAGATATAAGACACCTGCGATATGAGTAAGGGGGCTTGGAGTAGAGCTCAGTGTGAGAGAAATCCAGGCAGGTGGTAGGAAGCATCTGAACAAGATCCACTCAAGATCTGCACAGCTTGTCTTGAGATGCCAAATATTTCCACATCATAAGAGTCACAGGTGGCAGTTTGGGCTCATTTTTGCTTTGACTGTGCCAAGGAAAATGGATCGCTCCTCATCAAGTAACAGAATAGCGCCTTTGTAAAGATCGAAAAAGGTGAATAAATAGAAAGGACAATGTCTTCATTTCACTGCAATGAAAACTGTGGGTGCTCTTGCACTTCATCCTCAGTGACAATTAGATGCACATTCCTTCCAGCTCTAGGACTACAGGGCAGCATTTCCAAATGCCACATAGGAGCTCTGCACAGGGAAAGCTTGCAGAAATGGATCATGAAGGAGGCTCTGCTGGGCAAAGAATGAGTGGGAGTGAAGGACTGCATCTTACTGAGCATTTGTGGGACTGTGAGTGGTGTATAAACAGAGTACAGTACAAATCTGTCAAAGTAACCAGGCCTCTTGTTTCAGGACAGGAGAGAAACAACTATGTTCAGGATTTCACTGCCAGCAGCAGCTGTTAGAGAATTTCCTATCTTTTTTCTGAACTCTTTCTTTATCAACACAAAGCAGCTAACCCCAAGCCTGTCATTCAATCAAAATCAAGCTGTCTCCTTGGTATGACAAGGCACTCTGCTTTTCATGTTTTCTAAGCCTCCCAGTACATGAAGTAACACAAACATTATAAGGCATAAATTACTAAATTTTTGAGCTGTATTCAGGTGAAAAATGCATCTGTTGTGGGAGAGGTGACCATTTTAATCAGTAATTTGCATTGCTGAAGACAGCCCCACGCTGTAGAAACAGAAGCATTTGTACAGGCAGTTGTAGCAAAATCCAGCAAGCTCTGTCAAAGAAATCAATTCATTTGCCATAATTATTATACCACTAATCAGATGGAACTGGTGCAGTGTTTGGAATAGCTGCCCTGCTAAAGGAATCTCTGGGTAGTCACTTTCAATTGAAGTGACATCATTACTGTGGAAATGAAACAAAACAGATGATCATAAGAAGTGATGTTAAATGCATCGTGTCAAGAAAAAGGCTCTAGCTGATTTAAAAAATGACCTCCATTGTGAAATCAAAGCTTCGATCCTGTCCTAAAATCTCCTGTTGCTGACAAAACCATACAAAAAAAAATTATGTTTTTCTTCTGATTTCCTGAAACCATGGAAGAAAAAGGGTTGGGGGAGGGGCTTCCATTTAATCTCAAAATTTATTATTGCCTTTAGGGAAATATGATCACAATAGACCTTTTTTTTTTCCTCTTTTCTTTTAAAAAGGAATGGAAAATGCTAGCTTGCCACTGATTCAGGAGTTTCACCTTGTTCACTTTCCCTGAACAAAGCTCTATAAACTATTTGCCAGGTGCTACAGCAATGACAACATCAAAATCCTTAATGGTAATTTGATTCCCAATGAAAACTCAAGCTGCCTGTTATGTAAGCTAAGTTGTACATATATACACAGAGTGCCAAGGAGTTAGTCTGTTACCTAAGGTTGATCACATGTAAAACACGGATTCCCAGCTGCTGATGTTTTCCAAGCCAGATCCAGACCATGTTCCTTCAGATCCCTCCTGAATTAGGTATGAATGATTTTTTCCATAGGTCTTTAGAGTGCTTTACTAATGCAGCTCTCTCCTAGGCACCCCAACCCCAGACTAGCCTGAGGGTCCTTCTTCCAGCAGACTTCAGGTGTATGTATTGTCATATAAGGCATGAGGGTATGTACTGTGTGCTGAACTGTTGACTCTGCAAATGAAACATTTCTTTTCCAGCATAAGCTCCACTGGTTTTCTGATGCTGGTTGTACAGAACAAAAGCACCATAATTTATTAAGCAATAGAACTTGTTACCATACTAAAATAGACCTTTCTCCCCTCTGAACTTGTCAGTTCTGTGTGATAACAGGGGAATGTTTTGGGTGGGGATTTCAGAATAACTGATCATTTGTTGGGAGTGAGGAGTGGATTTGGTACCTTGGACGGGAAAAAAACAAGGCAGAGAAACCTCTGGGAAGGGTGTCTTTATTTTTTCTCTATGTGTGTTTGTCCTTAATTCAAAATAAATTTTGATTAGGAATCTTTAGGAAGGTGTCCACTTTTTTCCTTTAAACACCTTTGAATGTCATCTGACTGATTTGTTTGGCCAGCCTGGCTGCAGCACTCCGTCCCTTCCAGAATATTGTAGTTATAAATGCTCACACACCTCTGTAACTTTGTACATAATTTACACAGTATGACAGAGAACACCATGGCTGAATGATGGGTTCAGTGCTTTGCTCCACAAATCTAAGAAAGAAACTGTACGTGAATGTGGGTACATCTCTTCAGAAAGAGTAGAAAGGACATTTTGGAAAACACAGCTTCTGCATCAAAAAAATGTAACATTTCCAGTTTTTCCTCCTTGAAATTCATTACCTTTTACAGTCAAGTGAAGAACTTTGGTCTTTTTAGCAAAAAGGCATTGGGATGAAAATGAAAGAAATAATAATCCAGATATGTGTTTCCTGCAAAGGAATGCATAGGGTCTTATCATATGGCAAAGTCCATAACTAATCAATGGAAAGACTGAAAGTACTGCAGATTGAAACCTCAAGGAACGTCTTAGCACGGCTGCATACAGGATATCTATGCATATAGAAAAGATATTTGATACCACAGGGTAAGGCAGTTGCTACTCCTCACAGAAGTAAAATCTTCAGTTACCCACTTTCAAACACCATAAACTTTTCTAAGGAATTACCTGAAAAGTCCCCATGCTTAGCTTAGGGAGTGAGTCTGCAAACAAGCTGATCTCATTTATTTACTATTGATAAGATTTTTCTTTATACATGAAGTGACTGGGGAAAATAATAGAAACTATGTGGCTTAATTTGGGCATAAATTAAGTGTGATTTCCACAGCATGCATTTATTAAAAGTAATTAGCAACACAGTAGCGGCTATGAAGAATGCTGATCCTGTTCTAGGGACTGCGGCGCACACAGACTCCTGCATGTGGATCCTGTGCAGAGACAGGAAAAGCTTGTTTGCAGGGGACCCTGGTGTTTTTTGAAGAGCTTCTGTTTAGCTCCTCATCTTGTTTTGGCCTCAACACATGCTCTGAGATTCTCTGTCATAGCTGTGCTCCTTTCTCCCCATCTCCCTTGCTTCCAGCTCCAGGAAAACTGGTTTTGTCCTGTCCTGTAGCTGCCAATAATTTTGCAAGTGTAATGGCAGTTTTAGCAACTGAAGCCATGTAATGGTTGCAGGGTTTTCAATAGATGCAATTTTGCCTTGTAGTGATGTAAAAGCAGAGGGAAGCTAGACATGGCTCCATGTCCTGGGTCTCTGCCACTCATCTTCCATCAGTGCTAAGGGAAGCTGCAGAGCTAAGGCTGCAGACACAGTCCCTGTACTTTGGCCTTGATTCTATGAAATGAAATCTGACATTTCTTCCTAACCAAGATACTGGGGGTTTTTACATCAAACGTACTGTGTTGCTTTTGAACACCTGGTTATGACTGGACGTCTTTCACAAGAGATGGGAAATTCCATTCGATCTTCACAGTCTATTGTTTTGCCAGAACTGATTCTCCTCATTCTCAGTTGAATCCAGTGTAGAAGAAAACTATATCAAATTCAGCAGAGTTTAGCTGCAGTAGGCAATAAAAGACTTGGTCCTTAAACCTTTAGGCCACAGAGGTTCTTGATTTTCCATTTCATCAGCATCAAAATTTTGCTTTGTCTTTTTCCGCCATGCAAATTCTGCTGGGTCTGTTATTGCAGAACAATCACACCCTTTATTTCTTATCTTCCAAAAAGCAACACATCTCATAATTAACAGGATTAGAAGCTAGAGTCCTAACAGCCAGCTACCATTACAAGAAGGCAATCCAGGTAAAACTGCTCTCCTTCAGATCTCCCTTAAGAAAAACAGAGAAAAATTCCTTAAGAAATGTATTTGGAGAACCCTGAGTCAATAGAAGCCTTTGGATCAGAATTGGGTTGTGTTACAGGGAGTCTTTTAATGAGTACCAGCAACAGATGATAAAAGGGTAGAGAATACAAAGCAATGACCTCCACAAAGTATAATAATGGGTTATTCTCAGTGTCTCCAGCAAAGGTTCCTGGAGTGAAATTATTCTGATGAAAAAAAGGAACTTGCGAAAACATGGGCAAGTGAGATCCCACCCTTTGCATGTAAAAGACAAAACCAGGCAGTCTGATACATGACGCTGGGGGTGAGGAAGGTTTGGTTATCCATGAGGACGGCACAAGATCTCTGGGGACACAAGCAAGGTGAAGATCTTGCTTTGGCTGTTCGAGGGCACGGGAATATTGCCTTTGAACCACAAGACTTAGCAGGATGACATCCTTCTCATCATCTTTGCTTGTGGTTAGGCAAAACAGTAACCCATTTACTGCTAGACAGGCCTAGCTTGGAGTGAAAAGCTGTTAGTCAGATCTTAATCAGGTGAATGTTAAAAGAAAGTTCACCCAGCTGCACAGCTGATACACAATCCCCTGAGGCAAGGGACATGGGCAAAATAAGGCAGATCATGCACTGGGAAATAATCCATTCAAAGCTGGTGGAGCATAGAAGATAGCAATGTAGAGGGATACCTTGCCATTGCTTCTGGCTAAATATTCCTGCCAGTTTCCAAGGGAAAATTCCGTAGTGTTAGTATGTTACTTGTGATATATCTTGATTCAGTGGCGATTCAGATGATTCTGTTGAACCTGCTGCATTCAGCCCTCTTCAAGGACATGCACATTTAAGGATGATCTTGTTCTCAAGTGTTTTCAGTCAAACTGGACAAAGTGATTATCCCCATTTTACCACTAAGAAACTGGAGTGCAGATACACAAAATAACTTGCCCTGACTCATATGGAAAAAGTGTGACAGACGCACAAAAAGAACACTGCTCTTCTAAATCCCAGCTCAAGACCTTAGCCAGACACCAGCCTTCTGATAAACCTGGGGAGGGGAAGTAGTGACAGCCTGCTGTGAAGTGACATGCTATATGGCTAATACCACTGCAAACAAATAAAATAATTATAGCATTTTCTCTTCACCTCAGAAATGAAGCAACACACGTGGTCTGGGGCTAGGGAATACCAGACAGGTTTGTATTGGCTGTGAGTACCAGCACAGACTCCAATGAGCCTCTAACCTTGGGAAACCAATCTCACCAACAGCTGTCTGACAACCAGGCACCAAAGCCAGCAGGGGGAAGGATATTTGCTTTAATAATGGCCTTCAAATATTTAAGGAATCTTTTCGGCAGCTTTGCAATTTTAAAACGTTTTCAGTGATGCAAACACATTCCCCTCTTGCCTGAACTCTTTACTTGTGCTGCTGTGTATTCAATATCGGTTTCACCTGACCTGATTTGAAATGGAGGAGGTTTTAAATTACAAAATACACAGAGAAAAGCCCTAGCAAGTCTCTCCAGCAACACAGTGGTAGTGCTTTAATGATGCACACTCACAGGTGTATTATGTCCCTGGTCTCCAGGGCCTCCCTTCATTTTCAGTTTCCTTACACAAAAGCCCATGCTGCAGGAAGTGGAGTGGCCTAGTTGTTTGGATGATGCAACTAGCATTGCCACACATCATTCTTTTCTCTAGGGACCAATTTGTTTGGCTCCAGCTTCAAAGCACTGCTTCATTTAGACAGGCAAGGGTGTTAATTAGAAGCATGAGTCACCTGAAGCCACCTGGATCTGAAGCAAAGGCAGCTAATAGCAAGGCCACTGCAAGGTTATTCAGCTGCTGGTGAGTGGCAGCTGGGTTACACTTACACTCTCACATGACTTCTGAAATGTTAGAAGCCCCAAAAAAAAAAAAAAAAAAAAAAATAACCTGGAAAAGCTGTGCTTATGCCCTGCCCTTTGTTATAACCTTCCTGACAGACAAGCTGGAAATGCTTATATAAAAGACAAGTCTTAGTCCCCTTCACTTCTGCTTCAAACAGCATTCCTGGAAAAGAAGAGAGGTGAAGCAGTGGAAGAGTAGTATCAATAGTGAGCAAAAATAATGCAGATTCTTGTGTCCATTTTGTGGTACTTAAACCTGCCTCTCTTCTAGAGCCTTTCATCATAGGCTTACTATTCATAAGCATCTATAAAGGTTCCCAACACCCTTTTGGAGTCTGCATTTTGTTCCTCATGGATAAGCAGAACTGCTGTACCCAAAGGTCTGCAAGTTTGCAGAAATATTGTGCCAGAAATACTGTGTGCTGGCTTTGATTCCTGGTCTTTTGTTTCAAACATGAGGTCCTTCTTTCTGTATTGCCAGGAGGGCTATTCTTTCCTGTTATTGATTAGGAAGTATCCAAAAGCGTTGTGTGAAGTCCTGCCTCTTGTTTCAGAGTGAATCACTTTGATTATATCTTTCATAGGATCTATTTCGCATTATTATTGTGTGTCTGTAGGCTTCAAGACAGACACTGGCTCCCTAAGGTACCAGGCATACATAAAAAGAGAAATATCCCTAAAGGAATAGATAGACCGAGCCTTATTTCTGCTTTCAAAACTCTAACACGATTAGAAAATAAGTTGATAAATGTTTCTTTCATGAACCTATAGAGTACCTAGTTCACAGATACACACAGCTGCCATGTATTCATGCTTCTTTGAAGATTCAATGGGCCATGGAACAAATAATGGAGGTTAATCAGTCTCACTTGCAGCTAGGTTGTTGGCTTTTTCCATATTTAAAGCTCAAATTCTGTGTATGAGCTACAGTAGTTCACCCTGGCCAAAAATCCCTTAAAATCTCCCTGATGCAGCCCTCTAATTTAGTCCATTCTGCAGGCACAGTCTATAAGTGGAGCATATCTGGAGGTCTCCAACAAACTAGAATGAAATAAAGAATAGAAAGCAGATATTTACCAGCTCAGCTCATTCCTAATAAAGTATCCAGCCAAGTACAGCATGTACCTCCCTCTGCAAAGCAAGCTTTTCCCCCCATCCTTTCCCATGATGAAAGGGCCCACCCACCAAAACAAAACCAAATGCTGCCTTGTTTGAGCACTAGCAGGAGGCAGGGATGACCCTTCTGCCTGATTTGACTGGATCTTTGTAATGGGAAGCACAGGGGGAGATTTGGGAAGATAGAACTGCACATGGCTCTCCAGGCTTCTCTTTCTAGTCAAGAGATTTCTTGCCCCTTGCATGCTGGCAGCCACAAAGTTGGTGGGACTCTGCCTGAGTCTGCAGTGAATTCCTGTATGGGGCGGAGACTGCCTGGCTTTTTTTATACAACTGGCAGCTCAGGCTTGAACAAGGGTCCAGTGAGGACTGAGCACTGGAATAGAGGTCACGTGGCAGAGTCCACGGCATGAACAGCTTTTTTTCTTAAGAAAACAGGATCCTACTTAAAGCCCTGTTTTACAGATGGGTGCTAAGTGAAGGGTCCAAACCCAATTTAGGAATGCCAGAGAAGTCTGTAGAACAGGATAGGCTAGGAGAGCTCTACTGACACTTGCTTGTTCATCTGTTACATGAACACTTCTGGGTGAAACAAAGACCAAAGGTGATTGCTGAACTGATGTGAACTGGATCTGCTGGAATAGCTGGCTTTGTGTTCACTTGGGGAAAAGAACAGATGTTATTGAACCTTAAAAACAAGCCTGACCAACTCTAAAGAGAAAAAACGTGACCTGGGTACCAGCATGCAGTCCTGCTCAGACACAAACCAGAGGACTGTCAAGCTGATTAGAGTTTCAGAAAAAGGAGCCCTTTAACAGGTTCCAAAGTATAGGGAAGAAGAGTCTTGAGCACCAAATCTTTCCTCACAGCTGCATGCTGTTGATGGCCTTTCTTAACACACATCTGAGTTTGTATCTCTCCATAGCAGCTGTGTCAGAGCCCCAAAACCCTGATAAAAAGACAGCTGATGCAGCAGGACCAGATCAGGAGAGACTCTAAGCAGCTACTGACAGGGTAACAGACTGCACAGTGTGAAGTGATGACCCCTGGCCCTCCCACCCCTCCAGGATAGAAAGCAAATTACCTGGTTTGCCTGGTGCCTGTGCTGCTGCTGCCCTGGCAAAATGTTTAGTGGTTCTTAGTGTACTTGTGTCAGGGAAGTGACTGGCAAACTACAGGTTTACAAGGAACTTAGAGGTTCTTTCATCTTTTGTGGAAGTTCATCCATCCTCCCCTAGGCTAGCCAGATGAGATGAGCAAAAAGCAAAATTCTTTATGCAAACAGGGGACTTTCTGGCCTGGTCTGAGTGGAAACTACTGCCCTTTGTATGCAGTAGAGTCCTGTAGAGCTACCCTGAGCCAGCAGGGCTTTATCCCTGGCTGAGCCAGCACGAATGGTTTTCAGTTCCTGTTTTCAGCTTGGGCTCATTACTGACAGGGAAAAGCTGATTCAGTTCAGTGGAAGAACGGAAAAGGAATGAAAGCTGTAGCCACTGAATTGGGCTGTGCCCAGAGCGATATAGCACAGCGTGTGCATAGAAAGTTCCGTCTGTCTGTTGATACATACACACAGTGTGCGCGCAGGCCCCCCTGCGCACATATGTTTTGATCTTAGCTTTGTACTATCAGCTCCAGGAGTTGGTCCAACAAGTTCTGGCTGTGTTTCCATTCAAATGCCATACAAGGTACGTTCTAGTACAAAGTTTGTGTTTACAACAGGAAGATGGAAAGCCACGGATAGTTTTAATCTCTTTTCTGCCTGTAATTAACATCATTAATTTGGGCTCTAGCCCTAAATAATCCCCCTAATCTGTCAGATCACAGATTATGAAACATGCAAGTGATGAGCCTGAGCTACCTGGAAGCAAATCAGTACTTGGGCTGAAAGACTCCAGACAGGGAAAGCTCATGCATGTGAGGGTTAGGCTGGGACTGACAGCATTGTCAGAAAGGTCCTGACTTTAAAGACTGGAAGTGAGGTGCAAATGGGCAGTTCCTGCAATGTGTTTGGTTTTTTTTTTTTCCCCATGGCAGAAGGAAGGATTTGTGCTCTCTCTCAGCAGCAGAGTCATGAGGCTACAAATGATGAAAAACTAGGGAAAGTCTGAAGCAAGACCCTCACTTCGCAGGAAGGAGTTTGGCAGCACTGGTGTGAGCAAAACTGCTCAGTTAGTCCATCCTGGGTTTAATGTGGTGCTCATTCACAATGGCTGTCACTGTAGTAACACAGAAAGCATTAGACAAGGTATTTTCAGAACCAGAGGTTTAACAAGTCATTGATACAGAAGAAACATGCACAGCCACAAAGGTGTGGGAATAATTTGAAGAGAGAGAGGCTCTCTTGCAGAGCCCAGAGCTGCCGTCCACAGCCCCACCTACACCCTCCTCCTTGACACATGCTCCAGCTCACTCTCTTTGAAGGAAAGGTTTCCTGAAGAAAATATCTTTGTTTCTCCTTTTACCAAAAGGAACTAGAAGAGAAGCTCTTATTAGCACAGTCAGTGAAGCAGATCAGGTGTAATTCACAACAGGTGTAACACCACAGCCCCCACTGGCACTCGGAGAGCCAAGCTGATCTCTGCCTGCAGAGGATCTGGCCAGATACAGCCAGTGCAATTCCTTAAGTTTCTTTGTGGTTCTTGCTGTTTGTTTAGGGTTCCAAGTTATCCTCTTACAGGAGAGACTTCCCATTGCTTTCTGGCTCATTTTCTATCCCACATTCATATCTGTGTTTAGCACTCTGTGCTGTATGTGATTATCGGCTTGTTTTTTTCATTAACAAGTTTGCTTAAGTTAAATGGGTGCCAGGAAGAATGGTGTTAGTGTCCTAGGAATAAAGATGATGCTAGGTGGAAATTCCTGTTCTTGTCATACCCATGACTATTCCAGAAAAAAAAAAAAAAAAAAAATCCCTATTTCCTCATCCAGAGACTTTCAGGAATCTACGGGAATGTGTTTTGGTTACTGTCTCAAAAAAAAAAAAAAAAAAAAAGCCCAAAGGATCAATTCTTGTACTTCAGTTGTCCTTGAGAATCAGATATGGTTTCCTCCCTCAGAAAGAAGCAATTCAAACTTTCTGAATCTTCCTCTGTCTTATGGTACCTTGGGGGATGTTGCACAAAAACAATGTTGCTCTGCTTTCAAGATACGCTGAAAGGTTTCCTAGGCACCTGCAGCCCATGTTCAAGGTGTCTTGTTTTTACTCTATCTTTGGATTATGTGCCAGCATTTCTGCACCTTAATGATGGAAATGATTGTTCCTCTCCCATGCTACAATGAAGTGACTTACCACTGATGTGTTGTGCTCCCAGGATCTGTTTGACTGTAGGATCTTGTCCCTGCCTGCAACAATCTGACTCTTCTCTGGTGTCTGCAATTGCTCTAGAGCAATCCTGCTGCAGAGATCACCTTCCAATCCAGTCCTGGTTTCCCTCTCTCACAAGTGTTGTTTGCAGACTGCAGTAAACTTGTCTTCCTTTAAGCCTGAAATAATTGCACAAGTGCAGACTTCAGCCTTATCACCTTGTATAGTCCTTCTTTCTTTCTGTTTTTTTTGTAATAACTTCTCATTAGAGAAAAGAGAGAAACTGGGACAATGGGAGATTTGAGTCCCATGTTTACCTACTGGTTGCTTGCTTTTCTGACTGTTCTAAAACTTGCTGTCTGGCACCTCTACTGCAGCTTGCTCCTTACTGGACTTCGATTTAATCAGGACATGTCACTAGTGCTGGGAGTTATTAGCCATTTTGCCTTCCTGAAAGCAAGAGCTTCCTTGACAAGAACCTAGTAGTGCCACATTTCAAAGGCCTTGCAAACAGTCTTTAGTCCAGATAAGACTTGAAGGGTGGAGAGGCGACAAAAAGTAGCTAATCCACTTAACTGCCAGTGGAAACTTCACTGGCAAAAAGAGCAAGTTACTTTTTGGAATGACTTCTCTAGTCAAATACTGGGGATTTCCAACAGCTGCACAGTCCTCCCTGCCTGTGTTTTCTAGTAATGAATACTAACGATCCTTCACTTCTATTTTAATTGCCTGCCTATCAAGCTTTGTTAATCTTCCCCATTTTCCTTAATCTTTCATCAAGTGTCACTTTTTTCTGTGTTTCTTCTGCATTGACAAGGCATTTAAACATTTCACTAAGCAGAAAAAAATATTAAAGGAAGGAAGAAAGAAATCCTCCCCTTTGCATCTGGAATGCTCATTTTCCAGATAAGAAAATAAGTGGCTGTGGTATCTAATTAAAACTAATAGGTTAATTAGAGAATATTTAGATCCCCATCCAAACCAAGATGACTGTAGACTGCTTCAAAGTCAGACCATGTTCATAATCTAAACAATACTTGCAGCTAAGACAGGGTTTCTTCCAGAGAGATGCTAACAGCATTTTAGCCAGAAATTCACCAAGTGTTTGATCTGTATTTTGCTGAATGAGACAGGTTTTTTGACTAACAGAGACCAAGAATCATTGCTGTAGTAAATGTTGCCTACTTCTCTTGATGTTTCTTGAAGTCATTGTTTTTACCCAATAATCAGCCTTTAAGAGTTAGTTCCTCGTGAATGTCCCTTAACCCCGTGAGGCTCTGCAGTGAGGCTGCTCTGGTTGGTGAAAATGCATGTTACCTTGAAAGTGTAAGAAAAATGGAAATGTAAATTGATTCATTGCAACAAAACTCAAGGAGAGTTCAGGTGATGAAGGTATCTATCAGGAGAGAAACGGCCTGCAGCAGAACTCTTAAATATATTTGATTAGTACCAGGAGAGTCAAGGAGGCCCTTGGCTGGGCCTGGAATGAAGCCAACATGGCACAGTTACAGACTTTAACCAGCAAAAGTCTGGGCAGTGTGGCCCTTGTTGCCCCATCATTGGACCCATCACAACTCAAGACACGGCAGTAAGCAGATAAGGCAATCTTCCAGAAAGAAACCCCAAACCAAGACCTTGGACCACACAGATCTTGGGCTTTACATTCCAGGACTCTACAAAGCTGACAAGTGGGGCTGGAAATCTGATAGTGTTAATTACTAGAATTTGAAGGGACCTGTTGGGTCACATGTAATTCATAATGCCAGTCAGCCCTGGCTTACCTCCCCTAAAAGCCATTTTCTGAGTGACTGTAAAGGTCTTGAGGAATGAGGAAAGTCCATCAAGGCATACAATACTTCTAAAATACTCTTAATAGCCAGTCTGACCTGCCCTCAGCTTGTACAACCCAATTGTGGGAGCTCTTCTGACTACTTTAAGTTATAGGGAAGTGTTAGAGGCCAATTAGTAATGATAAATGTCTCAGGAGGGCAGCTTTTCCTTTGGGCTATATCTAAACTGCATGGGAGGCACCTGGTGTAGCTTTGCCAAGGTCATCAGCCTGTGGAGATTGGAGGTCCCCAATTTCATACCCACAGAAAGAGTGAACCTGGTATTGTCTGTGCTTACAGACCATATTACAGCTACCCCTTATAGGTGACCAAGGAGTTGGGAAGTGCAGATCAGATACTGCCATAGTTTCTTATTCCTTGAGGTTGTTTCGAGACAAGCCGAACTCTTGTCCCTCCTGGTGACATCAGTGAGAATGGTCAGCCTGCAACTGCTCTGGCACATGGGCCATGCAGCCTGCACTTTTAGGGTGCTCTGGCTGTCTCGTTCAGGTGTCATGCCCATGCCTCTTATTACAGACACCAGGGGTGTGAGAGCCAAGGGGTAGCTTTAATTTACAGTGGGTGATGTGAATGTGGTTTTTGTGTCTCTTATTATTTTGGGACTCTGTGAGTACACCACCATAATCACTTCAGAGCATTCTGAGAACAGACTGAGCATCTGAGGCCTCAAAGTTGGCTAAAGCTGTAAGTATTCACAGGTCCCCATGACTCTTGCCTCAGCCCCTTGGAGAAAGCGGTTGGGGCTTCCAGGTCAGTGCAATGGATCTGGTCACATAGTCCTTACTCATTGTATAGGCAACCAGCCTTCCCGAAGTCTCCATCCTGCTTTGAAAACTACCAGCTATTAAATGTAGCATAACTTTTCTCGTTTACTTGCAACTCTAATGCTGAGCATCAGGGCTCAGTCTGGAGAGAGGAGTTCTCCCTTTTTAGTTTACTATTCCAATGGGCACATCCTAAGGTGTAGCATATGAGGTGGTCAGCTCAATTTATTTAAACTCAGTAAACAATAAGTTAGTGCAGAAAAAAGCTCATTAAGCTGAGCATACCTGGCTGTTTTCATATGATGATTGCCACGTCTCTCTCATCCCTGAACACAGAAGCTTGAAAGTCCATCTAGATAAGGTCTATAGGTAGGATTCTTGTGGACCCAGTCTGTGTGTCTATGTGCATTTGTCATTAGCTTCAAGTCTCTTTCTTTTGCCCTTGAGCATTTTCTCCCATAAGCAGTTTCATCAATGAGATGTTCCCTGCTGCCCTGCTTAAGATATGCCTCACTGTTTACCAGAACATATTCAGACACTGAAAATATGCTTTACCTTTCAAGGGAGCTTGTGATGTGTGCTGATTTGAGATCTGCATCAGCAAATATGATCAGGAAGGGAGAGAGGGACGGAGAAAAATAAACAGGGCTAGGGAAGAAAAATAACTTTGTGCAACATCTAATAATGAAGGTTGCCCAATTACAGAAATCTGATTTCAGAATTTTAAGATCCCCTTGGTCCAGACAAATTTCTCCCCTCTCCTCAAAAATCTTTCATGGTAGTCTCAATTACTGAGCTATTTTCAATGCTTTGACAAGTTTGTTTGTGGAAGAAAATCAACCTTAACAAGAAAACAATGTGAAGTTTTGGGGCATGTCTCATCACCTTGTTAGAGCTTTCCAATGTGACCTCACCTTGTTCTTTCCAAAACCATCAGGTGACAGATTTTAGAGCCTAGGGGAGTACCCACATGACTGCTTCCTCTAGCCTGTTCAGAATTTCCCAGGTCACACGCTGCCCCAAGAAACTCAGAGAGAGACATGAACATCTCAGCACAGACCTTGCATAGCACTGAAATTTGAAAGTAAAGAATGATGTCATCCCATATTTATGTTTTTGTGATTAAAATCATGGCAATGAGTTTACACAAAAGTGATAGAACTCTGTTTCTCAGATGTTCTTTTTTCTGTAATATTTGGATCATGTTAGCTTCCCACCTCTAGGAAACAAGATTCTTCTCTCATACTGGGTTAAATCAGGCATGACTGTATTGAAAATGATGGTGCTTCTGGTGTGACAGGTTAATTGATCCCTAAACATTAGGTTTCCACGGGGCTGTGTAGAGTTTTCATCACTGATCTTTCAGGCCACGCCATCAGTGCATTTTTTCCTACAAAAATATAACATTATTTAAAGCAATAATAAATTTTTGTTTGAGGGGAAAGGTGGGACGGGGGTGTCAAACAAAAGAACCTCTGAAGCTAGCCCGGCCTGTGTCCTCTGCTCCAAAGAAAAGTAGAAGAATCCTCATTTTAGAAGGATGTGAGATAACAGATGCTGCATGGCAGGTCTGTTCATAGCTGCTAGAAGTTAGAGAATGTTTTTAAATGGGACACTAAATAGCCCTCCTCAAATGTGGGATTATCTCTGACAAGTGCAGATTCTGCGCCCTTGCCGAATCTTGCCATACTCTGGACTTATTGTGAGGAGTTCCACTGTTTATTTGCATATTGTGTGAAAGCAATATTTCTGTCTACAGCTTAGACTTTTGAATTTCTTCACTGTGCTCTTCCAAAAAGAAAGTAACAAAGATTCCTGGGACTCTCAGGCTGAGGCACTGTATTGCTGGCCAAGCAATGTTGATTTTGAGCCACACGGAAACTGAGGGTTACTTTGGAGACAGACGTTCAACAGCAATAACTATGCAGATACTGGCAAGAATTAAAGTTAGAAATCCTGATTGCAACTGACCCTCTCTTCCTTCTTATGAAGACTTGCCAAAAAGTCCTTGCAGGGAAAGGAGCAAGCAAGGGAGGGAGCTGAAAAACACCCACCATGCATCCCATCCCCCTGCCAGTAATCATTGGGAAAACAGGCTAGCTCTCCCTTCTCTTCTCCCATCCCCTGCCTCTCTCTGCATTTGCGCTTGCTACAGCAACCATTGTGACTAATGAATCACATTTCAGTTATAACTGAACAACCTGCCTTGTTCAGCATCAAATCATCTGCTGCCTCAGTGTTTACATTGCACTTATAGTTATGTTGCATCAACAGTCAATCTCAGCTCCTGCTGTGTATTCACATGGATGTGCTCCCTTCTATGCACAAATGCGAGGGATAGCTTGGTTTCCCACTTTTTGTGAGGCATTGGGAATTAACCCAAGAAGAAGGAGGCTCACAGAGGAAGTGGGTCAGCAGGCTCTGTGCTGGCAGCAGCTGGGAGAGGAGTGCACAAGCACAATGAGGAGTTGTGGGTGACTGCTATTAAGGACTATCCATGGAGGAATTTTTTGAATGCTGCTAGCAAGACTGCTGGGGAAGTTTGTGCAGTCCCTCCCCACTCTGGCAGCAGAGGCAAGCAGCCATGTGAAGGAGGAACTTGGTGCAAAAGTGAGAAATAGGAGATTTTAAAATCCCTCAGCTGCATATTTAGGATGAAGTTTTTTTGCTGGTTTTTTTGTTTGGTTTTTTTTGTTTGTTTTTTCCAGAAAAGTCTGAAGGGGTGTTTGTGGTCAAATCCCTAGTCTGCAGAGTTTGAGGTCTGCTGTGTATTGATACAGCCTGGACTGAGCACGTGGTGTGATGCTGAAAAGCTGCTGGCTTCTACTCACAATGGGATCTCAGTGGTGGGAGTGAAGTCTATGAAAAAAAAACCCCAGCACCTCAGGATCCCACAAGAAGGCCTATGGGGAGCAGTGGCTTGTTTATGCACATCTAGTCTGTGCTGAAGGGCCCTAGGCCCTGCAGGTAGCAGGGATGTATTCTTAAAAACTCCCACAGCTTGTTGTCAGCAGTGGGAACCTTTCTGTAGACAGGCAGCTGCTGCTGTCTTGATTAAACCTGCTTTGACCAGCTCTTTAATGAGGAGTTTAAAGCAGCAGCAATTACAAGCTCTTAATCCATTGCGACGTGGGAGTGGAAGAGTGTTTGCCAACAAAAATAGTTCTGAAAACTGGGCCACAAAGCAGTGAAAGGAGAATCATGGGAAGACAGAAGAAACAAAGTAGCTGATAAGGATATGGATGGTGCTGAGAGAATACAGCAGAGAGGAGAGCCTTCATCTTGGGGTGGAAATAGTCAGAGCCAATAGTAACAGCTGGCTCACATTTTCAGCTGGTGTTAGGTCAGCAGAGTCTCAGCCAGTCCAGAAAGGGAACCATAATCATCTATCAATGAAAGCCTATATTTGTAGCAAGTTGATAAACAGTCAAGATCTGTGATGCCCCTAAAGAAAGGACTGAATATTTACATGGAAAATGCAGTTGTAGAATTTACTCTTCATGTCTGTTTCCTCCCTAATTTTTGGTAGTCCAGTTTATCTGATGCACTTCCACCTTTCTATCATGTAAGGATGAATACAAAAAATCTGATGTCAAACATTAACAGAATCCTTGCCATTGTCCAGGGGATAATGTGTGATGGCAGCTAGAAGCTTTTACAAGGTTATGAAAGCAGAAAGAATTATTTGCTCTACAGTTTGTACAATTTGTCTTAGGACTAAAAAATGCAGACAGAAGTTAATCTGTCAAACTTCAAACACACACAATACTTCACCAGGGACCCAGTTCTGAGCTGTCAGCAGAAGAGACAATGTTCAAGAGACACTTCTTAAATTTAAAAAGAAAGGGGGAAGAGTGGGTAGAGTTTGCCTTGCTTTGGAGGCTTTTCTGAAGTTGTCGTGAGGCCTTAATGGTACAGGAAAGCAAAAGAGGATGCAGATTAAGTCTGAAAAGTGTGTGCCCACAGTGATAGTAAAGCACCTAAAAGATAGTCATCCTGCCTTGGCTCTCTCTGTTCACCCTTCATGCAGCACCTGGACCATAGGGAAACAATATCTTCAGCATTACAGGCCCCCTTTGTCCCTATAAAACATTTCCACCTCCACATAGAGGTAGCAGTTCTTCATGTACCCCTAGGAAAAAAAACAAATTCATTAGGCAATCTGCACAGGAAATATACAGCAAAGTCCAGTCTCCGGGAAATAATAGGAAAGAAAACCCAAAACCCAAACAGGCTTTGCTTCTTTCCTAGTTTCATCATGGGTGAGTTCTTACTTCCTGGCCACCAGGCAAAGGGAAACAGGAGAAAAACCCTAAGGAAACAAGAAGAGAATTATGTGATAGGCAAATCCTTTCTGTTGTGTGGGACATGAGTATAACCCAGACCTGCATCTATCTCTATCTGCTGTTCATGTCACCTAGACAAGATCTTCTGGCATTGAGTGAGAAACACAAATCCATTTTTCCCTTTCTCAACATTTGTATTTTCTTTTTGCCTTTGACCTCCTGCTCTCCAATAGCTGTTTCAGCAGATCACACTCAGTCCCCTTGCAGATGGTCACAGTTCTGGTACTGTGGTCTTTCCTACCTTTGGAAATAGTGCTGATGCAACAAAACTCTGTGGGTTCAGTGGGCTGTAGGAAGGAAATTTGATGTCTTGTCTCCTGGAATATGGGGACAGAATATCTTCCCCCCATTATATTACTGGGACTTAGGCCACCAATCAGCAAAGCAATAAAGCACATATTTAATTTGACATAGGAGGTCTAAGCTCCAGTGACTTTGCTTTAGTCTTCTTGTTTCTCCAAGAATGGGATGAGGGATCTGACAATTTCTCTGGTTTCTTAAATCACTCCCTCTAATCTATAAAGTTTGTTTTACCTCAAAATACACACCATGGATTTCTCCACTGGCTTGTCTTCTGGATGATAGCTCTAGCTTTATTTCTTTTAGATATCACTTGCAGCAGCTAGAAGTGTTTTCCTAACTAGAGTTACTCAGTGACTCTTAATCTATAACTGAGCCATTGTGTCAAGTGTCTCCTTCACAAAACCAAGTCAATATAATTTTCAACAGGCAAAATGTGTTAGTTTCTGGGAGAGGTAAGAAATTCAGAGCAGTTAATGATGATTTTGTATTTTAGATATTTAGAAAACATCCAGAATGTGTTTGCACTGATATTTAAACTCTACCACAGACTTTCCCAACCTTCCTGGGGCTGGGG
>NW_010972886.1:22139610-22169904 GCF_000737465.1 Haliaeetus leucocephalus
GCCGTAGCCGTGCACCCCCCTCCACAGTCCCCCACCCCCGGGGGGGGGGGGGGGGGGGGGGGGGGGGGAAGAGGATTTGGCTGTATGTTTACCTTTGCTTGCCATAAAAAAAAAAGGCGTTTCATTTTATCTTGTTGATACATTGCATTTTAATAGAGAAATGCACTCAAATAAAAAGACATGTAAAGCCAGTTCATACAAAACCATAATTGATTAGTCTCTGTTGCACTCATGTTTGGAAATAAGGAAAAGTCAATGGCCTTAAATCAGAAGGCCCTGTCAGATACCTCTATCTAATCATCTAAAAGGAATGGCACGTGATACACTGGACATACATGCACTTTCTTATTTCTGGCTCAGTATACAAGCCAAACCCCAAATTTAACTCAAGATAGGGATCAAGTAGTAACTTAGTACAATTTTAGTACTAGATATCATGTCTCCTCAGTTTTACTGTTTCAAAGGCCAATTCTGCTACTTCTGCTGAATAGGAAAGTATAAAACAAAGGCGGGGGGGAGGCCACATCCTCCCCCAAACTCATATAAAATGTAATTTAACATAGTACCTGGTTAACTCCTTTTCAAAAGGCAGAACAAAGGCAATTTGCTACTGGCCCCTACCAGACGTAGGAAACTGTGCTAGATGGAGCTTTGCTCTGACCCTGCAAGGGCCCTCTTAACATGCAATTATGTGCGTGTTCTCATCAAAGTCTGCTCCCTGCAAGAACACTTGGACATGGAAAATGCTTGGGTGGCCTGAGTTAGAAGGTTGTTGTTTAGAATAACTGGCATTAGAGATATATATTCGAGTGTCTCTATTTTCCTCAGTGTTTGTATCCAACTGCAATCTATAAGCTGTTGAACAAACTGCTCTACCACACGTCTTTGCAGCTGGTATTGTTTCTGCTTTGGTGCATTTGTTTCAGTGATTTGTGGTGTCAGCTGTGTCCCTGAATGTGTTGCCTGGGGCTAGGAGGTAGCCTCCAGGCCACTCTCCATGGACCTGACCCATAGGATTTAACTATATGAAGATAGCAGAACTGGAACTTCACAATTAGACCACCATTCACATTCTGCAAAGCTGAAACCAGAAACAATCCATCACGGGGGAATCACATTAGACATTTTCCTTCACTGTCCAGCAGGTACCACAGGAGCCTTGCTTTATAGGATAGGGTTTAAGGGAATCAGCATGGCTGTTATTTTAAATGTTACCATCTGATTCATGTTAAACATGTGTCGCATCTCTGCAACAAAGCAGCCTATCATTCATTCCCTGGGGTTCATGGAGAATATAGCAATATGGAAATCTTCTGAAGTACTGCCATCATTACTGAGATTCATTAACTACCTGCAAATTTAAATCAACCTATGTCACCAATACAATCCAAAAGCTTTGTACTTTTAATACTATGAGTACCTTAAGGGTAAAACTCTCCCACAAAGTCCAGAGCTCGAAACAGTGAAGGTTAGACCTAAAAGGCAAAAAGTCCCCTTCCTGTTTTACAATTATTCTCTCAACAGCTGAATGTCAGCAAAGGTCTTGAAACAATGTGATACTCACTCGGCTAACCTGCTCCACTTCAGTTCCTAATGTTCTACATCAGATAAATTACTTAGTGCCACAATTAAATCCTTATCAGTCCCGTTGGGGCCTGTGTCATAGCGACTTTAGAAAAAAGGAAGGTTACTGTAAGCTCTTCTTTAAAAACTGAATTACATTAGGAAGTAATTGCAAATTACTATTATTATTATTATTTATTACTTTCATAACAGATAAGGTGTGCATGATCTGAATGCTTTCAAATCTTCCCTGCACTGAAAGTTGAGTTCATGCAGGCCAGTATATCACCAGAAGTCTCTATGAGGAAGAATACATTAGAAAATGCCAGCTTTATTGCTAGTCCTTTGTTTTTATCCCTGGATGGATTCCCTGAGCTTTGCACTCATGTGGTTGTAGAGGCAGTTAAAATACAGCTAGAAAGAGGTGAATAGTCATCCTATAAAACACAGCTCAGCAGAAGACAAAAGTTGTATGCCTCTGCTACTTCCTTGGGCAGGAGAGTAAAGGAGTGCTCTGTACTCCTGCTCTTGGTCTACTCACATAGGTAGAGACAGGGCTGTTGAGTCCTGGGACCTGGCACGCCATGAGCAAGCACTGCTTAACCCAGAAGAGAACATGGCAAGGGATGTCACTGCCAACCAGGAGACGAATGACTGGGTGTACAGCAAGGATTTGGATCCAGAAAAAGTATTTCCAGCTAAAGGCTGCAAGATTAAATCTGCAGGATCATCTCTGCCTCTGAGAAAAGGCCTAAGTATTCATAATAAATTCAGTGTTCATTAGCCCACAGAGGTCCCAGCTGAGTTTAAAGTCCATTATGCTTATTACTGTGGCTTCGTAGAAGATACAGTCTCCACCCTAAATACTAAAAAATACGAAAGACAAAACAGGACTGAAGTTGGTCGAAGTCAGGATATGCAGAAAAATAGTTCTTCTTTCACAAATCTCATTGGAGAGAGACGTGGACAGCATAATATCTCCAGCGTAGTGCTGGGTACTTTCCACCTATTTGTCCATGTGGAACAATGGTTAGTTTAAGTGCTACACACAGAATGTGTCAGAGCATATGTTCCCTCATGTATAAACTAGTCTGAAATGGCTCACTCTCATATATCACAATCCCAATATGAAAGTGACAGATTAAGATGAGATTATCCAATATAATAAAACACACCCCATCCCAAATGGAAGCAGTGCTCTACAAAGCTTATTTTTTAGCTCAGAATGAAAAAAATGAGAAGTAACTCCCACCCTCATATTTATTTTTGGGAAGAAACCTCCTACTCAAACCCTTTTCTCAATGGGATTTTAAATGGTTTGGATTACAAATATACGTCAGGAAGAGGCTTCTGCAATCACCCAGTCTTGCTACAGCAGGGAATCATGTCCTGTGATCCCCACTCATGAATTTATGAGCTCTGCAGTAGGGCACACCATGAAATAACTAAAGAAACAACAATGAACTATTGTCACCAAGTCCCTTCTGACTTGACTTGTATTATGGAGATAAATTAAAGCACAGTAAGGTACAGCTTTCTGCCTGCCTGATAGAATGCACACAGCATATAGACTAAGAGAGATACAGGGCTTTGAGTCACTTGTACAACTGCGTTTGCTTCGTAAATCCATGCTAGAGGATGGATTAAGGAGAATTTATAATTGCACAAGCCACATGGAGTCACTGGCACACCACTCAATAAGTGCCCCTTCATTACGGTTGAAGTGCCGTGTGTTTATCATGACCATAATTCCCAGACAGAAACAGGGAAAGGACCTACTGTGTCCATGCAGACGAGTTCTACCTACTCTAACACTTTCCTTGCATAAAAGTGTTCTCAACCTTAACTTCAAAGGTATGTTCTGGTAAAGACAGAAGCCAAATTGCTTAGTGATAGGATAATTTCCACCTGGCTTGGGTAATGTGAATCTTGCCCTGTCCAGCCTTGTAAGAGATTGGACTAGAGTCCTCCAGACATTTCTTCAAACCACTAGAAGAAACTGTGGCTCTGTAGTTCTTTGCTGAGACTGATAATGAAGAAAGGCCTACACATCATACAGTAGGCATTGCTGGTAGCCAGGTACACTGAGAACTACCTAACATTGTCATGGGTTTGAAATGCTTATACCCATCTCAACTTGCAAAAGACAGCTATACTATTTTCCCATGATAACTGTTCACCAGACATAAGAAAGCTTTATCAAATCAGCATCTCTCTGTGTGGATGAAAAAAAGCCCAAGCCCGAAAGGTGTGGGGAGTCATTCATCAAATATTTGAATGTTTAAGGTGTGAAGGATTAACTGGGTCATCAACACAAGGCTGAACTCTCCCACCTCGCTGTCTTCTCCATTGATCTTTCTCCTGCTTTCACAGGTATTTCTTACGAAGGTTGGCACTAGTAAGCATCTTCCTGTTCAATAATGTCCATTCTAGCATCTACAGCTTTGGGGATATTGTCTAACAAGTTACTCTCTGAGAGGGGACAAGTGGGACACATATTCCTCTAGGTCCTTTACAGCTCTGCTAGTTACTTCTATGTTTATTTGCTTGTAAACAGAGTTGCATTCCTTTGATTCTTTAAAGCAATAGTAATTTCTAACCATCCAGTTTGCCAGCAGCATTATTCTCACCATTATAAAACTCCCAGATACACTTCTACCTCCCCCATGGCTGCTGCAGCTGTTGCAGATCTTGAAATGGTGTTTCAACTCTGACTCAGGCAGAATTTCAACGCACCAGCAGATTTTGGCAAGTGGACTAATCCTTACAATACCTACAGTGAGGAACTCATTATCTGAGACTGCAAAGAACAGTTAAACTCCCAGCCTGACAGAAATGACCCTGCAAGCCAGGATGAGAGTGGAGGTTGAGACTATTTTCAACACCTCTCATCCCATCACGTGTATTGTAAACAACAGTGTTCCCTTTGGAGCTGTATCTTGATGTCAGTAAACTGAGCTGCTTACCCAAGCTCTGCCATTTTTCTTGCTCCAGAACAGCAAATACCTTTCATTCCCTCCAGTCCTACTTGTTAGTGTTTCATTTTAAAATGTGTTCAGCCCATTCTTATTGCAGTGGCCACATCATTTCAGAAGGCATCTGGCTGTTTCTGATCCCCTGTCAGTTACAAATGCTCTGCAGTAAGAAACAGAGACACTTTTGTACAAGCTGTCACTTCCCTGATAACAACTGCAGATAGGTAGCTCCAAAGGGAGTCTGCTGCACTTCAGGCATGTTTTCCTAGCGTACCATGAAAGCACCTTAGATCTGGCAGAAAGGAGGAACAATCATGTCATAGCCTTGTATTTGTTGTGTCAAAACACTTTGCTCTCAAACGCTTTTAAAGGCCTTATATAAGGACATCAACGTATTACATATGCCATGACATGCTAAGAATTTCTGCTGCTTCTCTACTGATTAGCCTCTATCCCATAGCCTGAGGTGACCAATAAACCGGTAACAACATAAATCCACAGCCAGCAGCAAATGATACTGCCTCTGAGGGGAGGAATGCTTCATAAGACTAGGTGGTGATGCATATGTCAATAGTCCCATTCCTAGCTCTGCCACTGGCTTCTGCAAAGACTCTTGGTAAAGCATCCAGTTCCTCTAAGACTGTCCCCTCTTGTAACACGGCATGGCTCCTTCCTCTGCCTGCCTAATTTTCAGGACAAGGGCTCTCACCATGTAGATGTTCCAGTAAAAGGGGCCTGACCTCTACTGTGGCTGCCAAGACTAACTGTAATATGGGAAATAGTAATGAGTCTGCCTTTCTCCCCTGCCTGGGAACTAGGTAAGGGACATCATCCCACTTGACATTAAAAGAAAAAAGCAGGCACAGAAAGGAGATGGGATTTGCTCCAGGTCACACAGCAGATCAGTGGCCAGGAACAGAAGCCAGCTCCCACTTCCCTTCTCAGACTCCTCTTCCTCCTGCTCTCTGAGGATCTCTCCAATGTGTACTTTAATCACTAGACCATGTTTGTTTTCATGATTGTGCATTCCTCCCATAAAGCACACCCACATGATATTGGATCCTCTTTGCCTTGGTGGGGCAGGTGGGTGGATAGCAAGGAGAAAATTATCACTTCCCCAAGTCCTTTCCAATTTAGGAATCCTGCTTGGCTCCAGCACTGTGAATTTCTTAGGGGTGTTTCTAGACTTTCTGACTCCTTGTCCCACTAACATTCCCTTGTCCTGTGGGAAAGGAAGCATACAGAGCAGTTTAAACCTGAACTGGCAGACAGGAAATTCAGTGCACTGTCTGAAGAAGACACAAAGTGATAAGGGGATGAAATGTGCAGAGTCCTGAAGAGAGGGAGGAAAATAAAACCCTCTTCACAGCATGAGGATGCATCTACATGTCACTGTAGTTTAGCATGATGCTTGCTGGAAAGGCCCATGCACTCATTTGTTAGCCCATATTTGAACTCTAGTGAAAAATGAGTTGGCAGCCTCCCTGCACCTCTTGCTGGGTTCCAAGCAGAACTTTCTATTTGAAAATACAGCACCTTGTACAAACAGGCTTCCTTTATCTCCAGCCTGTGGGAGTGGAGGAGATTGTGGTTTATTTTGACACAGCAGCTTGCAGGGCCAGAAGGCTCAAGAGAACAGACTACCACAAACAACTGACTTCAGCCAAACAAAGGAAATTATACTTTAGAAGCAGGAGGCTTGAGGACAGTTGCACTGCACCAGAGGGAAGCAGTGGAGGTAGCAGAGCAGGACAATAAACTTCAGTGAGTGACAGAAGCTCTGCTGCTTCCTTTCACAAGAAAGATGTATGTGACAAGACCAGCCCAAGGAGCAGGCTGTGGTGTATGCCACAGGAGGGGGACCTGGAAGGGAGAGGCAGGCAATGCTTGACTGTGATTTTTAAGTATTTCAAGTTTTGACCCTTAAACACTCAGTTATATGAGTCAATACCTTTTCAATTTAATAATTCAATGTTTTTAAAAATAAATACCGTCTACTTTTCTGTCAATCCTTTGAGGGGATAGCATGTAGAGTGTGTTTACTTCACCTCTTCTGGATTTATCTTGCAACTATAAAGGCTGGTTTACACTGACAGCTACACTTTCAGCTATGTAGCTCCTGCAAGACTGCCAGGGCAAATATGTCTTCCCACAAGCAGGGGAGAATTCCAGGCCCAACCATCCTTTCACCCAGTTCACTGGTCAGAGACTGTGGGAGGGAGGAAGTCTGCTTTCAGGGAGTCATGGTTCAGCAAAAGAGCACTCTGCAAGAACTGTGCCATGACCACATCTGTAAGGGCAGCTATGCCCATGGGGATTAGGAGTTTCATGATCCAAAGGGCAATGTAAAGTGGCATTGTCTGTTAGCCAGAAACTAGATGTATAAAATAGTTTTACTTCAGCACTGGAGGGGAATCTTGGGTCCTTACTTCATCTGCACACAGGTTTATCTCCCCATTTGGGAAGTCTTAGCTTCACCCCCATGTTGCATCCATGTCAGATTCTTCTGCTCCACTCAATGAAATCCAACAGGGTAGGGAGCCCACAGGGAAACCTCTCATCATGACCACTCCCTAAAGAGAAAGAGACAGGAAATGTGCTTGGTAGAGCTGATGACAGTTTTCCAAAAGGAGATTTCGGTCAACATTTACTAAAGCGTTACTAGCATTGCGCACAATGCAATGACAACCCAGCCACAAAAATATGGCAAAACATTGGAATGGTAGAGAAAAAATGCTGCTGGAATCTTTTCTGCTTTGCCTAAAATCAGCTGTACCTGTAGTCATATTAGTGTATCAAATAAAAAAAAAAAAAGAAGAAACTGAATTACCAGAATGTGTGCTTGAACGCTACTAAGAATAATGAAGATCTGCATAATAAATTATAGATACACTAACTACAGAATCACTCTGTGGAGAGAAAGGATGCAGTGAAACTGTTGATGTCTTCAGCAGTGGGTGTCCTTCCTGTTACTCCTTTGCAAACAGCCATCCAACACTGAGCAGCCGTCACAAGAAGATTCAACAGGCTTTGTTACCAGTGGATAACAATCTGAACAAAGAAAACCCAGATTTAGCTCAACTGAGTTGAACTTTATCTCCGAGACCAATGCCTCCTGTGACACGTTGCCATAGCAACAGGAAGGCCTGTGCTAGAAAGGGTGCTGACTGCTTACTTACCCTTCATCTTCAGTGGTTTTAAACCATCACTTTTTCACCAAAGCCAAAATTTTCTGGGAAAATAAGGTGGGATAAGGACATGGAAAGACAGACATTTGGAGCAGCAGAGCTAGGCAGGTATTAAGGAAGATAACCTGTGCCTGTCCCTGGGAGTCCTGCACACTCCTGTCCCTAAGATGTCGTTTGCATAGTTGTACCTTGCTTGCTGTAAGCTTTGGATTTTCTTTTAAAAAATTCCTCATGTAACTTGCAATTCACTTCAGAAGGACTGAGCGAGGATGAAACTCTTGTTGTCATGCACAAGTGTTTTTCTTGTGAACTGAAGTGTGGTAATTGGAGCTAGCAGGCTTTGAAGCTCACTGTTTCCCTCAGAAGTGTATTGATTCCCCAAGGCCGGGTTCATGCAGGTGGGTGCCTTGTCCCATCAGCTGCCATGCTTATTTGTAACCGAATCAAAGCTAACACAAGAGGGACATTTTACAGACATCACTTTTGTATTGTTTTACTGGCTGATTAGAAGCTGATGTGCTCAGTTAGAAATTTGGCCCCAAATTGCCCTTTAACAATATGGAGGCTACATGTTTTCTTGAGATGCACACTAAAAAACCCTAGAATCATTGTGACATCAGACCCTGTAAATTTGATAGCTCTTGGATTCTAGTGCCAGCAACCCATTGCAGTTAATTGCAAGTTTTACTTGCAGACTGTAAATGATGAAATCTTCCTACAAAAGAGATTTCTGATGTAGGGTACTATGTAAATATTTATGTTATTTCTGTGGAGGAATGCCTTGCAATCAGACAAACCACACAAAGACAAATGAACTCATCAAAAGAAACCACAACTGTAAGGCAAACTTTAAAAAAAAAAAAAAAAAAAAAAAAGCCTCCCTTCTGAAAAAGCCTAGGGCCCAGGTGGCACTGGGGTGTTTTCCTCAAGAGAAGATCCATTTACTAGTTTGCAGGTGCTTCTAGATTATTAACAGGATGGGAAATCTGGCCCAGTCCATCTTAAATCCCAGGAATCTGATTTTCATGGAAGTACAGTGTTTTGTCAGGCACAAATGAGAAGAAAGGCTATATTTACTGACATAGTTGTTACAAAGCAGTCAGGACACAATCACCACGCAAACACAACTTTCAGCTGTTGTCTTTTATGAAGTTCAGACCTGCTGTGAACCAAACATTTTGTCTCCTGATCACAGTTTACAGGTTTTATTCCTTAATATTCAGTAGCTGCAGAAAGGGAAAGTCTGTGTTTTGTCAGTTATGGTTCCTTTATTTTAGTTTTATTTTTTAACACTATCAAATATCCCCAGCACCAAAACAATGTTAAAACTTTGTAGGAATTTTGCTGCTGATATCAAGAAATATAATTACATTTATTTATTTTCTAAGTCCAAATTTTAATAGATTTTTTCATTACAGATAATAACAAGGACACAATGGGCCATAGATGCAGTCACATTTGGCCCTTGAACTGTTTTTCTAATAGTGCATTTTTTTGAGTCTAATCATGATTCAAAAAAATCACTGTCAAAACTTACATCGACTGAAATAGCAGAAGAATGATCCCAAGCGGAACATTTTATTTTTGACAGTTTTGATTTCTCTCTGAAAGAAAATGCATCAGGATTGTGTTGTTTTGTCTTATAAACCCCAGATTTTCTACAGCACCTCTTGGTTTTGTATCAACTTCCATTGCTTTTGGAAAGGATTGTGTCCATTTTTTGACTTAGAGCAGAGAGGTTTTTACACCAAGAGGGAAAGAGGATGGTACACATGAGTCAGGAGAACCTGTTCTTCCTACAAGTCAACTGCAACAATACAGGTAAGGTTCCCATTGATGTCACTTGACTTGAAAGCACTATTTTGTCTAAAGAAATTTAGAGCTTTTTCAGGCAAAATTCTCATCTGCCATGCCCAGCTTTCATTAAGGAAACATTGAGAGAAAGGGTAAGTTGTTTCTTTTTTTTGCTCTTCTCTAAGACATTTTGCTAATCTGTCAGAATTTAGTAGCTCCCATCTCTTTCTAGCCCCAGTAGTTTATGGGTTTCAGAAGGGTTTTAGTTGCTCAGGAACTGGGGGTCTATTTCAGCCCTGTACATCTGGTTAACACAAGGCTCATGCTCCTGAGGGAACCTGGGATTTAAGCTTTGTTACAAGTCTTGGGTACACTCCTTGTTCTTGGGGGAATTCTGTTTGAAGGAACAATGCATCGAATCCGTTTACTAAACTCATCTTCTAGCCCTTGATATTTCACCTAGGAGAGGAAAGCCAAATTGCTTTAAAATGATGACTTTGTCCGGCTTCCCTGTTTGTGTTTGTTCAAATTCTCCTAAAGTAACAGCCAGTTCTGCATTCCCAAAACAGTAGATATTTTAGATCGCAACCAGGGATCTTGCTTTCAGTTTAAACTACCCGGCATGTGAAAGAAGTTGCTACTGACCACTAACATCTGGCATTGCTGGCAAATGTTTTTTAAAGCAAAAATAGTCTTGCAGTAAGTCCAGCACAAGCTTAAACTAAGGGAAGAGATGACAGCCAGACAGCATACAGAAGACGACCTTTGAACTGCATTGTGACCTAGAGAGATGCTGAAAAACAATCTGTACTGTCTGCTTTTTTGTGTAAAAGAATGTTGCTTCTTAGAAGCTTTAGATATACATTAATGTTAGACTACAGCCTATGCACTAGGTATAGATATGGGCTGCCTGCCAAGCATAGAATTTCCCAGGGGTTTTGCTTGATCACAGTAACAGAAGTTGTCAGCACCAGCAATCAATATCCAGAGGGTCACCGGACTAACCAACAGTGCTCGTGCCTTCTCAGCTCTTTGGTATCTGGTTTGGCAAAACTCCATACCAGCAAAATGTAGCAGAGACAGATCTCTTTACGTTTGGATAGGTACTAGCAGACACGAACACAGCTATAGCACAGTAAAAACAGGTTTAATAACTAGTGTTAAGGTCCTCCATTACATTCTCTTCACAAAAATCATTAATTTATTCACGTAGCAGGGAATCACCCAGAGCAGCTTCCATCCAGATATCTATTCCTAATGCATTAACTACTCTTTAACTAACTGTTTTGTTTCAAAAGTTCTTCTTTTGAGTGATCTTTTTCTTTTTTTTTCTTTTCCCTGTGTAGCAATTAAGTTTCAGCTATTGTTTTTTCCCCACATGCCCAGCTTTTGGGAAGGGATTTTTTGAGTGACTGTGACCATAACTGGACTGCTGTCTTCTCACAGAAACCCATATACCTCAGACTGGATACTCAGAACCAGTGGCCACAGCAGCGGGCACAATAATTTCTTGTCAAGTAGCTCAGTCAGGATTCAACAAATTAGGACTGAAGCACAAATATAATGTAAAGCCCCATTTTCCTTCTTTCACTTAAGTTTCTCTTGGGAGAAATACAACAAGTAGCATAGTAGGACCAGGATTAAAGGAACAACAGAGGCAAGCTGACATCTGAGCCCACATATCTGTATCCCTGTAGGAAATCTGATTTTACCATGATGACACAAATCATAACCACCCTTCCCTGCCAAGGGACTTTGGAAATAATAGATTTCCAGGGCAAAATACAAATTACCTTCATCTCTGCACAGCGTATCAGACCGCTCTCTTTCCCCCAGTTTAGGACCCTACCCTCATGCAAGATTATCATACACATCTCAGAATCCATACACTGATGGATGAGCCTGTGGTTGTGTTAAGGTTAATTTGAGTTTGTCAGACCAGGCAGAGCTGTGGTACAGCGGCTTAATTAATTCCTAGGAAAATGCAAGGAATGCACTCAAGAACTCTGAAAACATGACTGATAGGTTTGTGTAGAAAAGCTTGGAGTGTAAAAGCAAGAGAAGATGGGGGAACTAAAAGGAGCAGTAGGCAGAAGATGGTGCTGTGACTCTCCAGGAAGCCAAAAACCTGGAAAAACCAATCCTCAGAAACACTTCAAAAAAATCCCACAGAGAAGCACTGGCATGTTTGGCAAACACTGAAACAAAAATGTCACCACCTTGCCAAGTTGGCAGAGAGAGGCATGATGTGTGATCATTATAATGAACGCTGGCTAACACTAATGTGTCCTTAGCACAGGCTGGTATGGGAGGAAGGGCTATTCCTCCATTAAACTCCGCCCCCCCCCCCCCCCGCCCCCAGCTCTATACATAGACTGGCAGTGTTTCTTCATATATTATAATTTCCATAGCTGCCACATCCCAGCCCAAACCAAGAGCTAAAATCTCAAAGGCCCAGTGGAGACAAGTAAGTAAACCATAGACTGATGATGAAGGGACTTGCAATGTGTATGCTTGTCTGTATTCACCTAAAAACATACTTCATAATATGCACCAGATGAGGCTGGGCTGAAACAATCCAGAGTGTCTCTGGATCATTGTAAGGTACCTGTCAGAGTCATAAAAAATCATCCTCTCACAGATGAGGGGCAGAGGGACACTAAAACAAGAATAGGGAAGAAAAGTGGCTCCTCAATTACTGACCAAAGACATGGCCAGAGATTTGGTCTCCAAAAGCAATTTCTGCTCTCACTCTAGCTATCAGCATGCTTCAGGCAACGAGTAGAGCTGAGGATAACAATGTGGCTGGCTGCAAAGCAGCAGAACCTGGCTATGCCTCAGCATGCTCGGCAATGACCTCTTTTCACAGCAACTATGGGCACTAATAACTAATGCCTCAGTCAAGAGAATCCCTTATCCAATGCAGCGTCTGTAGCTGACAAGCATCTTCAGTTTTCAAACTGCTGCTTAAACGGTTTTGTCATTGACCTTCCTGCAAGTCACAGTTTCAAATCATGTATGCAGAGAAAGATCTAGCCCCTGACCCCTTCACCAGAGTGCCCCTGGCTATTCCATTTCATGTGTAGGGTCACTGAGAGAGGATGAATCATGATTTTAGTTTTGAGCTGTTATGGCTGGTGGCAGAGAGATATCCTAAGATGGTTTTGAAAGCAAAGGCACAAACACCAGGCAAGTGTTTCTCACCAGCTGAGAGCTGAATTGGAAAATCACAGCCACAGGAGAGACCCCGAGCCTTCCAGCAGTACTCATTCACCCACAAAGCAAATCTCACTCAAAAATAGTAGCAAAATTTAAACCACATTTACAATTTTGCCTCTTGCCCATTTCTCTGTTGTTGCATTTAAAACAAGCTCAGTATCTTATAAACTCACCTGGGTTTGGACCTTTAAAACCTGCAGATCATTCAGGGCTGAGATGCTGTCTTGCCTCCATGGCATGCTAGACATAGTGAACTGCTGGCAGACAGTACCACCTGTCATTGTATGGAGGATCTTAAGTAGAAAAGACCATAGTGTCATGCTCTGGTTAGTCCTCCCCCAAGAATGACATAAGCTAATGAGTACAGTGATTCTTATTCCAAAGGGCTTCAAGCCATTTTCCAGGAGAAAGCACCTGTTCAGGGATGCATAGAAATGCCAGGGCATTAATCAGGAACAGCAGGATAGAAAAGGCAAAACATGATTCCTAAAAATGGCTCTGCAGTAAAAAGGAAGGATGGGCAATTATTTCAGTACCTTCATGAGAAGTCTTCAGAAGCAACATTCCCCACTGCTCTTGCAGCAGGGTATCTTGGCATCATTAGGTGAAGCCCACAACTCTACCAAGTCAGTGGGAGTCTTTTTGTTTGCCTAACTGAACTTTGGACTAGCCCCTTATTAGATGCAGTGTTAAGGACCTTGGATTTACACTGCTCCAAAAGCTGGATGTGAGCTTGCCCTATCCCAACTCTCAGCTTTTACTTAATGCAATACTGGAATGGCAGAAACACCAGATACAGATGGTTTCAGTAACATATGTCTATAGTCAATCTAACAAATGTTATGCTTTGAGTACCCCCACAATAACACAGCAAAATTCTGGCTCAGGCAGCTGTTTGGAATTGCATTTTACTAGCCTGCCAAAATGCAGTCTGCTTGTAACAAATTCAGAACTTTTCCAAGTTGGCGTATTTCACTTTCTGCAGAGAGAGTGAAACCTTTCATTTTTAATTCTATTCTTTTTTCATTGTGTTTTATTTGTTTCTCTGGAATTTAAGACAACTTAGGGTACGCTTTAATGGAATTTAGTCTTACAGAAAGTCTTGCAGATTTGCAAGAGGCTAAACCAATGAAAATTGGAAGTAATTTTCTTTCCAATACCAGAAAATTTGTTGTCTGAATTAACGATTGATTTCAGAGATACATGTGTTAATGCCATACATCATTAATGAGATGCTAAATTATTAGTAATATTCCCATTCTTTATTAAATACTTTGGCTAATTAGAATGGGAACATTTCACAGGCTGAAGCACTGTAATGTACTGCAGAAGGTGGCAGGCAATGGATTAGTGAACACAAGAACTCAGCAGGTCTGTTCAGCTCAGTCACAGGATTGCGTTGCTTCCAAAGTCAAAAAACTTGAGGTTCCTGAGCTCTCTAGTGCCTTTTTTCTGCCTATAAGTATGTAAAATAAAAGTGAAAACTCTAATTAAGATAATGATGATGAAGACCATGAAAATTGTTATTTCTGAAGTGGCTTCCATGGCTGCCAGTCATGCCTGAGAACCAACTGCATTAGAGCCTGTGTAAAAACACAGCAAAACCATGTTCCATAAAAACCCTGGGGCAATTGGCTCAGAACAATATATTTCAGAAATGCAAGTGTGAAATATGGGTCTTTTTCCCCCATGCCTCACCTGCAGTGACCATATAAAGTTTGTACAAGTCATTGCAGAAGACTGACTTGGAGTTTCCCTTACGTTCATGTGACCTTCAGGTAGTATCTTCCTGAGCAGAAAGCAAGCTGCTTTTTCCTCCACGAAGCACATGCCTGTGCTGTAAGCTTGGAATGCTGCACTGCAGAATGGAACAGCCAGTTCTAGCAGCACCAAGTGCTACCATTGCTATTCACAGTGCATACTGCTTTATTTTCCTTTATATAATAGACATAATGCGGGAAGCAAATGCCATGGCTAGACCACTTCAAGGGCTCTGTTTTTTACTGATCTGAATGTCACAAGTTTACTGTGAAGAATTTATACTAGTCAGCCACTGAAGCAATGAACACTACTGGCAACATCCTAGATGTGCAGTGAGACAGACAGGCAGCCCACAGAGCAATCTCCTTCCTTCAGTAAACTGGTGGGAGTAATATGTTAATCAGTTTACAAAATAAACTGTCTTTCTATGAGCAGCACAGTCTGAATGCACTCCTGCCCACTGACAGGAGTGTGTTTTGAGTTGTGACCGTGTCCACTCTTGTAGGTTAAACAGTCAGATGAAGCTCATAGAATGAGGGAATCGTTCTCAGTGCAAAATATTTTGGTAGTGATGTGAATGGCACGTTTTGCTACCATATGTTGACCTGCTGTCACACTGATGGGGCTAGAGGTGTCAGCCTATAGACAAAGTAGACACCCTGTGTTCTTACCTCACTAAGTGACTATAATAAATTAATAACATTAAAGATACCATAATGTTATACATGACAAGTACCACCTCAATATAATTCTCTTGGCAAAGGCCCAAGCCGGGTAATTATCCTCTGCCTCCCTCGATTTGCTCTGCGTGGGCAGTGGCTTGAACATTTCTTCTGTGGTAATGCTGTTAGGAACTGTTAGCTACCAGTACCATCGCAAGCTATGCCAAAGACAAACATGATGCCTTTAAGGTTTGTTCTATTTCCTTGTTTATAAAAACATGTTTGATTTCAAATGACATCTTTGCTTAAAGATCAGTATTCAAGGGAGAAATGTGTTGAAGCACTCATCTGTGATTACTTACGTCAAGCACTGGCCACACAGCTGACAAGTGCTCTTTGTAATGCTAGAGATGGGGGAGGGCAGCATGGAAAGTGATGCCTTTATTCGTATGTAAGCACCAATTTAAAACTAAGATGTTACTCAAGTGTCTACAAAGACATCCAGAAATACAAAATTATTTGTTTTGTGAGGACAGTTAAGAAGGTGAAACTCAGTCTAGATGTACAAGAGATCATAAGCTATGCAAAAAAAACCTAGGGCAAATGCCTGTGGCTGTATTACAGAAAAATATGGTGAGTTGTACTTTTAGCCTAAATTTCACATGAAACTGATTTCAAACTAAAATTCCAAGAGAAGGTCCTGGGACAAACTCTAGAAATTATTGCTGAAAATGATTTTTTTTCTCATGAAGTCCAAAAAGAGAGACAAAAAAAAATATTCTCAGCTAACAATTTTGTCATTTGGCTAATCATAAATTCGATTATTTTCTGGTTCTAGAAAGGTGTCTAAATGTCAGCTTACCAAACCTAATTCTGCGTATCACCAAAATATTTAATGACAAAATAAGCTCAAAGTGCAAATCAATAGTTTAAAGATCATCTATCCATCTAAGGTTACAGATGGGTGTTCTGTGTTAATTAGATAATATTTGTGTTGTAATATCTAAAGGCTTCTATCAGTAAACCATTTTATTAAATACTCCAACACCAGTCAAAATTTGGTTCCTGCAGTGTATGTATACCATAAGACCAAATCACTAAACCACAAGAACCACAAGATAACAGTAATAATCATAAGCAGAATAAAAAAGATTAGCTGCTCAAACCCAGAGGCTTAGACATCACCTCTGAATTTCCCACTATAGTTCTTCTGTATCATTCCTTCAATATTATTGCTTTACAGATTCTGTTGTAGTTTCGTGCTCTGAGTGTAAAAGACACTGGGGACAAAGCAGTACCTCAACAACAGAAGGACTCAGTACTTGGTACTTCAGCAACATCTGTCCAAAAATAACTTTTGGAGGGTATGCTAACTCAAAGGTAGAAAATGCTTATCTTCTATGAGTTACTATTTATTGAAATTTTAATAAACGTACATTTCACTGGCTACAAGAGAATCTCACATGGCAAGAAAGTAAAGCTTATCTTGCAGGAAAAGTCTGCTTATCTTGTGCTGTTCATCCTCAACAGATTTGTTAAAAACACGGACTAAGAACTTCTGCATGATGAACTTTAATTTCATCTTGTGAGTCTAGTTTTTGAAGTTAATGCCATTTGTGATAAGCACTATAGCATATAAAGTCATCTGTAAAGAAAATCCCACAAGTATCAGAAATACACAAATAGCAAGAGTTTGACCACATGCAGGGGACCTATTTGCTAGGCTGTAGGTACGGCCTTAGTCTTGTTTTCAGACTGAAGAGCTGTGAACTGGAAACAGACCACAGAAATGTGAAACAGAATCTTCTGCTATTGTATTTTTCTTTTATTTGCTCAATTTGTTCTGTGATTTATATGGAGAATGCAGTTTGGAAGACTGTATTGTTGTGCTAGCAATAAGACCACGCAACGTTCTTTGACTCTCTTAGACCAAGATGAATTATTTTGCAACTTTGTCCGTGCTGTTAAATCCTGAACTGGGGCAGTGGGCAGAAAATGGATGTCTGATTAAACTGGATTTCCTGTTTCATGTGGATTTCCAAATTTTGAAATATTTTTTGATTACATAATAGAAAGTACTTTAGAAAAAAGCAGTAATTTATTACAAAAATATAATTTCTGAGAAAAAAAATCATTTCAATTTTAGGGGGCATAAATTCTCTTCTGAAGTACCTCTATCCCTCCATTTAGAGTGAGGCAGAGACAAGTGCCTGACTTTACTGCCTCAGTAAATTACATAAACCTTGGCGAGCTGAATCCAGGCCACAGACCATGAATGGCAGTATTCACCCTCTTCAGATAACACTATCCTTGATAAAGAGCAGAAATTAATTGTATAAGGAAGCTGAAAATATATTTCTATTGATGTTAAATATCTGGATAATTTTCCAGAGTAAAGGCATGGCCTGCTTTCTAAAATAACAACTTCTGGGTTAACCTGCACAGTGATAAGAGCCAAGCTGTATCTGAAAGCTCAGGCTGAAGTAATCCAAAATTTGAAACCCTACAATAAAGATATTTACACCTATACTACTTCCCCACTGCTCCTCTGATTGGTGTCTCTGTTTGACCTATTGTTGACATCTGCTTTAGAATGAGATTAACCCAGCTGAAATGAATCCCACCCTTAGTGTGCTCCATTAAGGACATTATGTTCTTCTATTTAAATGCCAGCTTTCAGTATTATTCTCTCCCTAACACTGCCTGGTAGTTATTCCCTATACAGAGAAATTAGGTAAAATGGTTCGACTGCTTCACCCCATGTCTACTGCTTTGGTACTCATCACAGGAGAAATAGGAAGAATATCAATTGACGAACAAGTGACTGTAAAGACGGGGCAAGAGCAATGCTGATAATATGGGGAGCGCAAGAACATGAGGTAAGCCAAATGCTGTGAATAGTTCTAGAAGACCACCAGGCTCCTGAGCTTTCACCCAGCACCTTACAGTGGGATTAAGGTAATGTCAAATTTCCTGCTGCTACTCTACAAAATTCTTGGTAGAAAATCTTTGGCGGTCACAGAACCCCAGTGTCCCCTGTGCCTTAGAGCACTTCTACAAGGTATTTTCTTGCAGGCCCCAGGGAAGAGTTTCCTTGGAGGAGTCAGTAATGCTGCAGCTGTAGAATAGAAGTGAGTACTTTAGTGAATCATGCAGGATTTAAAATCCATTTTGTTTTTGAAGTCATCAGGATCACTGTCTACAGCAAAGGCAAAAATGTTACACTCCTTGACCTCAGTTAGTAAGCTATTTCTTAATGACACAACTCTAGGCAGATTAATCCCTCATCAATGGTTTTCAGATACGTTCCCTTAATAAGGTGTGCTGATGGGTAGAGAGGCTATAGGGATGGACAGACAGACAGACTGGGTTAGGAGTCCGCAGTGTTCCCTTCAAGCCAACAAGGCAGGCACAGAAACAATGCCAAGGCTTCACAGACAGCTTCTTGGCCACAGTACACTGTTGAAGCTGTGCTGAGAAAGGTAGCTATGCCAAAGCACAGAACACATCATGTTACAGGAGCGTTTGTATGGTAGGCAAAATAGGAAAGGGCTTGGATGGATTTAAGGCCTCCTGAGGCTTGTCAAGCTGGACAGCCAGGCAAACTGTTGACACAAAGCAAACCAGTGTAGTATAAACTATGAGAGGTGAAAGGCAATGGTAATCTCCTTCTGACTTCAGAGATGTTTTTCAGCCTCTACCCTTTCAGATTTTTTTATATTTCTATCCTGAGGCTGTGATAATGATGTAAATAACTTCACACACATTACACAGAGCTTAAAGAAGAGTGAGAGGAAGAAGAGCTCTAGAATGGAAGATGTTAATTACAGTTTAAATGTACAACAAGTATTCTCAAGGAACATGCATGTTCCATATGCAATGTTAAAGGTACTATAAATAAACAATTCTGCTCCCTCTGCTGAATATTTTGATCTTTACTTTGTAGCAAAAATAGGAGCTGCTGCTTGAACCAGACAGGGAGTGTTGCTTAGCAATGGGAAAGGGTCAGCTCCTGCTCTGTCCAGAAGAATAAAACAAAGCTCTCCCTTAATTCCTTAGACAATGCACAGGAACGCGAAAAGGAGTTTTGGGAAAGTTTAGGTTCCTATCTGAATAAAAAATATCACGGCAGAAATATGAAGCAATACGCAAGCATGAAAGAATGACGGTGAAATCACCATGCCACTAACATTACTGGGATTTTTTTCATTGGCCAAAATGGCACCAGGATCTGACCCTGGAAGTAGTGTTATGAAACAATTGGCATTCACCTTGGGTTTTCTCTGAATGGAATTGAGGCAGTTTTTTTCTTCTTCCTGATAAGACATTCCAGATTTTCTATTTTGTGGGCATTCTCCAGATTTTCTCATTATGCAGATAGTTACTCCAACTCACGGGGAAAAGAGAGACAGAGAAAATAATCAGCTTACTGACAGCTGGATGTACCAGAAGAGTTTGGGGAGTACTGGCTATTACAAGAAGTCTACCCCTATTATGGGCCTGTCACTCAGCCGTTAGTGAATGACTGCACTGAAATCTGCAAGCAGAGTTTGGCTAAACATTTGCAGGCTCAGGTAGATGCATCTTTGGAAAGATTGTGTGAACCTATTGTTCATGTCACATTATCCACAATGCTCTGTAGTGTAATACCAGGGATGCAATTGCAATGTTTTGAAAGCCAGACACTAAATTCAGGTAGACTTCAACAATTTCTTTCATTTTACACAGGTGTCCAGTTAACTTTAAGGAGCAACTCAGAGGAACTATGTGAAGTGGGTAAATGCCCTGGAGAGTGCTGGCTTAGTTGGAATTTTGATTGTGTAAATGTAGCCCTTTAGTGTTTGCTACCACATGGCTGATTTGTTAACACTTAAAGCATGCACATGTACATTTAAAGTCAAATACTGCTAAGCATATATCAACCTGACCCTAGGCACATAGGCATTTGGCTGTCTTCTGGATCAGAAGACTGTTTTGTGGTAGGATTATTTTAGAAATGAAGCTTGGTCAGAAACTTAAGACAGAAATTTGCAAAACTGGCAGTGTGATTTCCTTGCCCAGTGTAACAACTTTCATAACCATTTTACCTTTTATAAAGTAAATGCTGACATCAAACCTAAGCACATTACAAATGGCTATACTTAATGGCCTGATTATATGGACATATCTAACTCTTAGTATTACCGTGAAAGAAATGCATTGTAGATATTGATTGCTAGTGTAATTATGAGTCATTTCCTCTGATATAATGCTTGTGCCAATGAAGGTTAGGATGCCCAAGGGGCTGTTTTAGGCTTAAAAAAAAATGGAAATAGAAAGGGAGCGTGTCCTGTAGAGTGGCAATGACTTTCATTCAGAAAACATCTTTACACGATAGCTTGGTTTTGAGAAGAAAAGGATTTATATCCCTTCTAACATGGAACAGGAATAATGAGAAACAAAACTAAAAATGGCAAAAGAGAGCAAGATACCATACTTCCAAAGGCTTTGTAACATTACACTTGAAAAAACAAATCATGGTTTAGATTTAACTGTCACATGAAATATGACATTTAATAGCCTCTAATACACTTTGATCTGGTACCATCAGGACAGCTAGTATGTTCTGTGCTGCTGCTTCCCCTCAGGAATTACTTTTCACAGATAAGTATCGTGTCACATGGAGCCTGTTTTCTCATATGGAGTTTCACACATCTGTTCTAATTATTCTATAAAAATCATCTCACTGGTACTGTCAGGGAAATCAAAGAGATCGCTTATGGTCCTTGCTAGAATGCTGAAAACAAGTAGTCATGCTTGCCAAGTGGTGATCCAATAATACCTAAACCCCAAAACCCTCCTTGACCTAGATCAGACCACGGCAGACACTGTTGGAAACCAATCCCTATTGCAGAAGTCACTGTGGTGAGCACATGGACCAGGAAAGGGTAGCGGATAGTAGGGAAGTTGGTGAGTCTACATTCCCTTATGAGACTCCAGTTGCTCCGCTTTCAGCCTCTTAATTACTCACATTATTGTAATAGAGCTTTCTGCAAAGTGGAGGAGGGGAAATAATCTTTTGTTGTTCTTGCATTTAGTTCCATCCTACTGCTTTCAGTATTGGCCTTTTGGTTAATGGTTTAAACTGAGGCTCAGGAGATCTGTTTTCAGTTTCCTGTTGGCCACAGATTTCCTATAGGGAAGCACAAGGCACATCACTAAATCTAATTTCTCAATATGTTTGGCTAAGGTGACTTACTTTGTTTCATCTATTTATTTAGGCTGTGTGCTATCCTGAGCAAGGACTGTTTTTTACTGTGCTTTTAAAAATTACTGAGTTTGGTTCTCCTAAGCACTCCACTAAAATAAGGACTTTGGGAAACCAAATTTTATATTGGCAATCCTCACCAAGAGTAAACTAGAAATATGAAATAATAAAGGAAGGTGTTGAATTATACTATCTTGCTAATACTGCTAATGGAATGCAGTGAAGTCTACACAGTATGAGTTGTAATGGTGTAGGTGTAATGATATGTTTATCTTCATGAGAGTTATCAAAATAAGTTAAATACCCTAGGGACAAACTGCCTGCCAAATGCAGTGCTTTTCCCTGATTGTCCTAACTGACTAGGATCTCGAAGTCTTCAAAGAGGATCCTGACCACTAGCAAGTCTTCGCATTTTTTTTTCCCCTCCCATAATGAGCACAGCCCTTCTCCAAAAAAAAAGCTGGTACTGCTGTGCAGATGGTAGACATCTGCAAAAGAAATGCATCATCTTACATCATGTGGTATTGCTCATGTTATCGCTATAGGCACAGAGTCATTTATGTGTTACCTAACAACTACCTTGTTAGAGATGAAACTTCCTCTGTGAAGAGAGCTAATACCATGCATCCAAGACATTGCCCTAATCCTGTTTTGACAGCTTGATAGCATTTATGCTAGCCTAAGACCTTTTACCTACACGTGTAGGTACAAACTGCCACATCTATTAATGTGAAATGCTTTATATAACAGACAATGCCCTGCAAAGGCATGAAGTGCCTGTCCACATTCTATCATTTAGTGTTCAGGAGATTATTTAATATTATGTTAATTTGGATTGGAGATTTACAGTACAAGAACAGCAGTGATAAAAACTGACTTCAAAAATCAAGGAAAGATTCATCAGATAAACCTTTGAAAATCATTATCTGGATTGAATGGGCAACAGCTGCATTGGGATAACTTGGTGATTCTCACAAGTGAATTTGGCCCCTATGTATGCTACCAGACTGGTTATAGCAAAGATTAAAATACTAATGTAGTGCCTAAAGATTTCACAGGTGAACTTTAACATCCCAAATAAGGCAACTACCCAGATGTCTCTGGGTAGTTGCCTCAAAACAACCTGATCTGGTTCCAGGATATTACATATCCCAGAGCCTAGATCCCATCTTTGGTAATAAAGCAGCATGTATTCAGTTCAAGAACAATGATTCTGCCTCAACAGCAAGAATTTTTTAGGATCTTTTCTTTCTCACTGCATTTCAGCACCATCTTAAGACCATTATGCAAAAATAGAAACACTAGTTTCCTCATATTTTCATCCTCTCTACAATATTTTTAGAGAAATGTAAGGCTGAGATAACACAAAATCAAAGACTGAGATTCTATTACTAGCCTTATTCTTCTATGCCTTAAATCTAGTTGCAACTAAAAATGTTGAGGAAACAGAAGGTAACACTGAAAGACAGGAGAAAATGCTGCATGTTGCCTTAAACTATGCTCGGGGCTGATGTTTAAATAGAATTCTTCCTTCTTCTGTTTGAGTGACTGTCTACCTGTGGGTTTTTTTATGCAATCAGCATAATCCTGTTTAGTTGCCTTTCAGCTAGAGGAAAGTTTAAAGCACAGTACTGCTTGAGTTGTTTCAGAGAACTTGACTTCAGAGGTGGTTGCAGTTCTTTAGCTGGTGATATAACTGAATGGTTTGTGGAATAGCAGAGGAGAAAGCCCCCTGATTACTGCTTAAGGGTAGGATGTAAGTAATAGAAATGAAGAGGAACAGAGAAGAATCCTAGTAGAAAGCTGAAGACCCTCTTTCTGGCCAGGTGGAGAGGAGTTTGAGAATGAAGCTGCTTAGCACCAAGTCTTGTAAGGGGAAAAATCCCCAGCTATGGGCAGACTTCTCAGGCTACAGTGCAGATGGGTCTTCTCCAAAATACATAAATATGCACTGTGTGCTAGTTATGAAACAATATGAAAACTGTTTGCAGGACTATTATTGCTTCTTTAATATTATATTTCTTTTACACTACGATATTTTCAAATCTCTATTCTCTATGCTTTTACTTTCTCCCTCTGATGAAGACAGATGTTTACATTTTATTTAGAACTGACACCCCCTCCACTCATTGCATTATTCTCTCTACTATGTCACCTACTTGTACAATTTTCTTCCACAGAAATAGAAAGAACGACAAGATTCATCTTCTGGAGCCTTGACTTCAAAGGAGCTACCTCTGCCCTCTTCCAAAAGGAGCAGATACCGCTCTTGTGGTAAGGAAGAGGAGCAAAGTGTTGTAAAAGAACCTTTTATGCTGTCTCTTGGACAACTTGTTTACTGTTGGCAGATGGGGGAACCTTCATTAAGTTGCTAAGTAGAGTCCACTGGTCATTTATGCTTTAGATCCACTTCTGTGGAAAAATTGTTTAGCTTGGGTCTAAATGTGAAATGGAGCTCCACGTTGATAGAATGTGGTTTCTCATAACATTTGTATGTGCTCGAACATTCCTGTCAGGCGTATTTATACTTTTAAAATAAAAGCAGATTGACGGATGGATTTTTCCAATTAAGATAACCATTTATTGCTTGCTACGAAATGTTTAAGCCAGAGACACCCTAATATTTTAGTCTCTTCTAATTTTGCATATACTGGTTTTACACGTGTATTACTTCACATAATGTGATGGTGAGTCTTCTAATTAACATTAGTAAAAATAAAAGCAGAACTAGAACAGCTGTTATTTTAAAATAGCTAGGTATCAGTGATGGTTGTGCTATTATTTAGAGGCACTGGGTGATGGACGTGCCTTAAATGCCTTGGCTAGTCAGAATGCTTCAAATAAAACAAATACTAGTGATACCATGGGAAGAGTGTAAAAGAACAGGCAATTCATCTTGATGTACTCTTTACAGCCCCCTTATTTTCTGTGATTCTGATCAGCTGAGAGTCTTTCTCTCTTCAGAATTGAAACAACAGAGTTGACTGGATAGATTAAAAAGATTAAAATGATATGTTTACTGCACACTCTAAGTGTCATGGGTTTATACATGGAAGCATAAACATTAAATTTCAAGTTTTAACTTCAAAGATGGAAGATTTCTTTTATTTCCAAAACTACATGGAAAGTAACTGCCAGGTAACTTCTAGGAATGCCATTAGATTGTTGATGACATTTCCATTGCGAGTCAGACTGACAGACTATCTTCATGAAGTTTCTTTCCCTGGATATTTTCATGAATAAGTTAATGGCAGTCGTGCTTACTTTCCTAGCTCTGTGCACGGAACAATTACCTATTTGCACAGATGTGGCAAGCAAAACCCCAGAGCAGGACAAATGCTGAGATCAATGCTGGAGCTTGTTCCAGGTATGGAGAGAAAACATATATGTTTTAATGCCAAGATTCTGAATTTCTGGATTGTAACTTTACCTCTCAAATTCTGATGACTTCATCTTCATTCTTGTGGTGTATGACATCACCAGAAGAGCCTTAATAGTTTTGTAAGCCATCTTGCTTAAAGGAGGAAGGGGAGATACTTTTTTATTTTTTCTTTATTAAGACTTCCCTACAAAATAATCTGTGACAGAGAAGGATAATTTAAGGGACTATCTCTGCTTGTATTGTGTATCTGTGAAGAAGAATATTGATTTGAGGACTTTGCATAGTGTTGTTATCCATCATAATAAATATCTCCACAGCATAGAATAACACTTTGACCAGAGAGACTATTGAAGTGCATTCCCTCAGTGTGCCACTAACGTATGCCTATTTTCTGTATCCTACAAATAACTAATAAGTCTACTTTGTGGTTTATAAATCTGTGTCTAATGGTTCCCACAGAAAATCCCAAGTAATTCTTTGCAGACTACCTTTCCTTAATGATGGGACATAAGGGGCATGTTGATGAAAATTATTTCTGTTGCTTTTCAATGATCAGAAACATACAACATCTATCATTATAGCAACAGTTATTGCTGTGCTGTTGCATCAGGTTTGAATCTTGGGATTTGACCTCAGTAGCAATTTTAGATTGTAAACTTTTCTTCTCAAAGACTGACTACAAAGCATAACTGTCTGCTATGTTATTTCTTTTTAGTTTGACAGCTGAAGTCCTCTCTTGACCCCACACGATGCTTTAATGTCATAGAGAATTTCCAGTGCATCCTGTAATAATCCTGCCTCAAATACCAACCAGTGAACAATTATGTCAGGAAAGGGGGAATGCTCACTATAGAGAGGGTTATTCTGCAGTCTTTCTATGACACTGAAGCCACACCTACTCAGTGAAATGCCTGTATAGTTAAAACTCTAGTTCTCTTATTCTCATATTTGCATAGTAGAGGTAGCATTAATTTGATAGATACCATTGCTGCTGATTTTAAACCTGGGACAAAACTTGGTCCAAATTTCCCGTTCACTTTTATGCAAAGTACCCAATGAAGTCAATAACTGAAACTTGTGTTCTAATTACTGATTTGTGTGATTTGCCCTTTTTATTTTATAGATTAAGGAAATGAAATGTATGGGCATGGCCCATAGATGTCTTAACAGCAAAAAAAGGGGGAAATGTTTCAGGTAATGTACTTAGAAGAGCTCTTTCAATTTCGATATGCTTGGGACCGGTCTCTATTGGACTTTAATCATAAAATCCATGATTTTGTTTTTTAAATTGCTTAGAACCTTAAATTCAGACTAGACATTTGATGTCTTTGCTCTGTCAAATCCTCTGGGGGGGGGGGGAGCTCAAGTTTCTGAAGTCTGCTACAAGTGAAATAGTGCCCTCCACAGAGTTTGAGAGAGGGGTTGGGATGTTTTTTAGACTGCTGACTTCTGTGTAAGTACTTCCCTTTACTTACCCTGAGAATTAATACTATTATGCCATGGACTAAGGTATTGCTTAATAGGAATAAAGATATACTAGATATCTCTAACACAAACAACTACTTACTCACAGTACATAATAAATCATGCTGTTTGTTGTATGTTAACAGTCTGTCTTCCCTATCTTTCTGTTCCAGTTTTATGCAATGTCAGCTTTTGGGGAAAAGAGCTGCCTTAATTGATTTAATGTTCTGTACAAGACTATAGTTCAACACATACAAATACTACTATTTTGCAAGGATTTTGCTGGTCTGCTGATTTTTGTAGAGAAGATGACTGAGATTTCATAGAAAAAACTCAGTCACAGTTTCTAAAAATGGACAGTTGCATCTTATAGGGTAGTGTTATAGCTTCCTCATTCAATATGTAATGACCTGTGCACTCCCGTGATCTCTTATTATGAATGCTGTAAGTGTAATTTTTACAAGGTAACTGTCTATCTAGATGTTCTTTGTAGTGAATGGAAAGAAATAGACACTTGTGTAAGGCCTCTGGGAACTAGGACTAATTCTACAAACTATTTCTGACAGTACTAATAACAGTATGACAACTCAGTCTCTTTTCTCTCTAGGAAATGATTGGGCACTAATCTGGCTGAATGCAAAAGAGTTTGTTTAACTGCTCAGGGTAGAGACTCAGAAATTCCCTAGTGCCAGAAATCCAGCTAGTGGAGCTGGTATTAAAAAAAGACCACATCTCATGAAACCACGTTTTGTTATCTTTTAGGGTTAATTTTACAGGGCAGGCTCACTGAGAAGGTTGATGGCAGAGAGGAAGGGAGACCCAAGGAGAAGCAGATGGCTTGCCACTATGTTTATCCACATTTGTCAACCAGCAGTTGAAAGGATGGAGAAACAAGGTGGGAGTCTTGCAAGATGTTCTGGTTTGATGGATGATCGAGATCCTGCCTCTCTCTTCTACAGTCACTAGTTGATTTAATCTGCTAAAGTTGTGTAATAACTGGTGTAAACTCAGTGTAGTCTTTATGATAAGAGGAAAAGTATCTAATATGTATCCAGAAATTGACTTACTATTTTCAGGATAAAGGATACAGTTTCTTCTGAGGTTTTTATCCCCCCAAAATACTCTTAGTGAGAGGCTGGCTTTCTCTTCCAAAATGGTCTGAGCTGAGCATCTGTATGACCTGAAAAACTTTAAATTAATATTGGCATCTCACTGGATGAGTGACCTTATGTTGGGGGCGGGATACGGAGTCCAGGAATGCAAGTCTGCAGGACAGTAGGGATCGGTGTGAACTGGGAGAGCAAGAGAGAGTCGAATAATAGCACATGGCATGGTTGAGCAAGGTTGCTCTCTGCAGATAATCAATCCAATATGAGGCCATGGGCTAGGCAGACCAAAGGAGCAGAGAAGGCATGTTTTCAATCACAGTGCAATAAGTAATTTTGTTGTTTCTTTTAGAGAAGGATTCTTATAAAATGGAAAGGGGGAAGGGATTTCTCAAAGAGAAAAGGATAAATAAAAGAATATGATCTGGCCTGGAACGATCCTTTAGACCACTAACAGCCAAATACTGGAATGGATTGACTATATTAAAATATTGTTGAAATACTGGTGTCAAATTATATTCAAAGGATACTGTTTCTTTAAGTAAGCTATCTTCTGTCTAAATGGTTTCTACATGGCAGTTTTCTGTTAATGAAGTCTCTGTGTCATTAGAAGTCCTTCTGTGTTCACAACTACTCTAGGTATTTTAAATTTCATTTAAAAATAGCAACAACAATTAGCCAACTAAGCCAAATTATTTTGCATGTTATGACAAAGGCCTACTTCAGTTGAAGTGCTTTTCTCTAATACTAATGAAATGAAATGAAAACACAGACTGTAGGCTACACCTGCATAAAATAAATGCTTTTTTTTTTTCCTAAGACCTTTCTCCCCCTTGAAGCACAGATCCCAAAGCAAGTGAATATTATGCTCAAGTAATGAGGGCTCTTAGCAATTCCTGAAGTTTGGGAAGGTGCTGGAGGAGCACTGTTAAGACATGGTAGTCTGAAAAAGGCAGGTTTTGTTGATTGTAATGTAAAGCTGGTTCAAAACTGACTCTGCAACATTATCTTTTTTTTCTGTACACCCAGCACTGAACCCACATCATCTTTGGTACTGTGCCTGAGTCCCCACCACCCCTCAGGTCTTGAAGGAAGAAGAGTTGCTGTAGTTGGTGTAGACAACAAGTTGAATAACAAGATATTCTGTATATACAAACGTGTAACTCATTAGGACAGCTTTGTACCGTCCGTGTGAGTTGGGGGTGGCTGGAGGGTCAGTGTGGAGCCATGCACAGGGAGGCCTGGCAGAAATGGTTCAAAAGGTGGGCAACCTCCTTCCTTCGGAGCTGAGTCCCCACAGAGCATCTCTTCAGCAGCAGTCCCCCCCCCCCGGCCCTTGCCCCAGGTCTTGGCTATGGCAAAATGGTGCCTGTAAGAACTCTTGGCTCTGGGAGTCCTGCTAAGCACGCTCTGTGGTTTCGCTGGCTCCGGCCCCCTCATGCAAAAATGGAACAAAAGCCCAGCTGAAGGGCAGGGGATAGATAAAATGGTCTTGCCCTTGCTCTCTTCGCTTCCCAACTGCTTTTCCACAGGTACTCCTTCGGGCAGGCGCCGGCCAAACCGGCAAGGAAATCCCTTCCCCAATTCCCGCGGGCTGGTTAATTCGTTAATCTCATTTTTGGCAATAAAGTACCCCCGAAGGGGCCGCCGCCCTGCCCCGGCTCTGAGCGCGCCCGAGCCCCGGCAGGTTCCTCCGCGAGCTGGGCACGGGGCCGGCCCCAAGACCCACGCCGCGTTTCGTAGGCGGCCGGAGCCCCCCTCGGCGCCCCCAGACCTCTTCTGCGCGGGCTTGCGCTGTACTATTTGAGGTGGGCGCGGGTGGAAGAACACGGCGGTGCGAACCGCCGCGCGAAGCCGGACGGCGCAGGGATCCGGGCCGCGGTGCTGAGGCCGTCTGTCAGTCAGTGCGGCGGCGCCGGGACGCGGCCGGGGCGCAGCCGGCAGAAGGCGGCGCGGGGAGTACGCGCGGTTAACGGAGCCGGAGGGCGGCCGGCAGCGGGGAGGAGCGGCGAAGGAAGACGCGGCGGGGGGGTAAAAAAAAAAAAGAAGAAAAAAAGAAAAAAAATATAAAAGAAGCGAGCTGCGTTTCTTCCGTACTGCAGGAAAAGGCTATTTCACGAGCGGTTGCCTCTCGCCCAGCCGGCTGCGATGCTGCTAGCCACCGTGCTGCCCTGGATGTTGGTTTTGCTTGGAGCTGCAGGTACGCCCGGGGCCGGGGCAGTGGGGCGCTGGCTGGGGCGGGGTGGTGCCGGGACCTGGCGGGGCGAACAATGGGGTCGGGCGGACCCCCGCCGCCGGGCTTTGGGGGGTGGGGGGAGACAACCCTCGGTGGGGTCCCCCCTCCCGGCCGCGCCCGGTGTGCGTGGCGGGGCGGCTGGTTCGTGCACATTGTTCGCTATCGTGGGAGCCGGAGAGGAAAGATGGCTCGGGCTGTGCGAATTTGACAGGAGATAAGCGGAGGGGAGGAGGGTGGGGGGGTAGGTGAGAAGGGTGTGAGCGGGCGGCTGCTTCTGCGCTCTGGTGCCGCTGTCCGCGGGTGCGAGGGGAGGAATCGCCCGCCCCCCCCCCCCGCGGGAGCCCTCCTCCCCCGGGCTGGGGTTTCGGTGTGCTGTGAATCCCAGACAATGGGGATGAGGAAAAGAGGAGACAAGCGAAGCGGAGAGGATGCTACGTGCGCTGTGTTAATGGTGTCGCCGGGCGAGGGAGGCGGTGGATTTTTCGTTGTCGCGTCGACTTCATTGTGAATACCGAGGCAGCTACTGCGCTGCTTGGCGGTGTCCGCCCCCGCCCATCCGCCCCGCTTCTTGCAAGCGGTTGCATGTGCGGGGCAGAAATTGCAGCGAGCGCGGGGAGGGAAGAGATGCGATGGCAATTAAAGGCGGGGGCTAGAGCAGCTGTAAAAAGAAAAAAAATTTAAAAAAAAAGGGGGGGGC
>NW_010972886.1:22169914-22190272 GCF_000737465.1 Haliaeetus leucocephalus
GGGCGTGGGGGGTGGGGGCGGGGGCCCGCGGGCCGCGGCCGTTAAGGGAGCGGCATCCGGGCGCGAGCGCTCCTGCTCGCGGGAGGGGGGGGGGAGACGGGGGGGGTCGACCGCAGCCGCGGCCAATGGGGAGCGGGCGGCCCCGAGCGGGAGCGGCCGTTAGTCGCTCGGGGCGCCAACGTCCGTAACGGCCCCGGGCGCCGGCTGCCTGTCTCACCTGCCTCGGCCCGGGCCCTGGCCCCGGGAGATGACAGGTTGGCTGGGCGCGGTTACGGGCACACCTGTGCTGGCACCGCCCCCTCCGCCAGCGGGACCGTGGTCCGCCCCGACGTGCCGCCTTCCTGTTGCCATCCTTCGGCGAGCCTCGTCGCCCCAAGCCCCTTGCTCTACGCTGTCCTTACCTGCACGCACTAGGAAGCGTTCCCCAGGGCCTTCTCTTGGCTGTGTGTTTCCTCCCTGTCCTGTCCTACAGCTCATCAACCACCTCCCCACCCTTCTTTGCAAGCATCGTGGCCTAAGGCACCCAACGCTGATTGTCGCTGCTGTCTACCTCAAAACTGTCATTGCCTTTACTTCTTGCAGCCCCTTCTCAGCTCATCATTTTGTAACTACTTCCCAGTCGCTGCTGCTGTTCTCTCAGTAAAGCGTGCTCTCTGTCTAGATCCCTGCTATTTCTGGGTAGTTCCTGTACCGGTTTCTGTGTCCTTGCAGTGTACCCCAGTGCACTGCTCGTTCCTGTCACTGCTATTACAGACCTCACTGCAGTCTCTTTTCACCCCTCGCTTAGGTGCTGTCCTTAACTACCATAACGCCTCACTTCCTCATTCCCGTACTGATGATTCCTTATCTCCTTAAGCAATTACTTCTGCTGTAGCTCTGTCTACTAACATAGTAACAATTGCTGTCTTGTTGTGGCTTAATTCCAGCTCCCATCATGGCGGACCATTGCCACCAGTGTGCTCAAGTCTGTTGCCAAATCAAGCCACCTGTTTAACATCAGCACAACACCCATTCTTAACAGTACACAGCTCTCCTGTGTCATAAGCACTACTATATAGCTTCTCTTTATTATAATTTTTTAAAAATTATATTATGACTTATTAGAGGGTATATGTAACAAATAAGGGGGGGTTGTCTTTCCATTTCCGGCACAGTTCTTCCCCATAGCCAGCTCTGCATCTGGCTCAGCCACGCCCTCTAATCACCATCTCTGCATACATTCTTGATCTCAACCATTATAAGATGCCAGACTACTATCTGTGATTCTGTAGCTATCGCCTCTCTGACACATTCACACAGGCTTTCTCAGCTGTGGGAGGGCAGAATAAAGCATTTTTTTCAGGGGAAATAGATGGGAGTAAGCAAAGAAAAATTATCTGCATATCATCTGTTGCCCCACTCAAATACATGTTTATCCAATAATAATAATTATGAATGCATAGAGTGCCTAGGGAGCTGCACAGCTGGAACTGGACTGTTAAATCAGCAGAAAATGGAGAACACAAAACCAAAATAAAATATTAAAAAGCTAGAACAAAGCAGCAGCACTGTTATGGTAAAAGTGGCACGCAGCACATCAGTTATGTTTTCCACGTTAAAGGATACTTTGGTCTGCTAAAGCTTGTACCTCCTTTTTTTCCCAGCTGACCTCACGACAGTCTGTGATGGGGGTAGAAAGGCTATTGCATTGGGCTTTGGAAGCTATGATGTTGAAGGAGATGTCAGTGAAAGAGGGGGAGCAGCTATGATCACGCTAATAAAGAAACCTAACTACAGCTTTACAGTAGCTTAAATGTAAAAGGAGGCAAGAGATAGATGCTTATTAGTGAAGAATCCCTGAAGAGACTGTTGTCTGAGCGACAGTTATGTGGTAGGTTCAGAACAAAAGCATGCTTTTACATTTTTTAGAACAATTTCACGTTTTGTATGTATTCCTGTGGCCTGGGATAGTAATGATTTATTTAATCTACTATTAAATTAAAACATTCCCTTATAATTTAGAAGCTGATTATTTATAGACACAGCAGATGGCTCATCTCCTTTCATTTACACCCTGAGAACTATAGGTTCTTAAATAATGGAGAGTATTTTGTATAAACTTTATCCTCTTGACATATGAACTTGAAAAGTCCTGACTTGACTGTTGGATTTTTTGGGGGCGGATTTTTTTTGTAGGTTGGTGGTGTGTTGGTTTTGGGTTTTTGTTTGTTTGTTTGTTTGTTGTTTTTTTTAAAGGACATTTAATGTAATTTAATGAATACCCAGTTTTTAAGTGTTAAAGCTTGTGGCTGCTCTCTGGACTGAAAGTACCTTCACTTTTCTTGGCTCATCTCCAGAAACCTATTCTAGCGATAGACCTTTCTGCCTAAGGGTATAAGTGATTGGTTTCTTGTTGATAAGAGAATGGCATGGTTTTTGGGGGGGTGAGTTGGTTTGTTTGGTTTAGGGTTTGTGGTTTTTTTTAGGTAATGCTATGGGTTTGCCTAGACTGGCTGGCAGGAAAGCAGAACCAATTGATGGGAGAGGAGGAGGGGATACTGCATCTGCTGCTGTCAGTCTGCAAGGAACAGAAAAATAGCTTTAGTAAGACACAAAAGCACATTTTATTTTCTCATTTAAAAGGCCATCCTGCATTTTTACTCATTATTTAACACACCTGGTGATAATGCTTATATAGAGAATGCAAAATTCTAGGTTTTTTTGTTAGTTTTCCTGTGTGGCTTTTGAAGCATTGGTTTTGCAGGGCAGTATACTTCAGTATGATTTGATCTGTCAATAACAATTCTGTTGTACTTTAACTCACAATTTGCAAATAGTAAGACAGATATTATGAACTCCCCAAAATGCCTGTGTAAGCAGACTGGGAGAAGCTGTCATCTTTGGAAGTGTGTATCATAGCTTTTATGCAGGGAACTATCAGAAAAAAATCAAGTAGGGGCCGTTACAGTATTTTTCAGGTGCAGTGACAAGATGGTGTCTTTGTTGTTTTCCCTATTCTATACCTTCACAAAGATCTGAAATGTGAGATAAAATAAGTAAAGCAACTCAATTCTAAATATAAAAGTTTGAAGACAATCAGGAAACAAAATTGTGGTGTTTGTCTTCCTACAATAGCTTTCTATAACAGGGAGAACGTCTGGGAGTAACTTGGCTGAGGGCGTGTCTGTGAAGAGAACTACAGCTCCCAGGCATCTCCACTTTCCCGAATGCTGTCATTTGTGCATGTTTTCATAGTACTTGATGTGTTGGTTTTCACCACAACACTCTCAAGTCGTGGAGGGGGGGGGGAAGAGCCACCAGGCAAATAGACTTTGAGACATAAAAATCACAGAATCAAATTTGAAGGTCAGATCTACGCTGGCTCTGGCTCCTTTTGTTTAGGAGAACACATTACCATCGTTTAAAGCCCTTGCTGATGCAAAGGGATGTAAATGAGGTGGGTTTGGCGGTGGAGCCGTTATGCCCTTTCAGTTCATGGTGCTGAAGTGCAGCTTCACCACTGCAGCTGCTCATTAGGAACATTGCCTTTTGAAGTTACTGTGAGAGCCAAATGGCAGGATTTCAGGCCCTTCTGATACATTGCATTTATAAGTGTCTGAGGCAGTAACTACCAAGTACCCGAATGAGATTTTTCTGTGGTTTTTAGTTTACAATATAGTTGCCTTAAGAAAGTGAAATGGATAAAAATCAAGGATAAACTTCAGATTAAAATAATTTTTTCACTTACAGTTCAAGTCCAGTAGCTGCCACTATATCTGTCGATGATGATAAGGCAGATAATTGATATCCATAGAGTAAAACATACCTGCAGCTTCTAGACATTCCAAGGATAAATAAAAGAAAAGCTTGTGCCAAAACACGTTGAGGTGTACAGGGTAGATGATGATGTATTTGAAAATGACCAAGGCTACCTGACAGCTTCTGTTACAGCATTTTTTGGCCCTCGCTATGGGCTTTGGCATGTGAGGTTGCTTTTGTTTTATCACAAGCAATATATGTATTACAGGTACTTTAGCAAAACTATTGTTTGGACAAGTGTAGAACACCAGTAGCCTTAGTCCTGGTAACTTCAGATCTTTAGGCAGCTGCTGATGGAAAAGCTGGTTTTTGGGGAGTAGCTAACAATGGAAGGTTTATCCTCCTAAGCAAGTGCAAATTGCTTTAAGATACCAGAGTCCTTCTCTGAAGAAGCAGCAGCTGTGGGGTATATTCACGTAGTACTGTACTTAATAGCTGGATGAGTTATCCAAATTCTTAAGCCATCACACTTAAAAAGTGAATAATTAGAATGGATATCTAGTAATAATTTAGACCTGTGTATTTGCAGCAGAAACAAGGGAGCGATGTTACGTTTGAAGAAAATGAGAGGCTTGCACATGAAGATTAATATATCTCAACTTTCTACTGTATGTGCAAAATTAGACCTCAAATTTAAAAATAAGGGGGAGAGATTTTCAGCTCAAGTCTGTAATTGTTCACTTTTTCTACAGTGCAGGTTCTGTGTTTCTTCCCTGTCTAGTTAACTAAGGTACTAAAGGTCTGTAAGGCTCTGACTGTCCACAGAAGTCAGTAGCAAACTTGGCATCAGTTGGCTTAAAGGCAGGTCACAGATGGACCCAAAACCAGGGAATGACAGAAACTGATCCTACAACTATTTCTGGTAGCAGTTTGTGATGGCAGGGATGTAGCCCTATATCTGTAAATCTGATGCAAGAAAATTAAGTTTAGGCTAGAGACAGTAAAGTGATATGTGTTGTAGCTGATCCTTTAGCTATTTGCATCCTAGATCTTATGACAAGACAGACAGAGATCTGCAGGGTGTGTTGTGAAAACTGGGAGTTGCCTGATTTAGTACAAACTTGGTAGAACGATGTGGAAAATAACTTGGAAAGCCATTGAAATGGTTAATTTCTTAGGATGGAGAGACACAAATATCCATCACCTTATCAGGTTATTGTTTGCCAGGACAGAATGCATATAAAGAAACTTGTGACTGTTTTAAGTGTTTCAGAATTGTCAGTCTCATAATGCCTTGAATAAAAATATTTTTGTTTTCTTTATAGAGAACTCTTAAAGACTGTTAAAACAATTGGGTCTTTATAATCAGGATAGCTACTTTTCACAATTTGTTATTGATTTTAAAAGTATGCAAGACAGGTTAATTTTCTTAAAATCCATCTACTCGGCACTGGTGAGGCTACATTTGGAGTGCTGTGTCCAATTCTGGGCTCCCCAGTACAAAAAAGACACAGACTTACTGGAGTGAGTCCACTGAAGGGACTGGAGCATCTTTTGTATGAGTTGAGGCTGAGAAAGGCTGACACTGTTGAGCCTGGGAAAGAGAATACTTGAGGGGATCTTAGTCAATGTGGATAAATACCTGATGTGAGGGAATGAAGAAAGAAACCAGGCTTTCCTTAGTGATGCCCAGTGACAGGACAAGAGACAACAGGCACAAATTGGAATACAGGAAATCCTGTCGGAACATAAGAAAACAGAACAACACCCCCCCACCCTCCTTTTTTTTTTTTTTTGTGTGAGGGTGGTAGTTGAGTCCTGGAACAGGTTGCCCAGAGAGATCATGGAGCCTCCATCCATGGAGGCATTCAAAACCCATCTGGACAGACTACTGGGTAACCTCCTGTAGCTGCCTCCCAGTGTTGGACTAGATGATCTTGGGAGGTCCCTTCCAACCTCAATGATTTTGTGATTTTAGTACAGCTACTGCTATAGAAATAGTTATAATACATGCTTATTTAAATACTTAATTTACTTTTTCATTTTTTGTTTATATCAGTGATACATATTAACCTTGAAATCTTTAAGATAAACAAGAATGTTAATTATTGGTTACTGGTTTATGTTTAATAATAATTTACCGTGTTGGTTAACTTGAAATGCCTTTCTAAAGACGTGGAAGGCAGTGTGGAAACCTGTGTGAAAAGGTTGGGAAGTGTGTGAAGTAAAGGGTTAGAATAAGAAATGAGTCAGTGAACATATTCAGACTACATTTTGAGCTCATTTTGGGCAGAGTATGGTATATTGGCACTTGAAAGATTGTTTCCATAGGTGAGTCCTGGCTGAGTTTTACATAGAAAGTGTAGTTGACTAGGTGATAAACGATGACAAATAGTGATGAAAGTTTTATACAATGGAAATAGAAAACCAGTGTCTCCAAATCTGAATGGGCTTTTCCAGACGTATTGTATCTCTTGTCCCAAAAGCAACTGTATAAAAAAATACTTTAAATGTTGCTGGAACTGCAGTATATTCATAAAGAAGTTAGTTAATTGTCACTGAAATTAGTTTGTAATATTGTAAACTTTCTTGTTTTATTAAAAAAAAAACCCCAACCCTAAATATTTCTTTAAAAAAAACCAAAAAAACCCCCTACAATTATTTACAGTGGGTTTTAAATGCTGTCTTTTTAACATGAAGATTGATATATATTAAGGATTCAAAAATTTAAATCCTATTTTTTTCAGTGCCTTCCTATCTAGGATATTCAAGGCTGCATTTAAATATGATACAAAAGATGAACAGCCAATTTGGTGGTGTTTGCACAATATTGGCAAATTGGTCTTAATGTGTGGTATTATTGCATAATCTTATGTTTAAAATAAACACTGGAAATAATTGAAGAAACCTCAGAATTTGGAAATGCTTGTTGGTGGTTCTTCACATCCCACTAAAAAGCAGGCTGTCTTTGCATATTAATCACTCTTTCAAAGGAAGTTTGCCTTATTTGCATTGTGCATGCACTGAGGACTCCCATAGTGTGCCTGAGGAAAAAAAGAGGGGGAATTGGAATTGTTGTTCTCAAAAGGGTTTTTATTCCATTCAAGTGGAAAGACTGAATGCAGGAGAATTAGCGCAGTGTTTTGTAGAAGAACAGTCCTATTTGGTCATTGCATTTCATGTGGAGCAGTCCTGGCTTGTAAGGAGTCTGAATGCTGGGGGTAGGGTTAAGAGGGGAGTGACTCATCATTGTATGAGGTAATTTACAGGATGCAAGATACTCTCAATTAAATGTACAAATACTCTATGGATTATCAGGCAATTAGGATTTAAAATAAAATATTGGTGAAATGTTTAGTGTTTGCCTTTTATGAATACAGTGGCCAAAACTCTAGGCCTTGATACCTTTGGAAAATATGTGGAAGGTGTCAAGATTGGGGAAATTTTCAGGTTGCGTAAATTTTGGAATAGCAGTGTTTCTTAGGTCTGCATCACTCCTCTGGTAATATGGTTTTACATTACTTCAGCTGTTAACTTTGGAGCAATGTGGGGTCTTGCTACCTTTGTCTGTACTCTTTCTGTTCTGGCTGCAAATCCAGGAAAGGTGAGCTTTTCTGTTACTTTTACGTTGGACATCCTCATATAAGCAAGGAAGATGTCTGATAGTCTAAAAAAACTCAAACCTTTTTATTGAAACATGAACTTTAGCGAATGGTAGAGATGTTTCGATGCGTGATAGCTCTCAAACTATTTTGCTTGTTATCCTAAATGAGAAGATGTACAGATAAAAGATATATGTGTAAATATATATATATATGTATAGTATGCTATAGTGGGAATTTTATTTTGAAAAGAGCTGTGGCATGATTAGTAAGAGTATTGGCCTGCAAATTGAGTCTGTGACTGTGGTGGTTATGAGTAGCATTATCAATAACTTCTGTTGTAAGTACACGTGAAACCTAATCTGTTCCTGTGGTGACATTATTTCTCCATTGCCTTCAGCAGAAACAAATACATGTGTTGGAGGGAGAAACTGCAGCTCAGACATCTAATACAATCAATGTACATCCCAAATCCAAAGATGTTATCCTATGTTTGTGTTTAATCAATAATATTGAGCTCTATGGTTTGCTAAAGTCCTTGGTATCTTTTTTCTTTTGCTTATCTTCGCATTATCAACTACTTGGGCATATTTTCTCACACTGAAATAACGTCATTTTGTTCTGCCAGAAAAATATCAAGTAGTTTCCTGTTAATGTGAAATTCACAAGGGTCCGAGTGAAGTAATGTAAACCGGTAGGAGTTTTAGAAACAGTTATCCTATGAACTAATGAGAGCAGAAAAATCTTGAGTGTTGATGTTCTGGCTGGGGTAAGGTTGATTTTAACTTGAAAAAGTCTTTCCAGAAATTAATCACAGGAATGGAGCTTTTGGTGTTTTTGTTGTTGCCATTTGTAATACAAAATCATATCTTAGCTGAACAGAGTGGGTTTTTTTGTTGTGAGCGTGAGGAATTTTTGTGTAAATTTGGTAACGCTATTAATGCAAGAAGGTAGGAAGAGCATTCTTCTGATAAACTTTCACAGTTTATTGTATTTTAGTCAGAATGGTTGGGCTTATGATGTATGTGTGCAAGTGCGTATATTCCAGGGTAGAAACTGAAAGATTTTCATAATGTATCAAAGCTTTGCTTGTATGTCGTTGCGGTTACCACATCTACAGTCAGAAGGAAAAAAATCCCAAACCATCTATGCAATACACTTTCCATTATTTTGCACATTTATTGTCTTCATATGTTTATATAAAGCACATTGTACTTCCAGTGTGTAGAGGTTAAGTGTAGTAGCAAATAATATATACAACTAATGTTGATGTTATATTTCTATCATCTGTGATGCGTTTTAATGATAGATGCCTTAACATTTAGTTGTTGAATTGTTGTGCAAGCTGTGGCATTGTTAAAATAAAACAATGCACTTACACAATGCACTTCTGTGTGTACTTTGAAAGCCTTATAAATAATCATTTTTAAAACTTTCTCTCTAGCTGTGGGTATAAAACACTTATCAATGTGCTTAAAACATTAATTTTGTGCAGTTCAGGATCTAGCATGCAAAATGCATGCTCACAGTATTGGCTAATTATAATTTTTCAAGAACTTAATTTTGTGGTTTGGAATATGTTAATACTGAGAGAAACAGTCATCAGACACTTGTGTATACCATTTTAGAAAAATATAATCAACAGCTGCTTATCCAAGTAACTTATTAAATTACAATAAGCCTGCAAAATTCAGAAGAACAGACTACTGTAGCCATATTTCAGTTGTAGTGTTTTCAAAAGATAATCCCTTAGAAGTATAACATGCTTTTAGGGGTTGTGAACAGACGTACAGAATTACTCCATAGTCCCCTAAATCCTTTTGGAGTTTAATCTCTTCATGATCTGCAGGATGCAACTTGAAGGCATTTAGCATTTATTACATACTCCCTAGTGGTTGGTATTTGTTAGAAGAAAAACAGGCATATTGGAATACTATTAAGAAAATAAAATGTTTACATACATTTGTTATGGACATGTAGTCTTCAAGAACTAACAGATACTAAGAAAGCCATCATAAATGAAAATCTTAATGAATACTATGAAGAGGTATGAATACTATTTCGCTTTTCTCCCTATTGTCATCACTAGAATTCTGGCTGGTCATTTCTCTGTCCCTTCTGTCATGACTGAACTGTAGCTATATATATACACCTTGTTTCGCATATGTAAAGCTTCTCTAGCTGTGTTCAGCTCACTAGCGTTTTTTCCGTTCTAGCTTTTGTCTTTCCGCAGCTGGATATGTCTACAAGAAAAAGAAATAACACTGTTTTTCTATCAGTTCTGCAGCAATTGCTTGTTTATTATTGTAGGGATTTTGTATCTACAGTTTAAAAGCTGATTGGCTGCAGAATTTTTTCAGCTTTGGTCTTTAAGCTGAGTTTTGCTTAAGAGAACTCATTGGCCTGTAAGAAAAGGAATGGCATATGGAGTAGAGATTTAATTTAATATGGATTCACTTCCTAGCTTTGCCATTGGCTTTTTTGCGGATCGTCTTTGGCCAGTCAGCTCTATCATTTTTCTCCATTTCTCTGTAAAATGAATATTTCATAAAATACTTCATTTGTACAAGCAAATTTAGAGTAGTTTGTGCTTTATGGACAAAAATAATGGAAAGAATGAAGTACTGTAGTGTATGCTTGTGTTTGTATCTAGGAGAAGAGTGTAATTTTCCGCTTCAAGCAAGCATGAATGTTAGCTCTAGATTAAGGCTATACTTTGAAATGTTGCTGTTTAATGGAATAAAAGTTATTTTGTCTTGAACTACCTTTCAAGGTACTTGAAAATGGGTATTTCTGTTGGTAGGATGCTTTTATTCCTAGCAAAGAAGTGTGTTTTTTATGGTCATGCTCTTGTTCAGTTTTCTTTTGCGTAGTATCATTCATTAGGAGGTAAATCCTGCACTTAGGCATGCGTGCAAAACTGTTACCCGCATCAGTGAGAGTTAAATGTAATAGCCAGGAAGGAACTTGTCTCACCTGTTCTGAAATACTGTACGGAGGGATCACATCAAGTGGGCACCCTGTTAACCTGATTACTGCGCAAGATTCAGAGTGATTACTTGAGTAAAGATTAATGTAAATCTGCAGACTGGCCAAAGACGACACTTTTCAAATAAGTGGACATTCCTGTGAGTTGAAATGAGTCGTGGTAATCTTCCTTACACCTGCTGAAAAAAATAGGAATTTCGTTGAATGAGGAAAAAAATAACCTTATGAGGAAGCATTTTTTTTTTCACATAGGACCTGCCTTGCTGGTCACGCTAAAATTCATTTGACCTGCTGTTTCCAATAATGATTTGCTGTGGGTGATTAGGAAAAAGTATAGAAAACTTAAGTATACAGTGATCTTTTCCTTGCTGGATGCTCTCAGCTCATTCGAACAGTGGTACTGTTAGTATTTAAAACACTTAGTCTGTCAGCTTTTCATAGTATTTCACACTTAAGTTCTGTTCTGTTGCAAGAATGGAAATCTTCCTCTTCACTTATCATCAGCATCTGAAACATTATCAAGTAATGTATTAAACAAACTCATATCTATCTGATTTATTCTTTTACTCAGTCTCTCTGCCAGAAGATAACTTGCAGTGTATTGAAGTGTTTTAATTGGACTCTTTCTTTTAAATACACATTTTCTGAAGCAGTTATGTTTCCATTATTTTGCTAAATAGACATTGAATATTCAGGTTAAAAAGATGCCCTTTGTACTTGGAGCAAAAGCTGTTGAAACAATATCTGAAGTATGTTTACCTTGTATTTTTCCTGTACTGTGTGCATAGTCACAGGGCAAACACACTTCAAATATTTCTCTTTTTATCAATAACAATCATTTGTGTTTGCTTATACAACAATAGTAGAAATAAACTTGTTAGACACAAGCTTGTTTTTGCGCTTGCATCATTTTATTGCTAAAATAATGACTTGTGGTAAATGAGAAAACTCTAAATGCTGTACTGTTCTCATAATAGCAATAAATGAAAGCAGTCACTTTCTTTTTAATATGTACACTTAAATTTCTGATAACCTCTCTGTTTTAGTTACTGTCTACCTTTTGAAAATCTTAAACCCCAAAGAAAAGATGAATATGCCAGTTATCTATAGATGAAAGTCCTACTGTATTCTGATTTCAAAACTTACTTTGGTTAAAAGAAACTGTGTATGGAAAATGCTTGTTTTATGAGAATGGATCTAGATTTAAATGAAATTACAAGCCAAACATGTACCAAGTCATTGACTGTTTCTGTTGCAGTTGTCCATGAACTTAAGGTTTGGGTTTTTTGTGGCTTTGTAGCTAGCTACAGTCATTGTGTCAGGTCTAGAGAATGGTTAGTGCCATATTCAGAAGCTTTTGTGTATTCCTAGTAGTTGTTTCTCATGAACTTAAATTGGTACATGCACATAAGACTTGAGATAAAAATAGCAAATCCCACACTAACTGATTTCATGTGTTAAGGCACTGCATTATTTATGTATTTCTGCAATGTCTTTTGTGTGCAAATGCAGTTGTGATTTATTATTTATTGGGACATAGAAGTACCTGCAAGTATTAAAAAATAAAGGGTAAAGATACTTTATCAGGTGAATGGTTTTATCTTATCTCCTTTTTCTTGGAGATTGCAGTGAGTAGTGGGACCAGAAGAATTTAGTTGAAGTGGTGAGTGAAAGCAATGCTGCTGATTCCATTGGAATTCAGCACTTTAAATGGATTAGAACTAAAAATATCTCTGCCTGACACTGCATCAGATCCGGAAGCATTTTAAAGTATCTATATTTACATATTTGATGTAAATTTGAAAAGATTACCACATTTGAGCTAAATGATAGCATTGTAAATGTAAGCTCTTTGGGAATCAGTATTCTTACTGGAACATTTTAATGTTGGACATAACTAAAATTAACGTGTATTTTGCTAAAATGGTAGCCCACAGAACAAGTGTTTCAGAAAGAAAATATAATCTTGGTTTTATATACAGGATGTATAATTCACTCCTTAGATATGTGGAAGCCCTAACAAGAATTAACCTCCTTGTGTAACTTTGGGGTGGTGTGGAATCTTTTAGCATCTTGACCATATCTTACTCTTTCACATGTAACTGTGCATTGTACTTACAGTTTTGAAGTGCTTCTGCTCTGTTTGTAGTCTTCTGCACCTTTGCAAAATGAGTAAAATGTGGGGACATGAGAAAAGAATGCGTAGCTTACACCAATAAAAAGGAATGGGTGGTTGGTTACATGGATTCTTCTCAAGGAAATTACCATTGTTTTTGCATTTCTCTGTAAATATTTTTTTATCTTGCTGATCAATTCTAGTGCCAATGTAGCTCCTGTTTTTGTTAAATGATGGTGTGTTAACACTGCATTATGGCTTGAGATGTACTCTTGCTTATAATCGCATAAAACCCAGAAATGGTATTTTAACAATGGAAAGTGAAATAATCACATTTTGTGCTTATTTAAAAGCCTGGAATTCCATTACCACAAATGATGATCTTTTGATATTAATTGTGTTATGTGCTGCTGTTTTGTTTGGACTGCGTTCAGTTTGTTAGTCCTGAGATGGAAGAGCACTTTCATCTTTGGTTGCTAGACAAATGCCATTGTAATTGTCTTCCATTTTTATAGGTGAGATCTGGTCTTGTTATCTTACTGCACATCTAATATCAGATTCCTGTCTTGCTTGCAATTATGGGAATTGGAAGCAAGTCCAGTGGAATGGGGGTAGCTTTGATTATGCTGCTGCTTTATGTATCATGTTAGACATTGGAAGATTATATTACATCATCTGATATACTTTTTCCTCATTTGGGACATGGCACTTGCATACTAGAGGATGTTTTTGTGCAGCTAGCCTTAGAAATTATGTAATGTTTTGAGATGTATTTGTTTTTTAAGAGTCAGTTGTTAAGAGAAGTAAGGCAAAAGATCTAGAATGGTTTGGGGTTTTCTTCTGCATTGTATTTCTTTCATGTCATGTGTGAAGAATACTGGCTAAGGCTGATTATCTTGCAAGGGTATTTCTTTGTATATGTTTCAAACCAATTCTAAACATAAGTGTTAATAATGTGCAGTGTTACAGTTAGACTTAGCATTCTCAGTCTAATGGGCATATAGCAACAATCCTAAATATTAACAGAAGTAGGGAAGCTCATGTAAATGTTGCTTGAATTAGCTCACAGATGAGTGGATTAATGGTAATAGTTTTTACTTTCATATAGCAGATAAATGATCTTGGTGCCCTTGCAGAGGGGCTGAAACAGAGAAATATATAATCACACAGTAAAATTAATTTTTTTTTTTTTTTTTTTTTTTTAGTAAGGTGTGATGGTATCACTATGTTAAGACTCCCTATGCATTCTTATTTTCCAAACTGCTGGAAAATAATTATAAATTGATGCAATATTTTTTTCCATTATATTGAACATTTCTGTTAATTTTTGGCCCATATTTATTGTAACTGCAGAGCTATTGGCTGCATGCTCAATAGCTCTAAAGATGAGTTTCTGCTGGTGTTGAAGACATGTATTGGTCTTCATTTGTTGCTTCTGCAGATTTCTAGAAGTTGAGGAAGACTTAAGTGCATGTTATACTGATGTGTTTGATAGATCAACTGTGTGCACTGCAGGGAACATCTATCGAGTTGTTTCTGCTTTCATTTCATTTAGATGTTTATAGAGGTCATAAATTAAAGACAGTGCAGTAAAAGACAGGTAAGATTTGAAAGCTCTTGTCCAGGTTAAGATTTTGAACTCCACTAGGTGGCACTAATTTATTGTTCTGTTGATAAAGTTGCTTTTTTCTGGAAAAAAACACCAAATGCAGTTTGTAAATTATGGCAGGAGATTTTTACTTCTGGAATCGGAAACATGAATAAGATGATGAAGATCAGTAATACTGAATCTGTTTATCTTGTGTATACATGTATGGTATCCTTCATGACCCTGTGCTTTTGAAGTGGAGTAATGAACTGGTATTTTGGGTGGGATAGGCAAATCATAAGCATATTTTTAAAATATTTAGAACTGGGAAGATATATCAGAAGAAATAATTGCCTAGTTTTTTTATCCTCTTCACTTAAACATCCTCTGCATATGTTAAAGACAAGAAACTGGTCCGATGTATTGGTGCAGGCAGCGTTTGATGGACAGCTGGGTTTTTCATAATTGTGTCTCATAACATCTTAGCATTCAGAAGCTTGGTCTGATAAGGAGAAGGAAAGAGTATTTCTGGGGGATTATGATCATACAAGTACTAGCTTTGGTTAGCATCAAAACGATTTCAATGTGATAGTGCTGAAGGGCGTTGGATATGATAATGAGTGTATTTTATTCCAGCACTAAGGGTAGAAATGGCCATGACAGTTATTTTTGTAAAGTTGATACACAAAGAGTTCTCAACAAAGATCCTCTGTGTCATGCTGAGCCAAGCTCTATGTCCAGTGTACAAAGATGACAGCATAATCAGAGGAGCTAGACTGGTATGTTTCCCCTGCCATCCTTGAAAATGTTGTTCTGAGAAGGAAGTTTGGAGTACTCTTTGACTCATTTAACAGTTGACCATTTTTGGCTTGCTGGGAAGAAATTTCCCTTTGCAGTTAGAAGACTGTGAGGCTGGAGAAAGAACTTTGTCTGCAAAAGCTGTAGGTGTTCTGCTATTTACAGTTGTGGCAGGGTAGAAAATTAGCTAGTTAGCTCAGAGCTAGTGCTTGAGGAGGGCATGCAGTAACTTAACCTCTCATCTTTTTTTTCTGCATTGTCTGTGCCATCAAATACTGCCTTTGATGGCATTGTAAATGCATGAGTCTCATATGGACCTTGGTTTCAAGCCAGTAGGGGAGATTTTTAGGATGCTATATGAGAATAAATGTTGAATAAGGCTTTGTTCTACCAAACAGTACCTTATTTTCTTAATCTAATCTTGTTTTCCATCAAGCTAAGGGGGAGCTATAGGCAGTGTTGCAGTTTTGCCTCTGTTGACTTTGAATCCAGAATTGGTGGGTGTTTCAATCTGGTGCCGCAAAAGAGAAAACAGAGCTTCTCTTAGGATTTTTGTCCGAACTCAGGAGCCCTTGCTCTTGTGCTTACGGAGTATGTACAGGTGTACCTCCAGTCCCCCTCCCTCCATAAAGTAAAGGCTGTGCGTTTTCTCTGTCTTCCTGGCAAGTGATTTGCAAGTAAGTGGTCTTCTAGAGAAAACAGGCTCCCTGTTTTGTCGTTTACAATATCTGCTTTCTGTCTGGCCTGTATTTGAAGGGATGAAGTCTTTCAGGAGAACCTGGAGTCTCAGAAGTATAAAATCTGATAGTAAATCTCTAGCCATTTATCAGTACTGTAGTTGTTGAATGGTCTATACCATCAGGCTTCTGATCCTTCAATTGTACTTTTTGGAGTCGTGTGTAGAACTTGCGGCAGCTACCCACTGAACTGTGTATTACCCCGGGGACTTGCTGTGCTGTTGGGATAGGTCAGTGCACTTTTTCAGCGGGTGGTGGCTTTGTCTCCTCCTGTTTGGCACAGGGTTTTTCTATAGTCCTGAAAAATGAGTTTCACATCTGAAACCAGTTTTCAGGATCTCAAATCTTACTCCTGTGCTAGCCAGCTCTTTGCTTGAAGTTATTCATGAGGCAGGGCAAGGGCAGGTTTAAAACCCATATGACAAGGCTGTGACTCTGCAAAACCTGTATCAAGATGTTTACACAGACAATGGCTTAATCAGACAAGACACTGCAGTGATGCACGAGGGAATTGAAATACATTTTTGTTTAGTTGGCAGTCTGCCTTCAGGCATTTGTGTGTTAAGTACCATGAAACAGTTTGATTTATGTGCTGATGTTCTTTGTCTGGTTTAGGCTTTGTTGTGGTTTTTTTGTTTTGTTTTTCTCTTAAACTATAGATTCAGTTCTTCCTCTGGCTCCTGATACATAATTGTAGTTATCTTTCACCAAGCATAGCACACTGCGATCTGCCTAGACTCTCTTCCAGTGAAATTGACAGTTTTTTTAAAAATCTTTTTCCCTCTTGATGCCATTAATTTTTCATAAATTAATGTGCTTTAAGAATTTAACCCTTTGTGAGGAGGCAGTTGGTGATATGTCATGGCTTTGAGCCTTATGCTTGTCCAAGTGGTTCAGTTTTCATTTTTAGTGTAGCTTTGTTTTAATGATGCAAGGACTTCCCTATTAAATTAAAATGGCCTGTAGGTGAACACTGTAAAAATCCCACAACATACATAGTGTTTTCAGATAGTATATAAAAGGTATGAGCTGATAAAATGTTATTTGCTTGAATCTTATTCAGGCATAGATTACCAAATAAAGATTTTACAGAATTTATGAAAATAGATTACCCTTCTGGGTTATAATCAGTATATTTCCTAGTGACTTTTTTCCACTGCCATTTTTTTCTCTTCTTCATAATTTCTGTGTCTTGCTTGCTGCATATTGTTTAGCAATTGCAATTTGAGGTTTTGATATTGCCGTTCTAGATATGAGTGTATAAATGCATTGTTAATAACTTTGTCATGTCAAGTGTGGCTACAAGTGCTTGGGAATAGTCTCTGTCTGTCCTCTGAGGCTGATGGGGACTGGATGCCTGCTGTTCTTTGGACATATCACAAGTCTAATTGTAAATCGGCCTAAAAAGGGGAAATTTACTGAAGCGTATCTAGGTCTGTTTGATTTGTTCTGTTGGGATAATCAATCAGGACTGATGACGGAGGTGGGTAGAGACATGGTGGGGGGCAGGGAGCGGATGATGAGTGTAAGGTCTGTTTTTCAGAACAGAAGGTGGAATAGTAATTTATTATCTGACATTCTTTGAAAACAGATGGAAAATACTATGCTTATAAATTTGCAAGGGAAAGAATTTTGGAAGCAGGCTTTGCATATGTTCCCCCCCCCCCCTTTTTGTGCATGCTTAGAAAAACAGAACAGTTAAGTTCTTCCTTGTTATTGGAAGCAAACTTGAATGGTGTTGAGCTGAGTCCTGCTGTTGAGATGGATAGCATGTATAAAAAAATCCCCAAACAATCCAACCTAAATGTGTTAAATAGATTGAAAAAGTGTGAATAAAATAAGAATGGCCGAGAAGTACAGTAAGATCTGTGAGTTATGCATAATTCTCATAGTATAATTTGCATTTTTTTTAATGTGGTACAGGGCAGTAGCAAAGAACTCTGTGCTGGAGATAATTATCTTGTGAAGAAAGAGGAGTTGTTAAAGGCTAAAAATGCCTACTATTTTTAAAGAAAGAACATTTGAATAAATGGCATGTGAATCAGTAGGCAATGTATGTGCCCATGTACAGTAATGGCACATTTATGTAATGTACTGTGGTTTGGTTTTACTTGTTTGTGGCTTTTTTCAAGGTGGCTATTAATTTAGACTAGATTCTTGTGTTACTTTAATCATTGCATTTTTACTTTTATGACAACATGGAAGTTTACTGCTTTGTGGTGGGTTTTTTTCCTGTAGTGAGTGTAAATGACAGAGGTAATTCTCATTCTCTGCAAATTAAAAGAAACTGACACTGAGTTTAACATCATTGGTGTAACAGTGTGGTCTGCTATAGATGGAGCACAGATGAGAGTATTTGTGCGTTATGCAATTGTTCCTTGTGGCAAGTAAGTGCCCTCTGGGTGTCTGCCTTATGGTCGTCAGACTGTGATCAGACCTTACAGAAGTTCCTAAAGACCACAAAATATTGTATAGAAACAGCAGTAAGCATTTATGATTGAAGCTAGTTAATCTGCCTGTGTCAGCTAGTGGCTTTTTCTACTGCAGAATTGGGGAATAGTGGTAAAAGCCTTCAGAAGCCAATTTAAAGTGTGGAGTCGGACAGATGGTTACTTAACCTAAGTACTCTGAAAACTCTGTGAGGACACTTGTCCCATTCCACTGTCTGGGAAGTCTAGGGACCCTTGGCTCATAGTTTGAGCTGCTGTATTAAGTGACGTGAATACTTTCTTACATGTACAACTTGGCAGAGTGTTCCATTGGAGCACCTCGATGGAGGAAATAACTGCTCACAAGATCATGCAGCTATGGAGGAGATAGTATCAAGAATCTCCCAATTCCTGGGCATGTGAAGTTGCATCAGAAATGTGTTAGACTTTGAAATTTCAATTTACAACTCTGGAGGCAACTCAAGTTCATGTTTGGTTGGTTTTTTCCTTCTAATTAAAAAAAAAGAAAAAGGCATAACATGAATGTTAACAAGAGATGAAGTAGAAAAATCACATCTTCATGCATTTACAAGGCATTTCCATTTTAATGGAAAGCTTCTATATCAACCACTTGCACTCTATCATTCTTGTTTATAGTATATTGTCATAATTTGAGTGTAAATTTTAACCTCTAAAGCTCTGACTTGCTCTTTTGGTTTACTGTCATAAGGGGTAACATTTTCTTTTTTTTTCGTATATTTCTTCCTCTTCTGCATGGAAAAAGCAGAAAAGGGGAAAGATGACAATGCAGTTATTTCCAATTAAAAGTTGAGCAGGTCCTATATGAGCCTTGTCTAATTCATTGTAGATTACTGCTTTAGAATTAGAAAATTGTGTTATAAATCGTGATGTCATTTCCAATTAATCAAATTCAGGCGTAAGCTCACATGTTCCCTTGAGCGCTTGCCCATTATGAACAGCTGCATCATGTGCTTTGATGTCTTGGAGAAACAGTGGGATCACTGTTCTAACTTCAGACTGCTTTTCCTTGCTGTTTTCTTTGTTTAGTGTTAAGTTTATGGCATTGCATAAGATGCAAAGGAGAACACTTAATATAAGTCATTGGCAGGAAATAGCTTAGAAATTCTATCATTTAAACTTAAGTACTGTGTCAGAATTTTAGCAAATATGTGTTTTTAAAAGCAGAAGTCTTTCAATGCTTACAAATAAATGAGAATTAAGGGAAAAATTGTCCTTCTTGAAGGGGGAAAAAACCAGCTTAATTCAGAGGGAAGTGTACTTAAGAGGGGGAAAAACTTCTAGTGTAAATGGAGAGAGCTGAGAGTTAGTTTTCAAGAAAAGTTCTAATTGGAGTGACATTGCTTGTGCATAGATAAAATTTAGCTATTTGTCTGGTATTTCAGAGAATATGCATGTGTTTTCCTGTGGTATTTTATGAAGTGGGCAGGCCAGAATGCATAGAGAGAGCTGGGTAATTCACTCCTGATTTGTGCATGTGAAGGGGGGGGTCTCTATGCAGAAAATCGTTATTTCTTACAGTGAAAGTTAGGTGCTTTAAAAAACAGCAAGAAGACCGGAGATAATGGATCTATCAATTAATTACATGTTTGTAAGAAGGAGTCTTGCATCTGGGAGGGGTGGGGAGGGGATTACAGGAGATAATAGAAGCACTGTCACATTGGTTTGGGTTAAGGTTGGGAAGTGGTGTAAAATAATGGTAGAAGATGATTTTTCTTTTTCCAACTGCCTGACCAATTCAGGGCTGACCTAAAGTTAAAGCATGTTATTAAGGGCATTGTCCAAATGCCTCACAAACACTGACAGGCTTGAGGCATCCATCACCTCTCTAGGAAGCCTGTTCCAGTGTTTGACCACCCTCTCAGTAAAGAAATGCTTCCTAATGTCCAGTCCAAACCTCCCCTGACACAGCTTTGAACCATTTCCACGCATCCCCTCACTGGATCCCAAGGGAGAAGAGCTCAGCACCTCACTCTCCACATTGCCTCCTCAGGAAGCTGTAGAGAGCAATGAGGTCGCCCCTCACCCTCCTTTTCTCCAAACTGGACAAGCCAAGAGTCCTCAGCTGCTCCTCACAGGATATTCCTCCCAGCCCTTTCACCAGCTTTGTTGCTCTCCTCTGGATGCACTCAAGGACCTTCACATTCTTCTTAAACTGTGGGGCCTAGAACTGCACACTGTACTCAAGGTGAGGCTGCCCCAATGCTGAATACAGTGGGATAATCCCCTCTTTTGACCGGCTGGTCATACTGTGTTTGATGCACCCCAGGATGTGGTTTGCCCTCGCGGCTGCCAGGGCACACTGCTTTGTTTGACGCGCAAA
>NW_010972886.1:22190282-22301472 GCF_000737465.1 Haliaeetus leucocephalus
GATCCCTTTCTGCAGGGCTGCTCTCCAGCCATTCCTCTCCCAATCTATACTTGTGCCTAAAGTTACTCAGTCTCAGATGCAGAATCCAGTTCTTGTTCTTGTTAAATTTCATGCCATTGATGATTGCCCAATGTTCCAATCTATCTAGATCTTTCTGCAAAGCCTCTCTGTTTTAAATTCAGGGATTTCTATATGGGATTGGATGGTTGTATCTGACTATTTATTAGATTTCAAGGAAGCTTAAAAATACATTCTCATTTATATTTTCAACAGTAATAATTTTTTTCAGAATCATAGTGAGTCATGTTCTCATAGGGTTGTTGTTAACTAAATGACAGAACTGACTAAATTCATGCTTTCATGCATATATGAGATACCACGGTTCTTGTACCATCTGTTACCAAGAGAGACCCACGTTTGTAAATTGTTTAACACTTTGCAAGTTTGTTTTTACGTTTGCAGCAATTTTAGGAAGAGTAGAGGAAATAGAGCAGGTGATTAAAAGTAAAACTCAAGTGGGACTTCAGTGATGCAAAGCATTGTATGCATTTACTTGGTAGTGTACTGGTCAGAGGAGGCCAAGTATCTGGTTTGGGTTTTTAGTATGTTCATCAGCTGCTCACAGAAGATGATGTTACCCAAAAATTATTCTACAAAAACTGCAGATCATTCACTATATTTACCCTGTCATTAACCAAGTTTTTTTTTTTTTTATTGTTTATTGCTGTAATTGCAGTTCATTATCTCTGTTCTGATGAAGTAAAGGATTAGGATGTTCGAGGAGGTACTGGCTGATAACAAAATCACCTTGCATGTTAGTTCTGATTCAGAAACAGGCCTCCTGAGTGCATTTTTTAATGAGCTTACATGGTAGAAAGATAAATTACACAAACAATTGCTAGCTTGTACTACTTTGGAGCTCTCTGGTTCGACAGAACTTTTTGCTTGCTGTGGTAATTGTTACTTGGTTTTGGCTTTTTCTTCAACAGATACAGAAGGAAAAAATAATTAAAATACATATTTAATTATTTGTGTATTAGTGGTATAAAGCTTCCACTTTATTGTTTGATACAGACAATCTTTGAAACAGACTTTTGAGGAAGTACAATCAAAACAAGAATAAACAAGGCTTAGTGTTTTTCCCATAAGAAAATGCTTCTTAACAAAACTCAAATACCCTGTCATTTATAAGTCAGTACTGATTTTAGGAATAAGTTCGATTGGACATGAAATACCTACATATTACTCCAGAGTTAAAATTATCTGTGGTTACTGTGGATATTTACAACTGTGCAGCTGCACTGCATGTTACAGTGCATGACTGAAGTCAGAAGTGTTGTAAATATAATGTTTACTATCTATCAGGTTCCTCTTGTAGCTGCAGTTCTTAGATTCTTCTCCACACACTGAGAGACATAAATTCTGGTGGTGCTTTGTTTTGAATACAAGTATGCAGTCCTTTTTAAAAGGATGTTTACATACCGAAGAAATGCAGTCAGGAGTTGAATCCTCCATTCCTATAAATGTCAATGGCATGATGTTGTCCAGTGTCTTACCAAGCGATTCTGTAGGCAGGGCTTTATTTAGAGAACAAAGTTACCAATCTGCTTGCCCTTACCTATGGTTTGCCTTCACTGGTATAAGACCTAGAAAGTACCTGGAGTCAGATGAGTGGTGCATGTCTTTAGTGTAGCTGCACTAAGCACAGTTCCTATCAGCTGAATATCATGCCTGCAGCTCTTGTTTCTGTAGAGCCATTTTTGTCCTCGAATGTAGTGGGAGACTTTTTTTTCCAAATACTCAGTTACCAACCTTTGATTGTTATCTTTTTCTGTTACAAATCTTTAGCAGACAGATTCTAGCTACCATTGAGATTCTCTGACCCTACTAAGTTATGCACCCTTATTTTATGGCAGCCTAAGTGCATATGCATTAAACAGAAGAACCTGTCGCCAGATTTTAAGGCTAGGTGTTAAACTGATTTATGCTTCTGTGGTTCAAGTTCATATTTTTGTCTGCTCCTGTGTTGGCATCTGTCCTTGTTTCTAGATAGTTCAAATTGGAATGGTGTATAAGTCTTAAGCAGGAGTAGATTGATCTCAGCTGAATAGTACTGTTCACATGGGTTGCTCAGTTTTAGTTTCTTGTTTGCATTTCTCATGTACTGTTGTATAAAACAATGGTATATTGAGCAAAAACCAAATTGATTGTCCAGTGAAGCAATTTGAATATAGGAGAGGCCAGAGCTTTGTCATGGGCTTGTGAGTGGGATCTTACATACATACTTGTGGTTGAGATGTGGTGATAGTCACACTTTGCTTTGTACCCTTACTCTACTGGCTGCTAAGCTGTGAGTGTGAACAGCCTCTGATTTACACTGTAAATAGAATAGAGTATTTTCAGTTGGAAGGCATTTCTGTTTAAGATTTGCCAGAACTCTAAGACTTGCTGTTTATGTCAGAACTTAAGCAATTTTGTCCTTGGACATGAAGTCCTAGTCCATATCAGTATTGCGCTACTGTATCTAACACACAAAATGAGGATTGTTGAAGAGGCTTTTGTACACACAGAATCCATAACATTTAGATGCAGGGTAGCTCTGCATGAGTGATTATACCTGCTGGAGAGGGTGGCGGCTAGAAAGGTAGTTCAAAAACTCATGAGGTATCTTTTTAGGAATTCTGTCTCTAAAATCTGACAGATAATTCCACTCTGTTTAAAAGTGTGGGTCTGGATTTATAATGTGGTGACTACTGGGGCTTCTCAAATTCTGGTTTCAGACACACCTCCCTGGCCCCAAATACACTTAAGCCTTTTGTTTTACTACAGCCTTGACTTTTTTATTTATTCCACCACCACCCTTCACTCCCCCCAAAGGAGGAATACATTTATTACAAGTTATGAATGATCTCATTCACATATTTTTTTAAACCTTCAGGGAAGAGCAGCCTGGAAGTTCTTCGTATTTTACTTCTCACGTAATGGATGTGTCAGCTTACGTCCAGATACCTGGGAGATAACTGTATCTGTGATTGTCATATCAATTAAGCTTTGGATGTTCTGCTTCACGTAAGATGTTATTAGCTGTGCTGAGTGTCTTTTGTAGAGTGTTTCTAATTGCCTCCAAATCCATTGGCTAATCCATTTGTTTAAAGAAAATTATAATTCTGCACAGTATTAGGAATCTTTGTTAATATTTCTATGTATATTGTGTGCTTCCTGATTATTTTGGTTTTAACTTGACTAGCCTTAAGGGTGATGGTATTTGCCAGAATGTCAGTAAGCTGTTGGAATGGCGTGGGTAAAAGAATTAAACCAATCTATTAGTGACAACTCCTATTGCAGTCTGGGGGAAATAGACCTGGCTGGTAGTAATATATTGAAGCTTAACAAACTGAACATCATTAAAGTGTAAGAGGTAATATGTAAAAGCATTGGTCAAAGGAAAATAATTAATAATGTGTAATTGTGTGTGTGTGTGGAAATTCTTACAACTCCTCACTGGGTGGTCTCAGTATGGAAGCCATATAGTCTGGAATTTTATTAGCTGTTTATTAAAGGAAAGACAAAAAAGTGTTAAGACCTATTATTCCCCTGTAGTGTCTGTAGGAGATATGCCTGTGTATGTTACTGATATGCTCATAAGAGCAATCCTTTATCTAACAGCTGCGAAGTACTCAGAAAATAGAAAGTATCTTATTGCAGTGTTATTCAGTCCTAAGATAGTTTTCCTGAGCATTATCAGTAGGTGTACCAAGCATTTGAACTGAAAGGTGCTAAGCATCCTGTACTGCTGCTGTCTTTATTGTGCATTGGTGGTATTAAATAATTTACAGTGGCTGCTCTTGAAAGAATAGTTCAAGACAACTTCTTAAAGGTGTGAAAATGTGCTACTACCACAGTCTGTATTGATTTAGTGTGATACAAAGCACTAACTTTTTTTGTCACCTCTGAATTGCTATGCCTAATTAGATCTGTTAACTATCCAGTCCACTTTTCCTGTATCTGGCAGCAGCTGGCTCCAGGTGTCTTGTCTTGGATGATAAAAGCATGATTTTCCAGTAGGGGCAGTTTCTACCTACGCTGGTTCTTGATGGATTTTCTGCTCTGGAAGAAAAAAAAAAAATTACAACTGGAAACATCTTGTAGAAGATGTCTTCAGTATCACTGTAAAAGCATAATTCTATTCTGCAACTTAGTGCATTCTGGGCATTCATTATGGGTTCTGCAAAGACTGATGTTGGAATACTAACAATGTTCTTATGAGCATTAAATATGTTGTCTTTCTCTGTCCTTTGATATCTTTTTTGCTCGTTAGACACAGCTATTAGCCTTTTTATAACTTTTTCTCTATATTGTATGTTATTCTATATTACTCATCATAACCACAAAACAAATAATCCTAGTCTTTTCAAGCTTTTGTCAGACAGAATCTTTCTAAGGCTCTAGTTGTTTTCATTTCTAAACCCTGTTATTTCTTCCCTGTATGTTTGACAGAAAAAGTGATCAAGAACTATTAAGTAGTTTAATATATATTCATTTCAATAGAGAAACAAGATAGAAAATACTCAACTACCTACAGAAACAAAATAAAAGCTATATCAGACAATTGAAAGTGGTGTGCAGTTACAGTTAAAGTAAGCATGTCCCCAGAGTGTATAAAGAACAAGATAAAATAATGACAATATTTTAACATCAGCCTTCTAATTGATGGCACACTTTCAAACAGAATACCGAGTTTGGTTCTTGTCAGACTCTACTGCTACTCTCAAAGCAATACAGTTTTTTTGATATTTTTTTTTAATTGTTTCCACTAATGTTTGAGTTAAATAATGGAACACCAAATGAAGGTCCTTTTTTCCTGGCACATCTAAAATTTTGTAAGACAAAAGGATGTGTGGGCTCTTACATTGTTTTGAAGAGAACTACTGTCATCTTCAGGAGAGATGGATGATGATGATGATGATTTTTTTAATTTTTTTTTTTTTAAATGAGCAAATGATGAGTCATTGTCTCTTGGTCTGTCTGTGTCACAAGATTGTTTAGTGCTTTTCCCAAAGAAAATAATTCTAAAACCTGACCATCCTAATTCAATTCCAGAGCTCTCTTGAGCCCTTGAATATTAAGATTATACTTTCAGAAACAGGTCTGATTCAGAAGAGCTGTAAATACATGTAGCTTTGTTAGTCGCCTCCATTTTCGCAGAGGGCCTAGTTTCTAATAAAGCCAGTATTTTGCTGAGAAGTACTTGCATTGCACAACTTTTGACCAACTAAATATTTAACATGCATGCACTTTAAAAGGGGATTAAGAGCATTTTAGTCTGGTGTTTGTCTATGCCTGTGTGGAAAGATAGTTGAAAGCTGTAAGTGGATATTATCATCTGTGTATTTGTCCAGTGTTCCACAGCATATGCGACAAGGTGGAAGACATTAAGAAAGCTGTATTGATACTAAATTATTCCTTTAGGTGAAAAGTTGTCTTAATTTCACATTATTTTATATTTGCTATTCATATCACAGCAGAAACTCTGGATAACTGGCATTCAGACAAAGGTTTGCATATCTGTAAACTCAGTCATTTCTCCCCGAGGATAAAGTTTGTCCAGAGAAGCTATTACCTTCTTTATATGTATTTCTTCACCTTCGGGTACTTCAAAACTGTTTGGAGATCTAATTACCCCTCAGACTGGAGGCCAAACCTGGAACAGTTTGTTTTACAGTGTTTGAATTTCAGTGAAATAGATTGGTCCTCTGGAAAGCCACAGCAGTCTAGTAAATAACCTTCCCACTAGGGAACCTAAAGTCTATGGCCAGGTTTTTGTCTTGTCTAACTTGCAATTGCAGAAGCTTTACTAAAAGACTTATTTTCTTAAACGTGCACAGATGATATAAAATGAACATTAAAACACTGTTCAGTACAGATGCCCTTTTACAGAACTGACATTTCTTGTGCAAGCAAAACTATCATATGCAACCAAAGAACAGAAAAACGGAAATAATAGATGCCAGCAGCACAAGTCGTATAACAATCCATTCAGCTGTCTACCCACAAAGCACTTCCAGAAAAAGTTAGGGCCAAGACTTAACTTGGCAGCAGTTGCTTGATTTTTTTTTTTTTTTAATTCATTTAAACGATCATCTCCTGTAAAAAGCTCTTGACTGAATTTCCTTGTTTTAAGACTTGTCAAAACTGTGCACACAAGATCTTTTCCATTTGAGGTGAGCGGCTTAAAAACATGTGAATTCCCAACTGTGAGTAAGATTTTGTCAGTGCCGTGATTTTCCTAACAGTGTGATGATACTAGATTTTTCGAGGGGTGGGAAAGCTAGTCCTCCTATATCTTTATTGAAAATCAGTCCAAATGGTGTATTTGAAGGGTTGGGAAAACACAGTTCTAATATAACTGACAAAAGTTGATGGCTTTGCTTTAATGAATATGATGTGGAGATAAGTGAGTCCACTGGAGTGGGGCTACCCCTTCTACTCTCCCTGTGATTCTGGGAAGGGCCACTGCAGCATTCTGGTTTTACACCTGTCTTTCAAGAAGATTGCAGAGGTCTCTTGTGACAATACAGAGACTTAGATTCTTGTAACTGGAGGAACAGCTGATTTTATCCAATTTTCTCTGCTGAAAGGCACATTCCTGAGCGATCAGACAGTCATGCAAGCTGATGTTACTGGAAGCACTATTTTCTCTGTTCTGTGGCTGGCTGTCGTATGCAGCCTCAAGAGAGTTGAGCTGGGGACAGTGCAATCCTGGAGGGAGTTACTTGCTTGCAAGGTGTGGGGGAGTCTGCATAGCCTTCCTTTGATGTCTGAAGTCTACCAGAGAGAAATGTGTAAACTGTCGTTTTAAAATGATGGGTATAGAAACAAAAGAACCGTTGACCCTTGAAAGAAGAAAGGATTCTGTTTAAGGAACAGAACATGTCTGTTCTCAGTGGGATAATTCGAGTTTTTGGTTTTCTGATTTATTTTTAATTGCTGTAGGTAGTGCCTTGTGTGTCTGTATGGAATACTCATAGGGGTTTGTATTGTGTTTAAAACATCTTTCTTACCATGCCACTTGAGTTTCCAGTTAATTTCTTTGCTCTTATTTAATTTAGCAAAATGCAAAAGGTATTTTCTTTCTTTTATAATGAGTATAGTATCATTAGTTCAGCATGTCATAGGGATAGATATTGAAGGGGGTTCTCCACATCAATGGTATTGTCACTGAGACCTGTCAGTCTTTAGGAAGTACAGATTGTATTATTTACTTATGAAACAATTATAATATCAAGTCATTCATACTAATCTCTATGTAGTTTCTCTTCTTAATAATTGTTGCTGAACAAAATGTTGTGAATTCTTTGCACATGTGCTTGGAAGGAAACTCATTTGTGTACTTGGGGGGTGGTTTATAGACTTGTAATTAGTGGCAGTATTGTAACTGTGGTTCTAATGAAGGTGACAGTGTAATACAACCCCCCCCCCCATTTCCTTGTTGCTCATCCTCAATTGAAGCTTCCATAGCTTGGTGAAGGATTTGGCTAGAAGCTTGTGCTTCATGATGCCACAGAATGAAGAAGAGAGCTATTCATAATTAAAATTTTCTTACAGAAACAATGGAAATATTTCTTACAGAGGCCATATGGAAAATAAAGAAATTGGTATTCCTTCTTGTCCCAAAACATATTTGAGATGTTTGACTTTTCCTTGATTTCCTTTTTCCTGGATTATAAATTATATAGACTCCCTTTTTTGGTCACTCCCAAGATATGCATAACATATATTTAAAGAATAGAATGTCTTTGTATATTAAATGCTTTGGTGTTGCAAAAAAGATTGGAACTGTACTGTTGGAGTCAGTGGCTGTGTTGGATTAGCTCTTCTGCATTGACCATTGGTTACAGAAGCAGAGGAGTGAGGAAATCTAGGTGGTGGGGTGTTTTTGTTTGTTTGTGGCGTTGTTTGTTTCTTTCCTGGGACTTGACACAGTTTCTGTTCCTAAAGATCTCTGGCACTAGTGTCTTTTTGTATCTTTGAAAGGAGCATAACTCCCAGAGATGCTAAGAGGACAGTGCCTTTGGAACACTGTGTACAGTACCCTATTGCTTTCTTTGTGTACGTGAAAAGTGTAACATCAGGTTGGCTTTCTCATGTTTAAAGAAGCCTGGGAAGTAGTCTGTCCCCAGGAACTCATGCAAACCTGCTGTTGCAGCCTTCAAGAACAGTTTTGCTTTTGAGTTCCCTTTGTTGGTGAATGGGAGTCTTGTATTGTTGGCAAAACAAGTCTTTGTTTTACACTGTTGAGATCATTCAGAGTGTTTTGTATTCAAGCTGATAAAACTTTTAACACTCTGGGGCAAACACAGGCACCTTGTCTGCTGAATATTGAATGATTTGAAGTTGTTAAAGGTTCTGACAAATGCAACCAGTGAAGATATAGTTGCCTGGTCTTTAAGGCATATGAGGAAGATGCATAGTTAGAGCTATGAGGAAGGAAGCTGAAGGTTTTGCAGCATATGCACAGCTGTTGGAAATTATGCATCTTTTGCTAATTGTGTTTCTACTGAGATAGTAAAAAAAGAAATATACTTTCCTCTCGCGATTTGATTAGTCCAACAGTTCTGCCTGATAGCTGGCTTAACTGTAATGATACAGCTTCTCTGTGAAAAATCTGCTTTCTGAAATGATTTTTTTTTAATGGGACTCATTGGAAAACAAACATAACTATACAGTGTTATTTACTATTAAAGGTAAAAAATACAAAAAAGTGCCCTAAAAGCAATCCAAAACTGCTTTAGATTTTAACAGCTCTAAATGTAGATAGAAAATATGCTTCTGGTAGGAACATATGTGAACTTGTGGAAGGTCCATTGATTATTTTTTTTAACTGATTTTTTTTTTCTTTTTTCTTTTTTTTTCTTTTCCCCAAAGCAGCAACAAAACGTGCTCTGCCACACTGTGGGGCTGCCTATTTGTCATAGATGCAGGTGAAGATCTCTGCCATATTTAGCTGTCTGGTAAATACAATGGAAATGCATGAGTGTCAAGAACTAAGAGTGTTGTTGGCACTTGCACCGTGAAGGCAATGGAATGTAATTGGTCTCTTTGTTTCTTTTTTTTTTTTAGAAAGCGACAGGTAGCAAGCTAGTTTTGCAAATGTTAGAGAATCCACTTGGGAGGTCTAGATATGGATTGTTTGTAAGATGGGACAGAGTCAAATTTTATCAGCAAGTGAAAGCAAATGCCTGTGTAGTATTGCTTAGGTACAGGATTTTTTCCTTCTCACTTCATTTTATTGCAGCCAATTTTTTTTCTTAGTATTTCATTCTTTATTTGTTTCCTTTTCAAAATAATTAAGGAATTAAATATACGATTTACAGCAATTATCTTGCACGTTAGAGGGGAAAAAAAATTATACTATTTGTCTGGTTTCTTTGGTGTTTCAGTTTGCTGAATTGATGAACAGTACCAACTTCATGACACATTCAGTTTTTTAGGTTTTTTTCAAGAGAAGCTGATGTGACACAGTGAACAAAAGGCTAATCTAATTTATATTTTTTTCCTCTCTCTTTCATTCCTGTTATATTCCTGGTTGGCTTGATGCATATGTGGATGATTTTTGTGGTGGCATTTCGCTTTATGATTGTATATTAAGGCAGATAACAGTGTGTCTCCCCCTCCCTGCTGTGAAGACAGATTTCAGAATAATACAAAAGTACCTCTAACTACGAAGTAAACTGCTCATTTCCTATAGAGAAGGACTCTTGGTATTTGTAGCCAAGTATTTTCTAGAACATGTGATCATTTTGAATAAACAGCATCTGAACTTGCTTTAAAATATTCATATTAGTGTCTGTTGCTAATACAATGACTGATCTGTATGGGACAGTCAGAGGTGATTAAAGAAACCTAGGTAGAGTCTGAACCTAGTACATATTTTGTACTGCATAATTTTCATTATAATGCTACCCAAGAAAAATAGAAAATTCAGAGACTATGAAGGCTGGATTCACATTCTTTTTCCATGAAGTGACAGGAAAAATGAGTTGCTTTGATATTGTCAGAGAACACTCATACAGGTCTGATCTAGTAGCTAGTTTGTTGGGTTCTAATCAGTAAATTGAGGTATGTAAAATATTTAATAAGTACAGATGGACTGGCGGTCAATCCTCTACTACACAATGTTGATATGGATACAAAGGTTATTGGGTAACCTTACTATACATATCTAAATGTTACATGCATGCAGAAGAATGTCACTCACCAACGCATCCATGTCTGGTGTCAGGTAAGGGATCTCTCAGCCTTGAGAGGTAACCTTGAGACGTGTCCCTATTCAAGGGGAGATGACTGCTGTGCAGCCAGCTGCTATGGAGGGAGAGCTCAAGGTCTTCTTAAGGCTGCTAATATTTATAGTGTGAAGTAGTTGGCTGCTAGTCAAACTACCAGTATATGCATCCTTTTTTGTGCTTTGGGGTTGTGCTGGATTTGGCTGGGATAGAGTTAATTTTCTTCATAGTAGCTTGTACGGGGCTATGTTCTGGTTTTGTGCTGGAAACAGTGTTGACAACACAGGGATGTTTTCATTATTGCTGAGCAGAGCCAAGGCCTTTTCTGCTCCTCACAGCACCCCTCCGGCAAGCAGGCTGGGAGGGGCACAAGAAGTTGGGAAGGGACACAGCTGGGACAGCTGACCCAAACTGACCCAAGGGATATTCCAGACCATATGATGTAAAGCCCAGCAATAAATGCTGGGGAAAGGAGGAGGAAGGGGGGATGTTCGGAGTGATGGTGTTTGTCTTCCCAAGTCAACATTGTGCTTGATTGGAGCCCTGCTTTCCTGGCGATGGCTGAACACCTGCCTGCCGGTGGCAAGTGGTGAATGAATTCCTTGTTTTGCTTTGCTTGTGTGCGTGACTTTTGCCTTACCTATTAAAGTGTCTTTACCTCAACCCATGAGTTTTCTCACTTTTACTCTTCTGGTTCTCTCCCCCATCCCACCAGTGGGGGGTGAGCGACTGACTGTGTGGTGCTTAGTTGCCGTCTGGGGTTAAACTATGACAGAGATCTCTGATAATCTGGTTTAAACTAGTTTCATGTTCTTATCCATGTTCCAGGGGCTATTAGGCCCACAGGTTCATGTTTGATCATGAGGCCTGTTGTTCCTTTGTCAGCCTGAACCAAAGTATAACCATCTTGAAAAGCAGACTTTTTTCCCTTTTAAGGGGTCAGAAATGAAATCTATGTGGAAGTAAGCTCTGGCTGTGTCTATATACAGGTAACGGCAGAGAAACACTGGAAGGTAGGCATTAGCAAGCTTAATGTCTAAATATACCTATACACCCTGTCCCTATACACAAAAATAAAATTGGGAAGAAAGTATAAAGCATTAATATAGAATCACAGAATCATCTAGGTTGGAAGGGACCTCTTGAGATCATATTGTCCGACCCCAACTAATACTGTTTATGTGTTCTTTGTACTCATACTTGGATACAGTCACAGGAAGTAGCTGAGCCCTGAAAATAAAATGGAGGTATTTTTCCTAATCCTGTTCTACCTTGTGGCAAAAATCTATTCTTGCATCTGTTGGTTTTTAACAGCCCTATGAATAGCTGCTTCTACATTTTTATAAATTCCTAGTGACTTTGATGCAAGTAAATTTTATTTTTATTGATGACCTGTCAGAAATGCAGCAAGATTTAGTTTGTGTGTTCATTTCCATAATCACGGAAATGGCAGTGTGTAGAGATGTACTTGAAAGCTGAGGGACATAGGGTCTTTGTGTCACTGTGATATGTCTTCTGGTTTTGTTAATAATTATAATTATCTGTATGACAGTAATCTCCAACAGCCTGGCAAGACCAGTGCCCTATTGAACTTGTCACTAACTTAAAGGACATATAAAAATAACAAGTCAAGCTAAAGAATCATAGGAGAAACACAAATATGTTCAGCATTTTGCCCAAGGTAAAGCAGAATGTCGGCGGCAGAGTTCAGAACAGCTTCATACTTTTAAGTAATCCAGTCTAGAACATACTATCTCTGTTTTGTACTGTTTTACCCTAGAAGCAATCCTCATACTATCTTCAGATATTGTTATCTGAGAAGGATGGTAGGATTCAATGTCTGTTCTTAAAATGTAAAATGCTACAGTTTGGTATAGATAAATAGATAAATAGAACATGTTAAAGTACTGGAACTAAGGTGGTGTTTATACATAGGGTGGGGTATATTCATAGTGGAATCCCCAGACAGAACTCCTGCATTTAGGAAAGATATTTCAACTTTCTGCATTTAAACAGTTGTTCACTATCTATTGTTTTAAAGACAGATTTTGCTGCTCTTAATCAAATAATCCCCAAGAAATCTCTTCAACATATAGCAACTACTTAAGTGGCGGACTTCCTACAGACTGGTTATGTTCATTGGAGAATGCAGTCAGAGTAAAGGGGAAGTTGTTTCCTTTTCACTTTCAGATTTGTATTGTTGAGTCAGATCTCACCAGTTAGCTGAAGTAGTTCAAGACATACTGCTGTCATATGATAGAATTTGGCAAAATATATCAGAACTTAGAGGAGGTGTAATATAATTCTGATTTGTCTTGAAATCTCTTCTGGCTTGATTGTGTGTTTGATCTGTCAGTCACCTCCTGTTTCTTTTGGAACTGTATACCTACTCAACATGATTTCCTCTTAACAGTGGGAAGTCCAGGTCTTCCCAACATGTCTTGTTCCTTGGCATTTACAGACAACTAGTAATGTGAGTCTTAAAAATTCAGTGCAGCATCACTGCCTGTTTGAATGCTTGCTTGTATAGAAATTGCCATCTCTGCTCAAGTTCATTAGATAAGATTATTTCATTACTTCTATTTCAAACTGCCTCTTGCTTTGTGAAATTTGCCACTTGTGAAATGATTCCATTTAGAAGATTAGTTTCTGTAACTGCATATTGCTTTTCATTAAAATTTCGTGGGGCTTTTATTTAACATGTATTCTAGCCTTGTTTATATGGGACCTGTTGAAAGGAAAGTGGATTAGACCGTTTGAGCCATATATAATCCATTCCTTGTGGACTTCTGAACGACTGTTCCCTACCGTATGTCTAGTCTTAATTTTTTTTTTTTCCAGACTGTCTGTCTAGCTATCTATTAATCCCTCTGAATGTTTACAAGGAACCGGATTTTTGCATTTTCTGTAAAGTAAATTAGCATGGCTTTAATTCCATGATAACAAACTTGTTCCAGATCTCTCTTCAGCATACTCAACAGTTGAGTTCCGATTTTGCTTCTTACCGAAAGCACAATTTTGGATCTGGAATTATGCCGGTTCTAGTTCTCTTGTTTACGAGAGTTGGCTGCCATTAAGATGTAGATTTCTTCATTGTTTTTATGTGACTAAGGGTAGGTGTTTATTAGTTTTGAGACACAAATGTGTTTAATGATTTGTCCACTGTGTTAGAGCCAAGCATGGTATGGTTCCTACAGGAAGAATCTGTGTTCTACAGATTGGTTCTGACTGCTCATTGATAACGCTGTTTGTTCTGATTTTATTGTTTAAGTAGGCCAGCCTTTTGTTTTCCATTCTCTTCTATTTCTGCCAAATCACTGCGTTTACAGTAAGTTAATGCTTGGGTTTTAGTTCTTGCTCTTTCTAAGGGTTTATTGTGCTTATTCACCCATAGTACATAGGCCCATGACTTCATGGCACTGAATTTGCTTCTGGTGAGAGTTTGACCAGTTATGGGTTCCACAAGTTTGCAATGCCTTGTTAGGAGGACAGCAGGCGGTTATTTCATAGTACAGGTAAAAAATTATTCTGCATACATTGAACTATGTTACAATACAAAGCAGTCTTTCATCTGTCTATACTAAGTAAAAGACATTAACATTCTTTGCAATGTCAGTTAGGGACTGTAGTCAGTTGCATAATATCCCATAAACTGAGAGCTGTTTATAATAAATACATTTAATGTGTATGGTTGATATTTCAAAATTAAGCTTTTCATCATGAGTCTTTATTCTGAGTTAATATCTTCAAAGGCTAATTTGATCATGAAAATCTAGTTATTACTCTATTATGAAATGTAGTTGATAATTCAACACAAATGTCATGACTCACTGTTTATTATGTCTTAATGCTCTAGCTTTGATTAACTTTGACATAGCTGATCATAAACGGGGGAAGAACAATAAATATGGAGGCAGCCTTTCTTTGGGATTGAAAGGGACATCACAGCATGTTTTTGACTTTCAGTAAGGAAGTATACAATTCTTCGTTCTGCACTTGCAGATATGAGGCCACTTAGCTGTTGTGTTTTATTGGCTAAATGTATGAATTAAGCTCAGTAATAACAGCAGCAAGTATTATGTCCTCTTCTATAATAAGAGCCCTACTGTGTAATTGCTTAGATGGAGATACACTGACTATGCAATCTGTTGATGACTTGCTATTGATCCGAACTCTGTGTTACATTAGGGTATCTTGTTAACTGACAAGAGGAAAAAGAAATGTAAAGCAGATTAAAAGAAGGACAACCACCAATTAATTTGCTTCTCTTTTTTTATCAGCCCTGTACTGGTACCCTAACAATTAACATATTGATTTAAACTTGCTGTCTGATGGAACATGTTGGTAAGCAAACATGAAGTGACCAGAAGCCCTCTTAACTTTGGGCAACTGATTAAATTCTTATTTTTAAGCAAATAAGTGCAATATTGATGTTTTATTCTCTGTACGTTGCATATGAGCATTGCTTTTGGTCAAGTAAAGAAAACATTCATTTAGAGGAATCATTTGAAACAGGGACTGCTTTCTCCAGCCAAGATGTTCCTCTGATAATTAGCTGAGTAACATCATCACATCTTTGTATTGTGGTTACGTTGTTACTGTTTTTAAGTGGAGGCACAGAGGGGCATCTGCCTTCTGGCTGCTTATTAAATCCAGCTCATAACTATGAGTCAAAGTCTGCAGGTTTGGATCTTTCGGGCTTCTCTCTTCAGAAACTAAACTGCACATGAAGTGAGAGCATTTTTTTTCTTTAGAAAATTTATGTAGATTTTAATGCTGTGCAAGGAAAATCAGGTTCTCCACAAGAGACTTGGAAGCCTGGAAAGATTCCAACCAGTGATGGAAGTTACAGTCTTGTGGAGTTGGTTTGAAATTATTAAATGGGTGATTAGATCCTCAGGATACTCTCGTGGACTCTACATCTTGGAAACAATGAAATTAAGTCTCTTGCATGCTATTGTGAAGCTTCTGATTCGGCCTCTTTCAGCACTGCAGATGGTCTGTCACACCCCATCACCTAACGGTCCTTAGAAAAAACATTGCTATGTGAGGCATGAGGAAAAATATTATGAAATAGGGGAAATTAATAGGGCATCAGGAAATGGAGTTTTTTCTTTCTGTTTTACACAGCAGAGCACTACATTCCATAACACAGTGTTTCAGCAAACCTTCATGAGCTCTCAGTGAGCACATCATGGGCAATGGTGAAAATTACTCGCCTTAAAGGCAGGACTTAATTTCTGAGTGACAGAGATGGCACCACTTGTCGTTTAATGGAACTGAAATGACATACAGACTCTTTTATTAATGTTTCTCCATAGTGGTATGTTTCAGACCACAGTTCAGGATGTTGTTCTCTCTTGGATATCTGTAAATACTACTGGTTCCAGTCTGGCTTGTCTCCAGAGGACAATGTCTTTTGGCAGCAATGTGGCTGAGTTACAGTGGGCTGTGTTTGGGGCCGTTGTAAAGTACATGTTTGCACTCTCCAGCTTGTTGAAGGTGCATGGGACCTTGATGATGGGTATTTTGGCTAATACATTTTCTGTATTTGTTTCATGTTAACTCCTTAAATCTGGATAGCACAGATGTGTGTCACAGCTCTTCAGTTTGTATTTCCAGTGAAATGAATAGCATGACTGTGTCAGTTTAACAAGTTCTTCAGGACTGTTAAGGAATCTGCTGTGCAATTTCCTTGTTCTGTTTGCTATTCTCAGTCACTTATAAAAAAACCCGTTTACTATAGCTGTCTCATTTCAATAAGCTCACTGTGCATTTTCTTTCATAGGCAAGTCTTGTCTTAACTTTCTTCTGCATGGACTTTTCAAATTTGACTCTCAGCTTCAATATTGTGGTAAACAGTTCATGTAGTGATTAGAAATGTGCTTTCACCTGTTGTTCTCTTGGATCCCTGAAGCTTTTTCATTTCTTTGTGAAATGGGAAATAAACAGTGCAGTGGGGATGCCTCTGGAGAAGAGCAGAATGGGGCTAATTCTTCTTTGATCGTAACATTGACCTATGGTAATACTGTTAAGTACCTTGCTTGTTGGAAGTTTGCATTCATATCCAAAGTATTGCACTGAAGCTAATTAAGGAAATCTAGTTAAGAATCATTTCAAGAAAGCTGATGAAATGGAGATTTTTTTTCTATTCTGAGGGGGAGGAAGGAGAGATTGGAAAATAGTGAGAAGTGTTAATCAAATAGAGGATTTGGAAGAGGAGACAGTTTAAGTGCGCAGCTTGCTATTTAGATTTTCATCCTGGAGTTAAATATTCACAAATGTCTTCATAGGTATAACCTGGTGATCTCTATTTAAGCACCTGTTTCTTTTTTCTGCTACTCCTCAACTGTATCCTAAGTGAGTATACATTGTTGTGTTCCTTCAATCAACAAAGAGTTACAAGCATGGCTTGCGTTCTTTTATTTATGTTACATAATGGAGGAATTGGTTTTCTTGCAAGGCTGTGTTTTACAAGAAAGTTGGTAAGAGGGTAGATTTCCTTAGATCTACACTGGAATGGTTTAGGTTTCACTTCTCGAAAAAACCTGCTGTGAGAAGGTTTGGTGCTCATGTTTTTTGGTGAGGGGAGAATATACTTCTTTTCTTTTTCTTTATCTGGGATGAAGTCCAGAGGCAAACACTTCCCTGCATTACACATAGCTCATATACTGAGAAGAGCTCTGAAGCTCTCTCTGCTTGGGGTTTTCTTTGTTAACCAGTGAATGAACAATAAAGGCACAGAAAGGTTCAGTTTAAACTTCTGTTAAAAATGGGTGGTTCACCAGTTTTCTTAGGATGTACCTTACAAACTGTACCCAAAAATTGTCTGGCTATAGAACCACTTCAATTTTCAATATATCTCTGGAGTTTAACAATAATGAGCATGCAAAGACTTAAGGAGCTTGAACCAGTGTCACCTGTTTACTTGCATGTTTCTTGCTAGACTGAGAAAAACTGTCAGATGGTTTCAGGTTGGATTTCTTCAGATGCAATCCAATGCAACTCTGAACTATCTTCCAGACAAGGGTATTTCAGAGGCTGGCTGGGACCTGCTGTCTGAATCAGGTTAGCATTTCTGTTTGCTTTCTGCCTCAAGGCCATCCATTGCAGTCACAGCAATCCTATTTTCTGATTTGCCCTACTAGAAAATTTCACTCCCAACCCCACAATGTCAAGAAGAAACTCCGACTTGTGACACTTCCTGGCACCTGCTCTGAGGAATTCACCCCGGACTGGTGATGGTCTTTTAGGACTGCAGTCTTCATTGAAGCAAAAGGAACTCCTTGATTCTGTGGAGATAACTACCATGTTTTAATACTTCATACACTAATGCATATTGCTGGTCTTTTTTGTTAGAGAAAAGGAATTGCAGTGGAGGATGTTTGAGAAAAGGGCCTGCGTACATCTGAGGTGCTTATAAAAAATTTAGATGCACTTTTACCCCTGCATCACGGTGTTGTTTCTGATCTTTGGGCAAGCGGGGAAATGGTGGAAATTCAGAAGGATGCTACTTGTCATCTGCAGATGCTGCCCTTTTAATGGTGCAAATGTTTGTTTAACTTCATGGTATGAGTCTTAGGGCTTGACAGTGGAATTCGTTTCTGAAGCAGCAGGCAGTTACGGTAGCTTAAGGGCTAAAGGTTTCCTAGAGGCAAACAGTTCACAGCTGGGAAAGCATTGCTGTATCAAACAGCTAACACTAGCATTTAGCAGCATATCTGATAAAGGCTGAAGGGTGGCTGAGAATATCCTTATTGTCTGACTTGCTGTCTGACATGTTTGCTAACAGTCTAAGCTAACGATAAAATGTTCGACTGCCGACTACAGTCTGAGCATGCTCTCTTTTCCTTTGGGAAGAAGCACAGAGGTTGTGCCCATGGAATACAAGTTCAGCTACTTTATTCCCACGTGATTTAATGACCGGTCACATCATGCGCTGATAACTGTTCCATTTATAATGCATAACAATGCAGGATCGTCTCAGGAGGGTATAATTAATGTGGGATTCAGTTTTAGAAAACTGCTGCGTCCATTTTGAAGGTCTCTAATTATAGACCCAGCATGTTGTGTCAGAGAACAGGGTAATTCATTTGTTACTAGAAATGTTCCCATTCTCACACAAATATTTATTTTTTAGGGAAAAAGAGAGGGGGGAAAAAAGCTGTCAGATGTGAAATCCACTTTGCAATAGTGTAGTGGAGACAGCACGCATTTCTGTCTTTGTCAGAATTCTTGATAGAAGTAAAGCACCTATCAGTTTTCATGCAGCATAATCATTGTGCAGGAGATTGTTTTCCCCTCTCAACCACTTGCATTAATTGGCTGTAAACGTACACCATTTATTTTAATGGTCTATCCACTTATTTCTGATGTGGCATTTTGCTGTGGGGTTTTAAATAATTTCTTTCAGCTCCATTCTAATGCCCCTGGCTTTTTGACTGTTTTGATCTGAAAGCTTTTTTCAAGACTCTTTCAATGATTGTGGTTCCATGGAGAATACGGCACTAATCTTGGGGAAATTCCAGCTGTGGTGCTTGGCTTAGCTTTTGGTCACATATGACCTTTCAGGACGTTCTCAATTAAGTAATGGGAAGCTCAGGATCAAGTGTCAAGAGGTAAGTCACTTTCCACTGAGGATCTTTGATAGCATTCCCCAATTTACCACAGACATTCACATGGAAATTTCTAACATAATCTTACTAAGAGTAACAGTTCGTATGCAAGACAAGATCTGTAGTGCTATAAAAACCACTGTAAAATATCAGTTCTGAGATGGGGGTGGGAGGAGGCAATAATCGTCAACCAAAGATATTACAAAAGTGCGGTATGAAACCGTTGTCTTTGACTAATTATGAGATGTACCTGGCGGAATAGTGTGGCAAGGGTTTTTAGCTGTATTGATCCATATCACTGATGATCGTATGATGTGCAATATTAATAAAGACAGAATTACTTCTGGTTTGTGTTTTTGTTTTGATTCTCCTATGTTCTTGTGACTTCAAAGGTGTAACGGGTCTTTGGAGGAGCTCTTTGCTACTAAAGTAGTGCAAATAAAATGGTTACTCGTGTGTGCTAATAGGTTAATTGTCAGTTCTATCTCTGCTTGATTTTCAGCTTCTTTACTCTCTGAAAGGTGGTAAAATAAGGCAAAAAAATCCAGAGGCGTTTTCCTTTCTAAACCTCCTTTTCTAGGCTTCTGAAATGTATTTATGCACAGGCCTCCATCCTAACAAAGGACTCTTTGAGGGTCCTATGGTAGTCTAACATTCCCTTCTTTTACATGAAATTAAGGGCTGTGATTTACTGCAGTGACCTGAGTGCCTGAGTGCTCTCATTTACAGCTAGCTTTGTTTTGGTTTGGTTTGGTTTCGGGTTTTGGGGTTGGGTTTTTTTTGTGCCTCCTCTGGGTGCTTTAGTTATGCTAACATATTGCTGTATATGTGAGGAGTGGGCTGGTGTCACACAGCTCACAGTGATGGTCAGTGGAGTTACTGGGTGGAATTAAAGGAGTAGGAAGTTTTGATTTGCCTGTTTGGTTTTCTTTCCCTAGATGCTGAAGTCTTTTGCTTTTCATTGAGTGAAGAAGGGAGGCAGATTTTGTGGTGTGTTTTTTTTTTTTTTTTTGACTACTACATAGATTCATTTTAGATTTTCTTATCTCAAGTGATGGTGCAGGACATGGAGTGGAAAGGCCCAGTCAGCATTAGATGCTTGTGGACAGACTCTGAAATGATGACTGTCACAACTTGCTGCTCAGCATTCTTAGGAAATAATAATTTTTCTTCCCCAAATTCGGGGTGTATGTCCCAGCTCAGTTGTCCAAGCCGTTTCTGTTACCATGGGAAAGATATTCAAGAGCACAGAGCTGCTTAGTAGACCTTTATCTACCAAGACAAGGAGATATGCAACTCAGTTCCCCTATTGCTTGTTTCCATCCTTCCCCCTGTAGCATTTTTGACCTGCACCTGCTGTCCTTGTCTCTTTGCTGTAATTCTGTACATATCCTTGTGGCATTTAATGGTGGACTTAAGTAGAACATGTTCAGAGTTTCACTCTGTAGCTAGAGATTTTTAAATTTTCTTCAGCAGATACTGTTTAGGGTGCTGTTTCATAGAGAATGCTGTTTAAATCAAGGGGCCCTTGCTATTTTTCTCTTGTTGTGTTGAACACACAAAATCCCAGAAGCCTTTATTTTTTCATGAGGACACTGTTGGGTTAACCACAGAAGAAACCCTGCAATGCAGGTGATGCCCAGAAGCACAGAGTATGGCACAAGATCTAGCTTATTCTGTAAGACTGCTAATTAAAACACATATTGGATCCTGTTGGACTTCTTGCAGAAGAATCTTTTTGTAGGCGATTTGGCAGGAAGCTTGTAGCATATCGCACAATATGGGGCTTCTTCCACTTTCATCACTCCCTCTGCTGCTGCCGCCTTCTCCTCTCAGAATGTTTCTTCCGACAGGTGGTTACTGTGGAAAGCCCAGGATTCTTTTTTGCATGAAACATGGTATTACATCTTATTGTAAGGAGAGTGAGGCAGTTAGGGCTGCACAGCCTTCCCTGTACCTCCTGAGATTTCCCTTTTGGACATATTTCATAGACCAAAGTACAAGCTGGACTGAACTAGAATCTTGCACATGAACTCCCTCAGGAGGTGTATGATGGTCGCCATAAACTACTACACTGTCATGAATGACATCCCTATTCATGGTGAGCACTGCTGAAAACCTGCCACAGAGGTAGCCAGCAGGGTTTCCTAACCATTGGTGGTGACAGGAAGAGGATACAACTCACAGACTTCTCCCTGCTATGGTCTCTGGAACTCGCTTCCTATTTTGGAGTTTCCTTTCTTCGTTTTTTCTTCTTTTTCCTTCTGTAGGATCTGCCTTTTCTCTACCAGGTGGTGATTATGTGTGGTGGAGGAAGGCTGGACTGGCTACCAGTCTACGGTGAGAATGCAATAGAGGATTTCAGTTAGACCTTGTTTAATTGGTGACTGTCTTTACTGATTAGCCTGTTTGTAAGGAATTGCACAGGTGCGTCTCATGGAAGCTGTTATATTACAGAAAGTGTACAAATCCATCTTAGTAAAGTAAGGGAACTTGTACAATAAAAAAAGTGCTGCCTGAAAAAAAGCCCAAATCTGGAGTGAGGAAGAAGCAATTGATTCCTTTGCTTTCCTTAAATCATGATCTGATTTATATTGGCCCGACCTTGAGCGTTACATTATTTTTCTGAAATTTTATCCAGCCTTTAGCTAGATTAGCTTCAAAGTAAGAGATGAAAATGCAGGTTTTTTTGCAGAACATTGTTGTGAAACATGGTGTGGTAGTGCAGCAGAGAGACAACACAGAGGGTCTGACTGAAAATGTCTTTCTGGCTTGTTCCTATTTATTATGCTTGGCATACAGTATAAACCTACCGAAAAGTAATGGAATTACCCTTGGCAATGTAATTCTTTTGCTTAGTGGTCTGTAGTGCTTGCCATTGTTTCAAGAAGTTTTTCCACTCAAATCTTCAGTGTGATGCTCCCTTCAATGCAGCATTACAGTTGCATTGCTTTGTCATCTTCTGTCTCTTTTTCTTCCTCTTATTTTTATCTGTCCTTGTCTGTCTTGTCCTTCACTTTACCAGAAACAAAACATCCTTTGTGGCTATAAACTCAGCGTGCCAAATAGTTTGAATAACTGTAGCACTCCAAGAGTGAATGTAAAACATAAAAGCAACAGTAGATTCCCTTTAATGCCATCCTATAACAACAAGAATTCCCGGTTTAATAATTGGGGCAGTAGAATGGTTGACCTCGTTGTTTGATGCAACCATTAGTTTGCTTGGCTTGGTTCAAAGTCTGCTTGCATTCTGTGTTTAACTTTGCAGCCAGTAATTTAGTGTTAATGATGCTGCATTCATTAACATCCCAATGAGACCTCTTTTCTTTTTCAGCTTTTCTTCATAGGGCAAATCATTCAGTTACCTGAGTCTCTGGCTTAATACATGCTTGCGTGAAGCATGGGTTGTTTTACTGCCCTTGCTGTGCGCTGTGAAGGGAAGGGCCCTGAAAGCAAATCTGTTAGTCATTTCTGTGGCTGCAGTTTGCATTAACACTTCTGTCACACACACACAGGTAAACAAATAATTTGATGTTACAATATTAAGAATGCTAGTTAGCATTATCCTTAACAAGATTCTGCGAAGCTTTTGTTTCATTATTTTCAGACACATTTCCTGTTGTAAGCTCCTAAATTGTGTTTGCTTCTTTGTGAGTATTCACTCCCTTCACTTACTGTTTACACACGCTGGTTTGCTTCTCTGTAAGGTTGTTTGGTTGTTACTGTGGATTCGTTCTGAGCATTAGATAGTTAACAGATTTCCCTGCACTAACATTTTTCCTTAGAGATGAAAGAGCATAGATCACACAAGAGAGAAGAGAAAAGAAAAGAAAAAAGAGAAATTATTCTGTGGATATTTCAAAAAAAAGACTGGACTTAGTAACCAGATTGAATCTGAGGCCTCACAGCACTTCTAGATCACAGGGAAGAAATCTGCAGTGAAAATAAGGCAGCCCAGCTTTTGTAGTGTATGTGTAGTTTCACAGTCTGTTAACTTTCAGAACATAATTGCATTGTCTGCTACGTATTACTGATTTCTGCTGAGTGATGCAGGTAATTGCCAGGGGCTCCATCAAAGCTTTATTTTATATCTGAAATAGTACTGGGGCAGGGGGAGACAGCGTGAGTAGGCTCCAGGGGTTTAGGTTAGTAATTTATGTATATGGAAAACATACTACACACCAAGATAGGCAGCCATGGTTTGTTCTTAGGACCAAAATCTGTTCTCTTATCAGGGAAACAGGGACCCTGCTGACATTGGACATCCTGCTGTTAGAGACTTTCTGTGCTCCTGGCTAAGCATGTCTACCTAGACACCAGCTGGCTGAGCTGCTAGACAAAGCCTGCTGACATGCAAATGTAGATCAGGTATTATCTGGCTCCTCCTTCTACTTCTCACTTGAGTGTGCTAGAGATGTCTGTATGGAAATCTGAGCTAGCAGCTGTCTTTGGGGATCTTAGATAAGTGTAAAGCACTATGGCCATTGTTTGAAAGTCAGCTTCTGCTCCTGCCTGTGCCCCTGAGCTGATCTGTGATGTCAGAGAAGCCAACTACAGCTGTTACTATTTCAGATCATTCATTCTTTAGGATGTCTTTCAGTGTGTGGCATCTGTAGGGAGGCTTGCAACCCTGATGCTGAATAAGTAATCATAAATAACCCTAAGACCATAGGCTGGGAAAAGAGAACCTGTGTGTTCAAATTGAGGCTCCATGCAATTGTGAGCTGGGAGTCTGCAAATCTGTGGTGAGAATCAGGCGTTTATATGAGTTTTGGTTCCTAGCATCTCGTTAGTGCCCAGGACAGCAAAGAGCTATCAGCTAAAAAGGTTTGTGACATGCTGAAGGTTTACTGAGGTTGAACAGGCAGTTTTACAGAAACTTGCTAAGCTCTTCCTTTTGTTACCTAATCAGAAAGTAACTCCTGAAACACACAAAGTATGTTCAAAGAGGAGACATTGCTTTATTCTGCACAGGGTGCAAGGTGGAAGATTGCCACAAATCAAGCACACCTACTGAGGTTTTCAGTTCATATTTATACACTACAGTTAAAACACCACGCCTAATACATATGTTCCGCCTAACTATTGCATATTCATTATGTTGAGCAAGCATGACGTGTTGTTCTCTTGAGTAATCATCCCAGAGTCGTCTATGCCTGCCCGGGGGTCTGTGGTGGTCTTCGGGGGTCTTCGGGGGTCGTTTGGGGAAGAATATCCCTACTCCTTTTGTCCTTTTATGGTCCTGCATCATCTGAGGACACGAGGGTCTTTGTTTCTCTTGCCAGCCCCTCCTTTCTCAGTGCGGAAGGAGGATGTATGTCCTTAATTAGCAAGTCTGTGACTCCTTAAGCATCATCTATTGTAAGCAGAATCTTAAACTAGATAAACTTTACCTTGAGTATACGTAATCTAAACAGTCCTTGAATAACAAACATACCACACTTCTCATGTTTTGGGTTTTTTTCTGTAAGCTATCATCTCCTTTTTATTTGTTAATCTTTTGAAGGCTTGAGGCAACACTTTAAGGTTCCTTTCTGACAAGCATCTTGTACCTATTGACATGAGTGAACTACTAAACGTGAAAGAAAACACTTAGATGGTTGCTTGTGCATTTATGAAAGCACATTGGCCAAATTTGTTTGAATAAAGAACTCTCATCAGTTTCCTAGTTTTATTGGGTAGTATGGGGAATAGTTACTGAAGGACAGAACTAGGGATGACAGATCAATTCACCTAAATATTTAGCCTTTAGTTTTCGGTCACACTGAAAGCTACTTCATATTCAGAAGGTGGCTTGCCCACAACTTGAACTTGGTGTTAAAAATTTCATTTCCAAGTTATGTGCTGCAGAAATAAGCAAGCTTCTGGAAAGTTTTCACTTGCCAGTGACTTCCCTAGTTGTTGCCTTATCTACTAAGGAGCCACAGTGAATTTCACTTATGCAGAATAATGCTAAGCAGGGCAGAATTTGAAATGTGCAATCTGATTTTTGAAGGACCAAGGAATCTGCATTAGTATCCCATCTGCTGCTTCCTAAGCTCAAGGAGGAAGGGCCTTATGTCATGCCTTAAGGCAAATTTTGAATGTTTTCCCTATGGGTACAGGAAAGAAGGCTTCAAAACAAAAAATGTCTCTTCGTAGTCATGAGTTAGTGACCAAGTTTTATTTGTCTAGAAGAATTGGGATAGTTTTCCTATCAGGAAATTAGAAGGCATTTTGTTGGTTTGTGGCATGGTACAAAGAAGTGCTTAGACTCTCTAAAAGGTATCTAGAGAGTGGACAAAGGCCCTCACCTATGTTTATGACCATAGCAAAAAATTAATAGGCAGATAGAGCAGTGAATGTAGTGCTGTAGTCCCACCTGTTTTGTTTTGATTTTATTTTTCCCCTCCCTGTTTTTTCTGACATTGCAAATGTAGATCTGCTTTTGGGTTTTTTTTTGGCAAAAATCTGCTCTGGCATTATTGGAGTCACCGTGTCCAAGGTAAGGCCACTATGTAAAGAGTACTTGCTGACGAGCTTTATTGTTGTTGGTGAAAATCATTGCAGCTTTACTTCCTGCTTTGGAAACTTCTGGTTTGGGTATAGCCTTCTTATTGGATTGACCCAAGCAGAACAGAAGCAATTTAGGTTTAGTGGACATGTTTGTCTTCCCATCAAATTACTCTTGGATAAGAAATGTTTATTATTTTACTTCTCTGGTTTGCATTGTCTTCATGCTTCTTGCAGACTGTACTAGCTGCTTTTCTCTGTGACTTCTGGGGAAGGAGAGTCATCTAGCACATGTTCATAGAATTTCATTGTGGAATACAGAAATACATTGTAGCTCAAAATAAACCCATTCATAGCTCTTGACATTGGAAGAAAGCTTTCCAGACCCACTATGGTCTTCATTACAGCAAAGAAAGCAGTTGTTAGTGGCAGGAGAAATTTATTCAGGAGATTGCTATTTCTGCAATTTCAGAGTTGTGCAGCTGTGTAGGGGGACTTGATAATATACTAGCTAGGGGCCCCATCTGTTTCTAATAAAACACGTAGGAAAAAAAAATAATGCAAAAGTAGCAGGCAGGAGCAGTTGCGTAGTGCAGATTGGGAGGCAAGTCCCAGCAGTTGTCTGCTGCCAGTTTCCCCTCCCTCCCTTTTTGTATCTTCATAATGAGAAGTGAGTGTCTAAGGAGGGATGAGAGATACTGCACTTTTTCCTCTTCCTTTCTTTTTTTTTACTAAGAATATGGATTGTTATTTCTGCCCTGAATGCTGTCTGAAAAATGAGCTGTAGGAGAGTACATTCCATTCCTGCAGTCCTGGGAAACCAAGGAGCAATGGATCTCTTTCTAAGCCCATGCAATGTTCAGTACAGTAGCCTCCAGCACAGGTTCAATCCTGTTTCTACAGATTTAATGTATAGGTTACTTATCTGCTGCTGAACTTCTTGAAATGCCTGGTCATAAGATATACCCAGGCAGATCAGGTGGGAGTTTTAATGGAACATTTTTCACCTCTACAGAAGTTCAAAAATGAGTAGTATAATTTAAGGCATAAGATAATGAGATTATTTTAGGAAAAAATTGAAACTCTTGTTTGCCTTGCTTTCATATGAAAGTCACAGACTACAGGCAGCAGTGTACCAGCTATAACTTATTTTTTCAATTTTTCTAGTTTTGCAACGCAAAGTCCATAACATAACTGTGATTAGTTGTAGTAGAACCAGTCACAGATGGGATGAGAGGCAGTTGAGCCAGAAAGTTTGTGGACTCTGATATCCTGCATTTAAATTTTTAAGGCATTCTGATGGAATTGGGCATCTCAAACCTGTTGCTTTCAGTGGGAGCAAATTAATATTACTTTTCTGTTATACTGAATTAGCTTTGATGTCAGTTCTTCCTTCCACACGAAGGCACCTTGAGACAGTGTAAAATGGGAACGTAAGGTCCGTCTTTGCCCTTCCATGGCTATTAACCTTCTGTTGTCTCACTGAGTCAAACCCCTATCTGAATTATAGTGGAAAGTATGCTTGTCCTTGACTGCAGTGATAATGCCTTGATGTGTGTTTGTAATGGATGGTATGTGTTTATACTTGGACTCCCAGGAGATGGATGCTTTCAAGTCTGTTACCATCCTGAGCTTTGATTTTTTGCTTAGAAATGCATGCCATATAAGGATTAGGATCTTAGTATATGCAGTGTTATGTGAACATATGATAAAAATAACAGGTGATGCTTTTGGAAAACCTGATTTCTGTTGGAGCAAAAGAGGGCAGAATTGGAATGGATTGAGAAATGAAAAGAGAATAAGGAATGTAATGGGTGGAAACAGCCTGGAAGTTGAAGAGACTCTCCTTGTTTTCCTGTTCCAGAGTCCAGAAAGGCATTCTAGGCCTGTACATTCCCCAAATGGCAGGTAGTCCAAATGAAATACTGGTGGTGATGTCATATTGCCGTTTTGGAAAACAAGTAGGCTTCTGGTCATTTCATCACCAGTGAATTTATGATCTAGAATCTAAGGTTTCGTTAGATAAATCAAGCATAACAGGCAGAACCTTAACTACTGAAACAGATCACTTTGGGAGCAGAGAGTACTTCAGAAGTGCTCCAGTGCCCTTTCAGTAGAAGGAGCAGTCCAGGCCTTGTGCCAGATTGAAATTTGCAGGTGCTGCTTGCATGGCGGTAACACTGAATGAAACCCAGGACTCCACCCAAGTGATAACTGCATATGTTTTAAGACTGTAAGCTTTACACCATGTAGATATTTAAGGAAATGCTTTACTGTCTTACAGTCTGTGTCATATCAACTCTGATCCTAGTTTGCAAGGACTTGGAAGTCTAATGGTATAATGAATGAGATCCTTTTGTAATACAGACAGCAAGTCAGTCCAACTGCAATGTATGTATGACTTGTAGGCACAAGGATATTAGGTTTACGTTCATTGAAATAAGGGCGGTTTCTTTTTCTGTCATGCAGTATCCGAATGGCATAATCTGTGAGCAGGTGGCTTCTGTGTGCCAAATGAAATAGAAGCAAGGCTGCTATTGTCAGAGTGATTTATGACGTGTTACTCAGGTGTCTCTGAAGGAATTAGGGATGTGCTTGAGAAACAGCTGGCTGAGGCACCATCCACACAAAAAAAAAGAGCAGTGCTGCAAAGCAGAAGCAGCCATTTGTGAAACTGATACTAAGTATTCCCCACTCGGTTGAAGTGTTTGCTCATTTTAATAATCAAGGGGATGCGCAGCTTTGGATTTGTTCGGTTTCTTGTTTTCCCCCTTTGGCTCAGAAGTACACGGGTAATAGCTGATTACAGCCTAGGAACGAAATTACTGTACCTTTGCACATTAGATCCAAACTAGCCACAATTAATAATGTTGTGGCTGAATGAAGTAATTCCTGACAGATTTTGCATTTCTTCCTTCTTAGATCCTTCAAAGGAGGATATAAGCATAGTGGTCCTTTCTGACCTTAAAATCTATGGGTTTAGGAGGAAAAAGAAAAAAAATCTATATATAATCTTTCTAGGTGTAATCCAGAAAATTGGCATGAGTCCTAGTTTTCACAGGCAGTGACAAAGGATTATTTCATGTGCTTGGTGGGCAAGGGATGAGGGAGGATGGCTTTTTCTTTCTGTGGGAATTTTTTTCTTGATATGTTATTGGTGCTGATGTTTTTGTAATAGTTTTTTGCCAGGTCTCTGAAACCTATTCTTTATGACTGGCATAAAATAAAAATACTTCACAGGAAATAGAAAACAGCAAATTGTGGTGCTAAGATAGATGAGTTAAATTCTGATCTATTGATTGGGAACACTGTATATTCCATGCTCTTAAGGCAAATGTTACTATGGCTCTTTTTGTTTCAGTAGGGTTTGTGGAGGTTGCAACATCCTCTCAATTGTAACAGGACATACTGTGACACTAGGGTCTCCTTTTAAAACAGGAAGGCCCAGACACGTTTAATTAGTGTTACTTGCAAGCTCTAAAGAGTGCATCACACAGCTGCAGCAGTAGACACGAAGGATGAGAGACATTTATTATAGCTTAAGAGCTTTGTTGAAGCAACCGGTCACTTCCAGCACGTGTTATTGGGGTGGATTTCGGTCGATTCTTTTTTTGGTACTGTCTCAGTAACAGAATGAATGGGGACTTGCCATGAGGAATGTTCAGTTCTCTGCATCTGTTGCCACTAAGGAACTTCTGGGGCATTGCTTATCCCGTCAAGGTTTTCTTCTACAACCTAGATCTGCTCTTTCTGCTTTCTAGCTCCTTTCTGGCCTTACTTTGCCCCACAGTTTTCCTCAGCCTTATTATGCCTTCAGTTTTGACAATGTCCTCCTACCCACGTCTGTCGCAGCAGTCCACACAGCAGGCTCTGCTGTGCCATAGGTTACATACTCCCTCTCGTGGCTTATTCAGAATGGTGCTGCGTAAGAGAGATAACACCGTTCTTTAACAGTGCTGAAAGAGAAGTCATCCAGCCAGTCAGCGATGCAGTTCTCGTCATGCAGTGGCAGCCCTCTGATTAGCACACTGCATTTCGGTAGTGGATGAGCTTTAGTAGGTGTAATTATATACTACTGATAGAGATTTTTTTTTTTGTTTAAAATGCAAAACAAATAAGTAATTGCATTAACCTTTTACTGTTGATTCGAAGAAACTAACTCAGTAGATGCCCCCCCCCCCCCCCCCCACCCCCCCCCTTCTCCTTGGAAGGAAAATGTTTAAATAATTTCTGGTCCCCACAATGAAATGCATTTTATATGCTGTATGTTTCTGAAAACTTTTCTGAAGAGATTCTTGTTTGGTCCTTACTGACATATTGTATGCATGCAGTGGCGACACTCTCATTCAGTGATTCTCAGTGGGAGGCAGCTGCTGCACTAACTGCCCAGTTAACCTTATACATATTGGAGAACTGAGTAAAACAGATTCTTTGCAGAGATGTCAGCCATTGCTGCTTAGACCTGAAAATTTGTAATGCTGATAATAATTCTAATCAGAACAATAAAAGATGTGGACTGGACTGCAGTCCCTTTTGCTCTTGGTTCAGGTAGATTGCTTTCAATGTTTAAAAACAACCAGCTATTAGGTTGTAGCCCTATGAGCTGAGCCCAATTATTGTGCTACTCTGCAAATGTGCTCCATTACTTAAGGGTGAAACGTGCAAGCTGTAGTTAACCAGTCTCCACAACCTTCTTTAAATATTATGTTTGTTCTCAGTTATTCTTATAGTATTTATTTGGTTGGTTAGTAAACTGAGAAGCCCCAATGCATGTGAGTGGCTGTAGAACACAGAAATTTTATACCTTTATCTGATGCAGTTGTTTTACTTGTCTCCTGTCAGATGACTTGCTCTGCTGGATCAATCATTGGTCTGTCTTGATAGGGCAGTTTGTTTATAGCCAAGTTTTCTCAGGGAAAATGTGGCTTGGGGTACTTAATGGAATAGTGATTAATGCACAGTGAGGAATGCATGTCCATCTACACTCAGGAATGTATTTGTCATATCCAGGTTTGTTTGTTTGTTGTTTTGTTGTTGTTGTTTTTCCCCAGTCGTGGGATTGGTTTAGACAGGTGCATATTCATTGCTTCTGTGGAAGCTGAAATGCAATTTATGTCATTTGCAGCTGGAATTGCTGAGGTTTGTCTTTTGCTTCCTTTTGGATTCCAAAGCAGTGACCATGAAAACTCACTGGCATCCTGGTTAAGTTAACATGGTGGAGCCCATACTTAGCTCTTGTTGCTACCCTAAAAGATGGATGAGGAGACTGAAGTGTAGGACTGTGTGAATCTTTATGGGAATGTAAGAGAAAATAATGAAGCTCATGTGCAGACAAGTTGAATTATTTGAATCTCTTGTCATTGTGAAATACAGATAAAGGACTAAGCTTAGTGGACCTGAGTAGGAGATGGCACTTACAGACATGTCAGTCGTGTCAGAAGTAGCTCACAAGTGATAAACATTATTGATAGAAGCATTCAGACCTGAACTGTGTATTTTGAAGGATGAGAAAAGGACCTTGCAAATAACCAAAGGACTGTAGATATTAAGGAGCATGCCTTGTTCCATTTCCAGATGGAAATTGTTGGAAACAAGGTACTCCAGTTTTATACATGCTCTTAAGCACATCCAGAACCTTTTACCAAGGGTAGTCTTCATACTGCCTGTCTTCACATGTATGCTGACAAGAGCCTCACTACATTTTGCTGACTGGCAACATTGTGTTCTACCAATCTAAGTTTTGTAGTGTACTATTCAAGTTCCTTTTTACGTAAATGGTCTCAAGGATTTGAATTGCAGCACCTGGGAAAGATGGTGTTTACCGTATTTAATCTTCATGTGTGGTACTTGCATTGCATTGGTCTGAGTCTCTGATAAAGGTATCTGCTTTAGCTTGTAGTAGAGGTCAAGTCTCCAACTCTTAACTTTAAAATAGGCTTACTCTTGTTTGGTTTAACTTGACTAAAAAAGCTTCATGGAGAGCAGAATTAAGGTTTTTTGATGTTTCCCTATTTCATCTCCAACAATTAGCACAAAAAAACTTAGACGTAGAATATAGCAATTAGTGTAGGATCCTTAGCAGAGAACTCCAGCATGGCGTTTTATGGTATTGCAGTGATGCAGGGCAGTCCTTTGGGCAAGACTTTTGTCCATCCTTTGCAGCTAACATCTAGCAAGGTTATTTGTTTATGTGGTAGATCCAAAAGGCCTGCTAGTGCTAGATATAGATTATGGTGAAATAATAGCTCCTGCACAAAGGTCTCCCATGCTTGTTTTAGTTATTTATCTCATATCATTTCAGTTGTAGAGTAATTGCTTCCATATATTTATCTATCCTCACAATTCCCTCCATGAGATAGGTCCCTTCTCTCTTTGTTCATCACTGGAAACACCTATGGAGGCCTGTAGGTCATGATATAGTTTCTGGGTAGGAAGTAGGAACTGCTTGGACCCTAAAACCTGGCCTTACTGCAGGGAGGTCTCAGTTAGTTGCCTGGACACACTAACTACTGCTGTTGTGGCTTTCAAAGCAGATTGGTAATGGGAATTATTGATCACCTCTGACAACTTCATTGTATCCATTTAGTTTTTATGTAGTACATCATCCTCAAAGCTTCGTGAGAGACTGTTGTACTCTTCATCCCTATAGTCTCTGGAAGGCTCTTTTTGCACTTTCCTGCTCAGCTGTTTCTCAGTCTGAAATGAATGCAAGAATTGGATGGGTAGAGACTAACTTGTGTTAATTTTGGACTCGTGTTGCTGGTGATTATTTGCATAGCTGTGGATCTGGGTGAGGTTAGGAAATGTAGTACTGGGACTTTGGCTGTAAAAACAAATATTGGCTCTTGATGATGGAGATAAAAGGCAGGATATTGTATCTGGGAGATTCAGACGGTTGCATATCTCACTGTTCCCTGGGGACTTTTTATAGTAAAGAGCAATTAATAATGGTAACAATGATTCCGAAAGGCTTTTTAGTGGTATATTATCTTTTGCTATTTTTAATCATGGCAATACAATGATACTTGGGTTTATTCTTTCAGCAAGTCTCTACATTGATTACTTTGTGTGTGTCTTTTTTTTTTTTTTTTCCCAGTTTGAGGACATTTTTGTTGTTCTTGTACTCTCAGAGGACATTTGTCTTATTCCTACTGCATTTTCTGTTCTGCTGTTATGTAAGAGTGGTGGTTTTTTCTTATGCTATTGTTTCACACCCTGGAAAGTAGAAGGGGGTGTGAAAGGAAAGATATTTAGCAGGAATCCTCAGGTGGCCCAAAGATCTTTGCCGTCGCAGATCACTGCAGTCAGCTTGGGCAGTGCACTCCAGCTGAGCATTCTTCAGGCAACCTGCCCTGCTTGCTTTCAGTGTGTAGTTCCTGCGCTACAGTTGCAATACAAACATTGCAAGTAGCAGCAAAATGTGGTAAAGCTAACTACATTAGCCCTGATAGCTGCTGTGTGCAAGATATGTGTGATAAGAGGCTGTCCCCAGTTACATTACAAGCAACACAAGCTAAGAAAAAGACAATACAGTCCCTATTTTACAGTCAGAGAATTGAAACAGATTGAAAGTGAGATGGTAAAGTCTGTATTGCACTGGCATCTGATTGATTTCAGTAAGATGTGGTGAAGAGTTAATTTGGATATGAGTGAGTGGCTTAGAGATGCACATACAGAGATAGAAAAGCATTAGAATAGACCCAGAGGTTTGGTCTGCTCCCCACTATGTTGACCGTGGATCCATCCTAGGACTGCAAGGTAACTTGTTACTATACACCCAAATAACTGCTGGGCTGAATGGTTGGCTAATAATTCTCCACTCGATGCTAGTCAGAAATAGCTTTCTTTTGTCTCTTCCATCTCTGGTTGCAAAATACAAGGTGAACATTCAATTTACGCTGTTGCCTACAGAACTTTCTGATCTTAAAGGCTGCTGGCATTTGGCTGGTCACCTGCCCTGCCAAAAGGCATTAGTAGATCATAGGTATGATTGCTGGTTATGCCAAGTTTTGAAGAAAAAGAGTAAGTTGGAGAAATTTGCTTTTTAAGACTAATACAGGAGTTGGTCTTGGTAGGAGAAGTAATATTAAATATCACATAAACAGAAATGAATTCTTCACTTGGGATTCATTTGGTGTTTTCTTCCTTGAGCTGGCCAAGCAGACAAGACATAGGTTCTGTTAAAAATTCTGCTAGCTAAATGTCAGTGGGTTCAAAGTGTCATCTCTATCTGCACTACAGAAAACCTCCCGTAAAGCACTATTTTAACACATTCGTGATAAACAGTATTTTATTCATTTCAGCATTGAAGTTCTAACAGTCTAATAGCATCTTGCTTGTGTTCTTTATTCCAGGAGTGGCTGCATTAATATTTCTTCTCATTTTTTATGATAAAAAGCATAGGGCTAACAGAGGGGCAGGGAAGGATAGTTGAAGTAGGAAACTGTTATGTTAAGAGAAAAATGGAAATGTTTTAATAACTGTTCTGGCTTTAAAGCTTAGTTAGATCCTCAGGTTTCACAGAAGAATTGAATTGGAAGTGTTCTTTCAGTTGTCTGAAGTTATTAACATTCATGGGTCAAATGAATGATAATGCCAAGTCAACATCCTGATTATTTTTTTTTTTCTTTAGAACAAGAGATAAAGGTGTATATGTGTTCAACAATCATCTCTAGATTTTGGAACTTGTAGACCTCTTAGCAAAAGTTACACCAGTGAGTGCTTGTTAGAATTAAGGAAATTAATATATGCAAGGGAGCTTTAGAAGACAGGAAAGTCCTCAGGCTTCATGGTATGCTCCAGGCCCAGCCATTAGTAAGTAGGGGTCAGGTGTAGTCTGTCCCTGGATATACATTATCCTAGGGATTAACCTTGCCTACTTCTATTTCAAAAGCTGGTACTGAGTATCGTTTGAGACCAGCTATTGCACCTCACTCATCCATATTGTGGCAGAACAGAAGGGCCACAGTTACAGACCAGGGTACTGTTGTGATAAGTGCTCTTTAAATCGCAAACAAAACAACAGTCCCTGCCCTAAGGAGCTTAGCTGCAATTTTAGTCTGTATAATCCCTTGTGACAGTTCCTATTTTCCTATTTAGGGAACACATCTCAATAAAAAGATCTGATCTTTGAAAGTGCAGAGCAGGCATCAAACTTCTCTTGACATTAGGTGTTCAGTGCAGAATATTGGGCCACTTTGTAAATCTAAATAAGGATTTGGGGTTTGAGATTTTTCATGGAACCTGAAGGAGAAAAGCTTCTTTAGAGAAAGCTTGCCTGTGACCCTTAATTTAAGCCCCAATATTCTGAAAATTCTGGTTACCACTCTAGTATATTAGAGTATATTAGCTCTTTATGTTTAATTATATTATCACTAATTTCAAGCTTTTGCTGTCAGAGCGGGCAGCAATTATAGCTGAGAGCCAACTGAATTTTCACCAATTACTGAACGGTATCAGATAACTGTTCTTATTTTTCCTGCATGTGAGGCATAGCTTTTTTTAAAAGCAAATGTTGTATCTTATAAAAGCTTGAGGCTGGATTCTCATCATCTTTATTCAGATGGAGTAATCAGCCACTAAATAAAACTATAAGCCAGCTTCATTAAGAACACCACAGGCCTGTCGCATTATTGCAGTAATCAAGACACTTGCAGACTTGCTTCTCCTGCTGATTTTATTACACTGAGGAGATAAAGTTTAGGCAAGGCAGAGCCATTTCGTGGTCAAAATCAATGAAGAAGGAGGGTAAGCAACTGACATTACTATGGAAACAAATGCTGCATCCTAGGAAAGACTTGTAGTGGTGCAGGGAATAACAGTAGCCTACTTCAGAGGGGAGAATGGGCAGAGAAGCATACTGGTGTTGTGTGGGAGTGTTCTGCAGAACACAGAGGGACTTCATTGCTTGTGACAGGCAGCGAACTTCACAGGCCAAATTGTTCAGATATTACCCTCCTGTGAAGAGAGGTTCTGGAGGAGACAAGAGTGAGCTAGAACAAAAAATGTGAGCGCAGCTGAGTGCAAAGCTAGAAGAAAATAAAAGTGATGGATTCATGTGTGTGGCTTGACCAGGCTGATTTTGCTTCCCTAGGATTATAGATTTGCGCTTACATTTTGATCAGTAACTTTGGTAGAGTTTCAGTGGTTTTAGCACAGATTAAATAGTCCTATTTTATAAAGTCTTTATGGTTTTAATACAAGGCTGCCTCTTGGTAATCTTGGTGATTAGCTATGGCTTAGGCTGAGTTCTCATAATCTACAACTTTCACCTATTATTTTTCTTCCCATCAAAACTGCTTTAGTAGAGAGTTCATTTTGTATGAGTTATTTTATGTGTGCAGTATAAATCATACATGCTGAACACTTGATGCCTGAAGCCAGTACTCTGACTTAAGTCATTCAAACTCCACCCAGAGAGACCGATGTACTGAGGAGATGTAAATCACAGTACAGTACTAAATGAATAAAGGTAACGAACTCTTAACGCATATTTGTGCCTAATGAGTTAGGATCTGTGTAGCGGAGTTGCACAGTAGGGTAAGAAGATGAATCTGTATATGTTTGTGACTTCTTTTATTTTGGGTTTTTTTTCAGAGGGCTGTTACAAAAGCAGTGTCAGATGAAGCACTTGGCAACAGCAGCACGAGTCTAGTTCCCTATTATCCTGTATTTTACTGCACAGGAAGAGGTGTGAAAATCCAGTTGAATTTAGAGTGCACTGAAGGTTCTCTTGATGCTTACATGGAGTAAATTACCAGAGGGCATAAAAGGATACCGGATGAGAGAATCGGGCCATACCACTAAGAACTCTTGGTTCGAGGGCTCTGTTTGGACACCTGTCTACCTGGAATATGTTTGTCTGTCTTTAAGGGTTTGAGTCTAGCAAATCTTGGATACACCTGATCATGGCAGTGATCTGAAAGCTACTCAGCAGGAGCTCTGCAAACTCAGCTAAGTCTTGATTGGGAAGCCCAGCAAAACCTTTGAGTTCAGCAGGATTTTCCTTTATATGGTGCGTGGAGGTGGTGTGTGGGATAGCTGTAGCTTTGCTTAGGGTCTGCCTGTGAACTTTCACTCCCTCCCTTTCTTCCTCTTGGACACACAGTTTAAGGTGACCTATATTTTAATACAGTTTAAGGTGACTAAAAAGTCAGGGGGACAGACTTTTTACTAGGGCCTGTAGCGATAGCACGAGGGGTAATGGTTTTAAACTAAAAATAAGGTAGATTCTGACTAGATAAAAGGAAGAAATGTCTTAACGATGAGGGTGGTGAACACTGGAACACGTTTCCCAGAGAAGCAGTGGATGCCCCATCTCTGGAAACATTCAAGGTCAGACTGGATGGGGCTTTGAGGAACCTGATCTAGTTGAAGATGTCCCTGCTCATTGCAGGGGGGATTGGACTAGATGACCTTTAAAGGTCCCTTCCAACCCAAACCATTCTATCATTCTATAATTCTATGATATTTGTTTTATCTATTTTCTCAGTTGCAGAAGCTATGAACAGCCACAGATCTCCAGCCCTCAGGCTTTTCTATTTTTCTCTCTTTATACATACAGCTTGTGTTTGAGAAGAGATGATTGTGTAGTGCAGAGGGTGTGTTTTCTAGGGAAAAACTGCAGGCTAGGGTCTCAACAGTAACAGCTGTTTTCGAGTCCAGTTTCTCTTATAACGACTGTTCCTCACAATCCAGTGACAGCTTGCAGCTGTCACACCATAAGCATTTTCTCTGATGGTGACACAGATACCAGCCAGTGTAATTGTCCTTGGCCTAAGTGTTCTTTTCGGAAAGTGATTTTTAAACTAAAAATGCTTTGCACTTGTGACATTGTATGGCTGTGCATGTGCTTCCATGCTCCAATGTTAATTTGAGTGGCCTCTGGCTGTATTAGCTTTTTAATTCTTATGGCTTCTGGGAAGCAGAAGGGTAACTGGAGTTCAGTGTATCTCAGGCATGATCCTGCTGTTAAATCCGAGGTCTTCATACCAGTATTACAGAAAGCAAGAAAGACTCCTGACAGAGGTACAAGGAAGGATTATCTCTACTCAGTCTATCCTTCAAATATGAGAAGGACATGGGAGACTTCTAGCCTTAGAATTTCGGACTGTGTTTCTCTATTGTACTTTTTACAGAGACACAGAAGGATCCATTCTCTAATAATGGAGATGGATCTTGTCATCAGCTTATCTATGTGTATACAAAAAGAAATTGTTCAGGATGTTACTTTTAACTGTTTAAACTCTTTTTTTTCTTTTTTTTTTTTTCTTCCTCTAGTGTTCCACATTCTCCCCCAATAAAAAAATAAACAAACTACCTGGTTCTTAACCAGCCAACTCTGAAACATTTTCAGTCAGTCTTTCTTCTTCCAAGGAGCATTTTTAAATGCAAATTACTCATGCCCCAGATCCTGGAGTTAATCTGTATACAGTGTTTTGTTGTGACACAGCTTGTCTGTTTGGGGATAGAAACCTTAAATCATGTGCTTATCAAGGAAATAAGGCATTTTTTCTCAATGTTATGGTTATTTCAAAAGATTAATTTAGTTCTATTTGTAAGCCATTGAGTAAGATTTATGCTAGAGATGGTGTCATCTACTAATAAAAATCCATTTTCTCAGACCAGGTTTGATGTGTGTGTGGTTCCACTATTTGGCAATTGGTGACCGTTACCTGCTGTTGGCATTCATATAAGATTAGATGTGTGTATTTGAGTTCATGATAGTTTAAAAAAAAAGTAGTAAAGGTAAGAGATTTTATTCTTGCCCATTGCTCATGTAATGTTACTAAGTCTTGGGATGAGTTACAGAAGAAGATGGAATGTGAGATGAAGAGCTCTGCTTTATCCCACCTGTTTTGGTGCTTACAACACGGAGAAGGCATTAAAAATTGAAGAGGCTGTTTGGCCTGGTAATGAATAGATGTGAAAAGAACACCTGATCTCTCTTTCATTCCCAAAGCTGTTGTTATTGCAAGGAGCACCTTGCTTGTAGTGACCAAGCTCAGTTCGGTGCTAAACTCTGCAAGTTCTTTTAATTCTTGAAGCACAAATACTCAGCTAAAATGTTCTTTGTCTGACTTGCGTAATTTAGGAGTTGCAGAGATTCAGAAGAGAAATATAACAAGACTGGAGGCAAGGATTATAGATAGCCAAGGAGGACAACATCAGCATTCACTCAAATTAACTGGCTGATGAGGCTAACTATAACCTCCTTAACAGATGTAATTGTCCCAGTAAAAATCCACTTAGATGCTGTATGTTTTTTAAAGCTGAGGTAACTGTGGAAAAGACTCCAAGCTACCCAGAGCTGTGTCCTGTCATGAAACAAGAATTAAGTTTCTTATATTTGCTGTCATGAATTCTTACTAGGTTTCCAGGAGACTTCCCAGAGGACAATAGATGAGGCATTTTTTTTGCCTTCTGGCAATTTGGTTAATGTTTATTCTGTCAGTCACAGCTGATGCTGCAAGACCTTTAGATAGCACTGGGAGGGCAGGGGGCAGGTTTGGTTGGTTTTATGTTCTTTTTGTTTCTTCCCTGGGATCACCCCTTTTTGAGCTTCTTAGCTGTAAATGATGTCTAAATTTAAGTTGTGTAAACTATGCCTCTTCTATATGTTGCAGTGCCTGAATGAGGAGGGCCACTTATTTATTGCCTGTAACTTGACGTTAGTCTGACAACTACATAGTTAAAATAGTAATGCAGCAGCAGAGAGAAGAGGCAATAAACAAGCTTATTTCACTCTTGCCTGAAGGCATTTTTCATTCCTGTCCTTGTTGAGCAAATAGGCCAGTATATTAGCAAGTTATTCTTCATAATCTTTTGGCTTCTGTTTTCATTATATTAATGCTTTAGGTTTTATTCAAGGGAAAGATGTCTTGATGATGCTACAGTCCTAATGATTTTCTGAAATTCTGGAGGTTCTATCAGTGTGGTAGTTGCAAAAGGTCTTCCAGTTAACACACTATTTTAATTGTTATCACAGCCTACCCACAAATTATAGTGGTATTTCCAGAGGCACTAGTGTATTTAGCAAGTCACCAAATTCCCAGAAACATCTAATAATCCGCCCTGTGGCAGGGCATTGTCCTTGGGGTATAAATGGCTAGGCCAGCTTTGTTCACCATCACTGAAGGCTTGTACAAAAATTTAGTAGTGTGACGATTTCCAGGTATGGCCAGTGGTGGCCTGGTTCTGCTGTTGTTGAAAGTACTGCTCCAGCTTCCACTCATGTGGCAGTAAGATGCTGTAACCAAAGGAGCTGAAAAAACCCGAAATCCAGACTGGTTGGGTTTCCCTGCTTCTGAGCAGTTGTGCTGTGCCTCCAGTCTCGTCAGTTTAGTGCTCCCGTTATTTCCATCATTTGCTTGGGGTCGTTTGTCTACAGATAGGAAGAACCAGTGAAGAAACTGAGAACTGGAGTTGTACAAGGAGGCCAAATGCCACAGGGCTTGGAGTAACTCTTGAAACTGTTTTATACCTTGATTTTTGTGACCAGCTTACTTTACTGTTTCAAAGCTGCCAGCCCTATTATAGTTGCTTCTAGTTTTCTGCAGTTGCTATAAATGCTAAAAGCTTTTTTCCCAAGCTGAAAAACAAGGAGGAGAGTAGATGAACTAATCCCTAGAAATGTCCAGTGGTGGTTCCAGTCTGCCTTTGCAGTTCAATCCTATACGTTGTACTTTTTTCTGTTGCAAAATGCACATTTGTTAATTCCTTCTCTGTAAAAATCATCTGATGTTAATGTAATGTTTCCTTATAAATACTAACGTATTTTCTTGTTCTTTTGCTTTCCTATACTTTCTACTATTCCAGCGTGGCTTTATGTAGTGAAGCAATCTTCCCAAGTTTTTAATGTAAGGGCAAATCATTAAGTTTCTTTTCCACCTAATATGGCGAGGAAAAATGGGACTGTTTAATCTTGCAATATTAGGTTATAAGACAACACTGATAATTCCTATTTACTGCAGAGGAATCAGCTGTAAGTCAGTGGTACTTGTTCTTGCATTTTATCTGTGTGTAGCTTTGGGACCCTGCTAGCTATCAGTATAGTTCTGCTTATTGTGTCATTTATAAATGATTGGGAATCGCCTTTTGCAAACTGTGTTCTGTGAACGTTATCTGGCCAAGGTCTGTTGATTAGCAGCTACAATCCAACTTGGCTACTTCAGCTGACAAATCCTGATTTGACTTATGGTTGAACAAGATCTCCGTCAGGAATGTTATGGGCCAGTCCTTCTGGCGAGAGATACACCAAGACTTAGCACGCTTATACACTTCTCTTGGCTACTCTTGTGCATTTTCCACAGCTTTGACATTTAGCAAGGAAAAAGCTCCCTAGGCACTCTTCACCAGGTGAAGTTTCCACTGTTAATGTTAACTCTGATTTAGTTGCTTTCCTTCATTGTATTGGTCCAAACTTCTTGTATGCCAAGATTCTACCAGGGTGAATTTTTATAGCCAAGTTACAAATCCTGGAGACTACAAGTTTATAAAACAGATGCTGACACAGCACATCCCATACAGCAAGAACACTTTCATGCATGTAGAAAATGCTTTGGATTACAAATGTGCATCTATGGACTTTATTGGGTGTAAGCCAAATCAAGTCCTGGTATAACATTGCTAACTTGGCTCATGTTACACTTGCATTCTATTTGGCCCTCTGGCACTGCACAAGACTTGACTGGATAGCTATCTCTTGAAATAGTATGCAGTCTTTCATACCCTCCTATTTTCTTAGGACTGACTTTGATTATATTCTCTGTAACCAGGGCCTAAGTCAGGCCTGATAAGGCTCTTGAAGTATCCTCCTCACTGGGGTAAGTAAGGAAGTTTGAGCAGAAGACATGTATTCTCTATTTTTCTTCAAGGTGAAAATTGTTTTGGCATGCACCAGTACAGGCAACTAGTAGGCTTTTTTAATCTCATGTTGTGTAAAACCAGTGATCCTGTGCAACTCCTGAGTACAGTCTTTGGCCACTGAGGGAGTTGAGCCTATTAAGTCATGCTGTATTTGAACATGAAGTGCCATGTCTCAGTTCATTGGTTAGGAGTTTGGATGAAATGTGGTTACTTAAATATTGAGATGAATAGTAAAAGCAAGAGCTTCTTGTCTTAATCTGTGGTTAAAAAAAATGCACACTGAGGCATAGTATTCAGTAAAGAAACCTTTCTGCATAAATTCTTACAGCACACATAGTTTTGTGGTAGTCCTGAGGTCCTGACTTCAGTTTATGATTTTGGGATGGGAACAGTGCGGGAATGCAAGTTCACTACTCTTCTATGCGGGCAAACAGAACCAGTTTTGCTCATTGACAGATGATTAGCCAGGTGGGGTTTTCTGTTGTCGGAAAGCTGACATTTGTCTCAGAAGAGAGAAAGCAAAAAGTGTTGCTAATTTGTACTGGTGGGATGGTTCTCAGCATAGAACTGTGTTGAAGGGTCCAGAGTCTATTCTGTCACCAGAGGAATTTCATTGAGAGATTCAGATAATGACGCAGTCAGCTGGCCACCCTGAACAGCCTAGCAAGTAGCATAAATACTCAGAATGTGGAGGATTAAACAAAAGAGCCTGCCACACTCTGCATTGATTACTGTGTATCCCAGCAAAGAGGAAAACTAGCATGATACATTAGGGGAATAGCTACTAGATTATTTGGAAAACTGACTGTTTGCTGACCATTAAACAACAGAGTTAAATAATCAGAAGCGATAGACCATCTCCTAATAAATATTATTGTAAGCTGCATTTCAACAGCAGCTTATCTGTAGGAGGTGGCATTAAACATTACTTTTCCTGTCCTCTGGTAAAAGGAGACATTAGAGCGTACAGACCCTGATAGCTTGATGCTTTATTACCACCATTAAGCGCAAAACACTGACATCTCGGCATGAGAGGGGAAAACGTTGACAAAGCCTGTTATACAAACCTTTCACTTAAAACTGCAACTGCAATCAACATGGAAAGTAGTGGTAGAGTCAGTAATTAAACATTTCTGTACCTCAGAAAGCTTTTAATGAAACACTCCAGCTCACAGATTTCCTTAATTTACACAAGTAATTAGGACTCTAGAGGAAATTGTAGTAAGGAAATTAAACTTAAGAAAAAGCCTCAATCTGAGGTGCTGCTTGGATAACAAGCTACTTTGCAACAAATGAAACACTTAAAAACACTTTTATATTGTCAACAGGGCAGAGCTGGGCAGTTCACAGGTTGCATCATTCTTTTCTGTCTTGCAAGCAACAAAGCAAGTGACAAGGAAGCCAGGGAGAATGTGCAGGGAGAGAGTAGGTAAATGAAACATTCCTACTGTGTTCAGCAGCTAAAAGAAAAGAAAGACTGGCTCACATGTCTCCTTAGCATCTATGCCAGCTCTGACTTGGGGGCAAGGGGAACATTCTGCTGGAAGGAGCTGTTGAGAGAAACTCTGCATTCCAGATGCAAAGAAGATTATGAAAACATGTCAACAGAGAGGCCAGATGTTTAGCTCAGTCAGTATGAGTTGAGCAGATTCCTGAATGCAGCAGGAAGAATAAAGCCACATTAATCAAGGCTCCTCTGAAACTAGCAGCTCACAATGGGAGGGCTTCTTGAGAAGGTCAGGTAGAGCATCAGATTCTTGCATATCACTAACTTTCAGAGTGTTTTCAGCTCTCCACCCTAAAGGTTTGTTAGCCTTATTGAGTGATAGCAGATTGTGAGGTCCTGTGGCCTGATGTGTTGTTTAAGGGGAAAGCATTGTAAAATGTTGCTTGCCTTGCTGCCACTGTAGATACTTGCCCTTCACTAGGAGGGTTTCCAAACACTGTGTTACTGATTCTGTTACCCATCATCTGCAGCTTAAGTGGTCTCTGTAGCATTTTGCCCTGGTGCTGGAAAGCAGGTGCACCCAAAAATTATGTTTTACTTAAGAGTACAAGACCTATGAACTGATTTGGTTCTCGCCAAATGTGTCTTCTACAAAATGACACTTTTGAGTGTACACTCAAAGTAGCTTGTAAAACAGATAGTGAAAGAGCTGCAACTGCATGTTTTCATTGTCACATTGTGTGCAGTGCCACCAATGTTTTGCCTAACTTCTTGATTGAGGCATGTGTTTGGTGTTCGCAGTTTGGCAACAGGACAGAAAAATTTGTAAACTTTCTTTTCACAAGCATGGCTTAATTTCTGTTTTAAATAGGTTTCCTAATCTTACTGTCAGTTTCTATAAAGCAAAAAAACCCAGAGAACACTCTTGACTGCTCTGAAATAAGAAAAACTGCAAGAATGTGTGGAACAGTATGTGGTGAACAGTGCAGGCTTGAATGTCAGGCAAATACAGCCCTGTTGTTTGTCTTATTGTGTAATTATAATGTATGGCAAGAAGAAGCTTAATTTTTGTTGATCACCAAATCAGTAAGTGTGTGAGATTTTCTTATCAGTTGATGAGAAAAGGCCATTTGGATCCAAAATGTTGCTGTCTCTGTTTTCCCACAAGTGGGGTCGTTTACCCGCTGTGCGAAACACCAATATATACACACAGAGCAGACTTATTTTATTCCAATTCCTGTTTGCGCAAAGATGAGGGCTAGGTTGTAATCCACAAAGCTAGCACACCTCACGCCTAAACGCGCAAGCATTTTATACAGTTCAGTTATACATATTCGATTTCCAAAGTTCTTCCCCAAAACTATTACTGGTAGTCGCTTATCTAGTACAGTTTCTATTGGGTTAAAGTTTCCCCGCTTTGAATTAAAGGTACAGTGTTCTTTTATTCTGCAGTGCATGCTCAAGGAGGGGGCAGGGGTAAGTCTTTTGGTCTTGAATTGAGTCAGTGGTCATGATCTCCCCCTGCCGCCTTTAGCTTTCCTCCAGTTATCGGAAGATTTTTTCTGACTTCATGCCTATTAGCAATTTTTCAACTTTTCGGTGCTTCCTGGGGTAGGATGTTCCCTTCTTATCAGTCTTTTAGTTCTCCTTCAGGGGGCACAGTCTTTAGCAAGGCATGCCTTGTGTATACAAAGGGTATCTTATTTCACAAGACCTTTGTGGTCTTCTTAAGTACATCACTCCTTAAGTACATAATTTCTTAAGTACATAATCTCTGCTTTTTTCCAAATAGTTTGGATGATATAGCTGTCCTCATCCTGCCTGAAGATGGGACCAGGAGAAAGGGAGCAGCTAAATGATCAGTTGTCATTTCTTCAATTCAGTGGTGAACTAATTTCAGTTAAAATACTTCTGTTTCTTGCATTGTTAGTTCATAGTCAGAACAAGTTTCTGCGAAGAATGGGGACATATGACAACCATCTCTGTCTATGTTGAATATATCACTATACCCTAACATACGCAAAGCCATGCTCCTTTGGCTTCCTATGTCCTTGCAGTGGAAAAACCTTTGTGCACGACACTGAAAGGCAGTGCAGGAGATAGGAGCAGACAATCACTTCCGACCTAAAGTTCCAGAAAGTTGCAGCTATTTCCTTAGGAGCACAAACCTTGATGAATCTTTTGTCTGTTTTCTTATATTTTTCCATGTGTTGTCAATGCTGCCTTTCCTCTAGAAGTCCATAAAGCACTGAACAAAAAGGTATAAACTCTGGAAAGTGCTTGTTGCCTAAAGCTAAATGCTTCTAGAGAGTGAGTGACAGGATTATCGGAGATGATCATATAGCCAGAATTATTTTTCTGTTTTGTAGTTACAGACAGAATGCTGAGTACAAAGAATTCCTAGGGGCTGTACTGAGAGATGTGGTTGTTGATCTTCTTAACATCCATTGCCCTTAATAAACAGCTTTCTGGTAACCATTTCCAAGACTTGATGATAATGGAGGAGTAAAATGTTATGCGGGATGAAGTAACTGAGCCTGCAATAACCATTGTGCAGTGCCTTGAGGCTGTTGGTGAATGCTGCCTTTAAGCATATAGGTTTATTGCAGTGTGAATGTCAGGGTCTGCATAAGAATAGTTCTGTGTCTATGGTAGCTGATGCTGATTTTTTTAATCTCCATTGCAAAAGAACCGCTCCAACCATGATGCTGTGTAACAGCTTTTGAATAATGCCAGCAAAACCCAGTAGACTCCATTTTAAAATTTTAGGCCAAATAGAAGAGTGGGCAGTCTTTTCCCAGCCATGTTTTCCTTCTCTGATTTAAGCCTTTTCACTGAAAATTATGTTTTCATAGAAAGGTATTATTCCATGCTTCTATAAAAGCTTCTTTGCTGCTAAGAGCATCTACTACATTTCAGTACTGTTAATCTGATGAGGCTACTGAATAGGCCAAATTTCTTGAAAGTCTCTCATCGGACATGTGTCACATGTTCAAGAAGTCTCTGTAGCTCTATCAGACTGGAAATGCTTTGAGAGAGAGTTGTGCATTTTATTTGTTTTCAACAGCAACAGACCATTGACTTTGTAGGTATACATAGATGACTTGTCTTAATGTGTACTGAAGCACAAGAAGATTATTTTCTCTCAGCTGTGCAACTCTGATGGTATCTAAAGGTAGGATACTTCAAAGATTCACACTGAAACTAAACTGAGACTGGGATTTTTTTCTTTGCATTTGTTGAGTAGCAGTAACTGCATATTTATTATTATTGCTATTAAAATTTGTTAAGTATTATGTTTTCTTTCTAAGTCTATGATTTTTTGCTCTTTCTAAACTACATAGTGATATTCAATTATCAAAGAATTCACAGGTCCCACTGGGTATGAAAGATTAATTTATACTTTAAATAAAGTATTGATTTCTGGCACTTCGTACTTGGCAAAAGATGGCTCCAGATACAATTTTAAACTATTAAAATATATAGTACTCTCTCTGAGGCATGTTTGTGAGCCACAATTTATGAGAGGCAGTATGTCTGAAATGCATGTGGAATATTTAAGGACTTGGGTGCCAGCAGTGCGAAATCCTTTCCTAGACAAATAACACAAAAGGCTGTTGGTTTAGTGCTGATAATACAAAATGATGGATTGACATAAAATATGATTTAGAGGATTAGAAGTCATTGTCTAGTAGGTAAATAATTTATTAATCATCTCCAATTAATTGCCACGAGTTGGACTGCATTGCTAGAACTGGGCATTCTGTGTGTGTGTGAGATCTGCACTGAACAGGGTTTTCCAAATGTGGAAAGAACTGATTCAAAGAAATTAACTCAATAGTTTGATTAACTATTAAGTAGGTATTCTTTATTGGCAGCGCTGGATGCACGGGGGATCGCTCCACCTATCGTGCACACCGTTGGGTCTAATTATGGAGGTTAAGTACATGTTCTATATACATATTCACTAGATTTCTGAGAAATGTTATACATATTAATTAGTTTTCTGGGAAACTATTAGCATATGCAAATGTCCTTTACGCAGGCGCATTGAAGGTCTCTGGTGGTCTTCAGGAGTCCTCTGGTGGTCTTTCATAGTCTTTCTCACTTGTCTGCTATTTGACCCTCCTCAGGTGATTCTGTGCAGTATGGTCTTTTACTTGTTTTGGTACATCAGTGTTTGTTAGTGTTCTTATTATCTAAGTTTTAATTAGTGGTGTAGAATCATATGGTTAGTTTAAGCTAAATTATCTATAAGGATGAGAACAAAGACAGGAGTTCTTATCTTTTCTGGCCCTATCTATTCAAGCAAGGCCTCTACTTGTGCCTTCTCAACAAGATTGTAAGTTCATCAAACATTAATTTAAGTTTTGTGATTGTTCATGGTTCCTTCTTGCTCATCACTCCCAAGTAGCAGTCTCAGACAGGCTTAATCCTTGACAAACACCAGTCTTTGGTATGTTAAGTTACAGAGAGACAATCATTAAGCAATTAGCAGTTCCTTCTCTATATCAGAACCTCTCTCCATTGAGGGTAAGCTCTAGATTTAGACTGCCATAGCTTGTCAAGCATGGTGTCCTGTCTCTGGATTGATTGTGGGCACTGACCAGAGCTTTTCCCACAGATGACACCTGTGGTTGGTGAGAATTCTCTATTGCCAAGCAAGCTTACCTTCCAGCCTGTTCTTCAAGAGGGGCAGTAATAAGGTTTTTCTCTGTTTTTCCAATTCTTCTCTGAAGAGCATGGTTTTCTTTGAGACTGTTTCTGCATTGTTCCAGCTGGCTGAAACTTGCGATTACACTGGCTGATGATGGGGGATGGGACACAAACCACACACATGGGGGGTAGCATTGAAGTTGGTTCACTTTCCTAAGGAAATAAAATTGGCATAAACTCAGGTAGGAAGTCTTCAGGGTGCCTTGGATTTGGATGTTTGTAAGAATCTTCTGCAAATCCTAGTATTTTTAAGTGCGGAACACCTGCCTCAAAACCTCAAGTTGGGTTCCTTGAAGCAACTTAGAAGAGGCATCCAAAAATGAAGACCCTTTAAATTTTTTCTTGCTTTTGAAAAATCATGATTCTTTGTCTTCTCCCTTCAACACTTTGATTGCTTCTGTCTTCCCCTGAGCTGCTACAGGACAGATTCATAGATAATAAATGTATGACCTATGAGTTAGAAATGGCTGTGTGTGTGCAGCTAGTCTTCCAGGCTGCTGTCAGCAAATCAGAACTACCATACTATGGGATTGCTTGATTTATGGCAACAGAACAATGCTGCCCAAGTGATAGAATTGATTTTGACATGACCTTTCACATACTGTTGCAGCCACTTCTCTCATTAATTTTGAACAGAAACACTGAGCTCTGAGGAAAAAAACCTGTATAGTCTATAGTGGTCTATAGTGGAAGAGATGTCACAGAATCATAGAACAGCCCAGGTTGGAAGGGACCTTGAAAGATCATCTGATTGCACCTTTTGTGGAAATGGGAGCCTGGATGTCTGCTCTGCCATATCAGGTCTGTTGATGAGGACTGTATTGTTCCTGTTACCTTGATATCTAAGTACTTTAGGAAGAGGTATGATCTTAAGCAGAAGTCACTAAACCTAGGAGCAAGCAGGAGAAGCCAAGTCCTATTCTCACTAATGTCAGTAACTTCTACCTGCTGCTACAGCTTGATCAGTGAGACCAAAACACACCAGTGCCTTTATACCCAATAATACTTCATAAACAAGCATTTAAGAATTAGAGAGCTTTGCTTCTGCCTGTGATTTGACCTCTTTGGAAACAGAGAGGAGAGAGAAACTACATTCCATGTTTTCTTTCTTCTTCCTTGTAACTGAAGTACAAGAAAAAGATTTATTCTTCTACTGGGACATTCTGGTGCTAACCCATGATAGGTCAGGCAAAGGCAGAAATTATTATACAATATAGGAGTGACAGTCCACTCATGGAATGAATGAGCTAGACCTAGAATACAGCTTCCTTGAGTGAATCTGGTAACTGCAGTGATAAGAATGTTATACTGAAGTTAATTTCTATGAAGTAAATACTTAATTTCAAGCTTTTCAGCTAGTCCAAATTTAACTGTTGCTAAAAATATGTCCCAAAACTAAATCACCATATAAAAAAAGTTGGGAAATAATTATTTTCAAGACTTTAAAATGAAATCTCATGCTAACAATGCTACTGTGTTCACTAAGACTACATGACAGACTCTAGGGGAAATGGAGCTTGCAGGTTATAGGGATTGTTTCATTTTAGGAATGACACGGACATCCCAAGAACTTCAGCTCTTGCAGCGTTGTTAGCTACTGCCGCGTTGCAAGCGAAGCAATAGTTCTGGTCCACAAAAGAACGCAATATGTGTGCATGCTGCTCAGCAGACTGCCAAAATAAACTAGCTGCAGCAAGATTAGACTTGAATCATGAGCTTTTACAGATCCTATCTTTCTCATCTTCTTGGGTTCTTAATATACCCACAGTGCAATGTCACTCATCCACATTTCTTTTTCAGCAGAAGATTGTGACTTCCTTAGTTTTTAATTAAAATTGTCCGTACTCTGATTTAATGTCTCCATAAAGCATCTTGGCTCACTCTGCCTCAGGTAAATGAAAATATTTGCTGTGGCAAATAGGGCTATTAGTTTTATGATCCATAGCAGTAAAAAGTTTTTATCAAGAATGTCATCAGAAGAGGCATAAAACTGTGTTCCATGTAAATCTACTGATATGTCTGAGAAGCTTTGGTTTATAAGTTTCAGTAAGAAAAGGTGTTAGTGGTATTGTTTTTTTGCTGTATTTTGTGGCCACTTCAAAAATTTAAAAGCACTTCTGAGCAATGTTTGAAAAGATCCTGTACATATAAAGGATGGGGTCACAGCCTGGGCAAGAGGTCTGGGCTCAATCTGGATTATTCCTTCTTTTCTGCACAGATTGCTCGTATCAACTTGGGCATGTCACTTTGTGCAGAATCAAAATAATTTTGACTTAATTTAAGCATAGAAGAAATCTTTCCAAAATCCATTTGTCTTTTTGTGGTTACACAGGCTAACTGGCTCACTGATTTCAGCTGCTTAGGCAAGTGTTTCTTTCTCTGGCAGGGTGCAGTTTTAAATAATCTACAGACATTTGCAGAATGGCAGAGGGACTAGTGGACAAGGCTTTTGGCTCGGAGAGATAGTTTTGTCCCTTGTAAGGGTGTATTGTGGGTCTACAGACTCACAGGCAGGCACATTTTTCAATGGCAAGGTTACACTATTTTAAAGAATGTTTGCCTTTAAAAGAGGACAGCATCTGTTTTTTTTTAAAGCAACAAGTGAATTAGCCCTCTCCCACCCTCAGCAGCCACCAAGTCATTTTGGAAATGGTGTTTTTCATCCCATAAATCCATCCTGGACCTACTACAGATACCATTTTATCCAGCTGAGGCCAGTGTAAAGTCGACAGAAGACTGTGTCTAGCACTGGAGCTGGCTGGGCAGGAAGAGAGTTTGCAGCCAGAGGCAGTGCACAGGATCAGAGCTGCCCCTGCTTTTTGCATGCTCTGCAAGAGCCACTGCTGTCTCAGTCATTTCAAAAACCTGTGGTTTAGAGCACTGTGCTCAACTGAAGTGGGATGCTGCAGTGGTGAGCAGGGGAAATGCCCTCTGTGCAGCGTGTAGTGCTGCCTGTTTGTGTTGACTACAGTATGGTGTGTTAAGCAATAGGGTGAAGAGCATCCTCTCGCATACCACCTGCAGGTTGCCCCTGGGTCACTAGCCTATGGTTTGTTTTTTTTCAGATGCTTCTCCTCTAACTGTTGCTTTGGTCATTTCTCTTTGCATTTTGTCGTGGCACTATGGTAAGCTGCTGTTTGCTTCCTCTCTGAATCTTTATGTTCTGATATTCCCCAAAGGTATCAACAACCCCTCCTCCAATTCATGGCAGAATTACTGAGCGGTTACCATGGTGACGGGGGAGGAATTGAATCTGCAGACCAGCTGAGATCAATCCCAGCTGCCTGCCTCCTACTCCTGAGCAGTCAGTGTATTTTTACTAAGTGACCGTGTACAGGAGGCATGTCTTTGTCTTGTTAAGCCTTTGTTGTATATTAAATCCCAAGGGCTTTCACCATAATCTGCTGAACTTGCAAGCTTTATAAATCCTACCCTTACTCAAAGAGCTGTGGGCATTAGACCTAGTAGATATTTTTTTCCTGATCAATTTTGTTTATTTCTGGAATTTAGCATGCACTGCAGAGTTTAATTGGGGAACTGTTGCTAGAAATGAACAGAATTAAAGGTACAGTCTTTAAGAAGTGAACCTAGGGCTCTGCCTTTAAAACCCATTTTGTCCATATTGTTTTTTATTTGTCAAAAGGTGATGCATTTTCTGTTAGCTTCACTTGCATGTTGCAGAGGAATGTAATCCAAAGGAAAAGCAGTGGGAACATAACCTGAACGTTTGTGCTGTTAATGGGTTTGCTTCCAGACTTTAACTTTTAGTCTGCATTTCTTTCCACTTAACTTCCATAAATTCTATTTGTTTCCAGATGTCAAAGATGGTGTCAGCAGGCAGGGCGAGCTCCTCTGACAACCCAGTGCTTATATCAGTACCTGAGTGGATGCTGAATCCTTCTGCACCCAGTTCTAGCTGCACATATTTAGGGCTGCTTTTAGATATATAAAAACTGGGTGCATAATTGATATTCCACAGCCTTGATGCCAGAAGGCCTCGGAAATTCACCTTGTTCCTCTGCACTGCAGCCATAAACCAAGACATCCTGCTGGTACTGTTTCAGTTAGGCTTTTGTTAGCTTTTTTTTTTTTTTTTCTGTTACAGGGTAGATGCAGATTTGGATTGGAGAATTCAGACAGCTGGAAATAGACTTGTGTTGGCTGTTATTTATTGCTCTGTACTTACTTTCCTATTCCCCTATCTCCTTCTCAAAAAAGTAATCCAAATACGTTTAATTTATTTTTTAGGACTATTTTTGAGAAAGCTATGAGATAGTAAAGGACGGTGTTTTGGAAAGTATTTTTGGTACTCCTTTTAGACAAAGTTTTTTCTTCTAAACAGTCGCAGCAGTCAAGTTACCTGCTTGGTGATGCTTCCTAAGGTCTTTGAGAAATGGCCAGCCTTCAGTGAAAGAGCATAAGTGGTGGATTCTTGCAAATGGCAATTCTGTTTGTATCGCTGTTGCATGGTTTCAGGCTTGTTCTTTGCAGTCCTGCCTGCTGTGTTTGTATGAAGGGATGAGTCTAGTTTTCTTTATCTCCTTTACTCTACCTGCTTCAGCTTGCTGCAACCACAGTGACCACAGAGACTCTCTCCTCCTAAATACAAAGTGCCCTGTCAGTCTGCTTTATTGGGCTATTGTTAGAATCATTACACCAAGGCAAAGTAGCATCCCAAGCTTTTGGGGAATTGTTTAATGGAGCTTGAAGGTGCTGAAAGCTGTTTAGATCCAGTTGATCCCAATAATTCTTTATCTGGGGGAGTAAAAGTTGGATTCTTGTCAGAGGTGTGGCAGAGGCAATGCTTTGTTCTGTGCTTGCTGTCATGAAAGCAATCAGTGTGACTCAGATTTATGGCCTGGGTCCCTTTTAAGAAGGGTTCAGGGCCATTTTCCTCTGATTTAAAGAAGTAGCTGATCACATAGGCATAGCTGTGGGATGTGAAAAATTCTTATCCAAGGGATTATTCTTCTGCAATTTCTTTTCCTAAAGCCATTCAGGAAGTGTAACAACCAAATGGTTTCATATTTGGATGGCTCTGTATTTGGGTTCGCTTCTCTTTGACTAATACCTGGGAAGGAAAACTCAAGAGCTTAGTTAACCTCTAACAACTGTTGGAGGTCTAGGCTGCTTCCTAATATATCTGTTCAAAGGGAGGCATATTGTTTCATGTGTGGATCCCCCACTGTAGTCTCCTAACCTATCTCACATCTCTCTCAATTTTATTGAAAGCAGGCCTTTGTCTGCTCTGGGTCCTCTTGTACTGTGGTGGCAGTGAATTGTGTACATCTTGTGAAAGACTTACTTGCTTTGCTGTGGCAGTTGTCCCAAGCATATCAATGACAGAAAGAGAAACTGTTGCTTTTGGTGTTTGCAGATGCTTGCACTGGATTCAAGCAAGAACAGGTAGACTAGTAGATGCTAGGATACTGTGGCTCCCGTAAAGGAGCTGTCACATGCCTAGCATGAGATTGCTGGAGTTGTGGGTAGCCCAGGAATTTGAATCATCTGAATTTGACCATAGACAAATAACTCTGTTACACTTGATCTCTTCACATATATATATATTACCTGTATACTTAGGGGAACATCTTTTCCTAGTGATTTTTTTGTAAAGAATAGATGGTAGGCTTTCAAAAGCAGAAATGGTAGTGAGGTACTAATCTCACAAGAATTTCTTTGAAAGCTATTCTCTGTTTTGTTCACTGATATTTATTTAGTTGCCATTCTGGTATTGGTCACAGCTCGTTCATATTGTGAATTCATAGCATGCTAGGGTAACTGCTGTTTGTAGAGAGTCTGGACCTTAAGAGGGTTGCTACAATAGCTCTTTGTAATTTTAGCACCTTATTGCTAGTTTGGGGAGAAAGAAATATGCTGCTACTGCCAGAAGGTTACCTGTGATAGAAGTGGCATGAGGATAGGGATTCCTACTACTGGAGGAACTCTGTTGCCTCAAAGGCAAATACTGTCCAAGTTCACCAACTGTATTCAAGTCAATAGTAGTGCATGTTGTATCAGAAAGAGCATTGAGAACTAGGAAGTTTAGCTATTAATGGGACTTAAAAGGTAAACAAATAGATGAAGTACTCTCTGCACTTGACAGACAGATAACTGTCTATCAAGAATCTTAAATGACCCCTAGTGCTAGAGTGAGGTGATCAAATATTGAGTAGGATAGCTGTCTCCCCTTTCCCTCTCTGTTGCAAGTTTTACATCTTGTAGTATATGCAATCCTACTATTTTTTGTTTTCTTATTTCCATTTTGTGTAGTTCTTTCCTTTTCTTGCTTTGTTATATTCCTTCTCACTTGTCTTTAGTATTGCACATCTTTGTTTCCTATTTATCTAATCTCCTGACAGCACTATTACTGTAATATAGCCACATCCCTATCTTTGTAATTCATTCAGCCCTAGAACACCATGAAGAAGCAGATAAAGACTGCTAAGGAAACCCGAGTATGCCTTGGCAGGTAAACGCAGCATCATTACGTATCTATCCCAGCTGGTTTTAGAATTGGGTTTTCCTTTCCCCTAACCAGCTGTATGAGTACTACTCTCTGGTCTGGACCATACAGACTGTTGGGTTCTTCTTGTGAAATCAACAGGACATTCTCCTCAGGAACTTATTCACTGAAAGAATAAATATTCTGTACCTAAGAGAGCGTTTAGAGACTGTACTCAGATAGTATGAAGGTTTGAATGTCCCTTTACACTCCTTCCTCAGATACTGGCATCCTTCCCCCTGCAGCCTGCCCTGGTTTCTCTTTAGGCCAGTGTTACTACGGCCTGTCATTTGAGAATATCCTGGTAACAGATGATTTTGTGGAAGCGCCACACAAATGCATAGGCCATAAATCTGCTGGCAGGAGCCAGAAAATATGTCAGTAATATTGCAGACCATTGAGCAAGGTTTCAGATGCGTATACTCTTTTGAAACACTGGAGTCAGAAAGGGTGGTGTGATACCATAAAGGTGACTTCGTGGTATGTAAACAGGATAGCCGCAGTCAGCACTAAGTGCTAAAAAAAAGTTAAATTTGTCTCCATCCTAGGAAGGTCAGAAGGACTTTATGTCTTGAAAGGGGGCATTTCCAGAGAGGTGTAAGAGAATTAGGTATTATCAAGTGAGTAGGAATGAGATGTCTTTGGACAGCTGTGCTGTCACTGTGCGTTTTGCAGTCATTCTAAGTTGCACACTCAGCTTGTGGCACAGAGAACGCTCGATCAGTGCTCACTCAGAGATATCAAAAGTGATATGAAAAATAAGTGTTTTTCACTACAGAAGGTGTCATGCTTCTCTACTGAGACACACAACTGAATTGATGAACACTGTATTGTTTCTCCTTGAGGGCATCTGATCATGATGTGCTATATCCTTACTCCCAGATCTCCAGCCCCACAGACATTAAACTACTTTGGCATTGTGTTGTGAGTACTGTCTCAGTTTGTGCTTCTTCCTGATCTGGCTGTAGGCACAGGTGGGGTTTCATTGCCAAGTTCAAGTTTTATTTTGCCTTTTTTTCACTCCTGTCTGTAGTATATTTCTCAGTGGCCAAAAGACTGAAAATCCTGCCATATTTAGAGTGAGCTTTTTGGGTGTGTGGAGGCATGTCTCTGGACTAACCTGAGACTTGAAGTGTTAATAAGCAGAGACAGATCAGATTAGAAATGAAATGTAGGTCAGTAAGTGTTTTAGTTTGTAATATTATTATGCTGAGAGAATGTTAAGAGTGAACATGGGGAGGGAACCTGAGACAATTCCTCTCCCCATTTTTCATCACCCTAAAGCTGAGGTATGTGGTCAACAGGTGTTGATTTAAGGTTAATAGAGAAAAGACAGATAATTCATGTAGAGTCTACCAGCGTTTGTCACCGAGGTTAGTTTTCTACAGATACCCACCAAAGAGTAACTTCCTGTGTGGATTTTCCAAAAGCATTGACAAATTCTTGTATAACAAAGATGGCAGCTGGATAAAGCAGAGAAGCCAGACCTTTGGTTTTCAGCCCTGAGTCTTGTTGACAAGATAGACAAAGAAGCTCTGTCAGAGAAAGGTGAAGAATTCTGCTGATACTGGCTTAGCTGGGTCCCAGGTTGCAGTTGGTATCTCTTGTCTTTGCTTGAGATGGGCTGTCCCGAAGCTGGAGGGGTTGCATCTTTTCCAAAAGCAAGTACAAAGATAGGAAATTGTTCTGGCAAGAGCCTCTCCAGAAATGCGGAGAGAGGGGCAGACTACCTTCCATGTGCAAGTGTGTCCTGCTGTACATTCCTGCCCACTTTTCACCTATGGAGAAATGGTAGTTTTGTCATGTAGCATGTGCTGAACATGGTAACAATTCATGCTGTGAAGTCAAAAGGATTTAGGTCCTTATTTAGTTCTGAAGCTCAAATCAGAACCTTGAGGGTCAGTGGCAAAGTGGTGGAAGGCTAAAGGAGTAATGGTTTTATAGGAAAGGAAGGATGTGGGGGGATGAACTCACATTTATCCTAGAGAGCCATAATAGATATAACCCCATAGTAATTTTGCATTAATGTAAATCTGTAGTTAAGTGTATTTAGTGTTCCGAGACATTCCATTTGCATGGCCCCAGATAGATCTTCGAGAATAGTGTGTGCATTAGCCTTCCAGCTTCTTATGTGGAAGGGTGACTGCAGCTCACTGCAGTTCATTCACACTCTGCTTCACTTGAGTCCTTTTGAATTTAGACAGATATAGAACCAATACCCAGCAATTAACACACTTTGCTTAAAGTGGCATGTTATTTACTTAACAGGTAAAGCCTGCTGTTAGCCTCAGTCTTAGCCCAGCAGGGAGACATCCTCCCTGCCTGTTACAAAATCATGGCTTAATTTGAGCTCATTTCTTTTGTTGAAATGCAAAACTAATTATATTTAACTACAGATGAACAGGAAGTTGCATTAGCAGAGTTTTTTCAGATCAATGGGGAGTTATTCAGCTTTATTTGGGGGCTGGGGAACTTTGTAACCAGATAAAAGATACGGGGGAGGGCAGAGCTATAAAAAGTGTTATTGTGTGATTATGAAGAGGCCTTTTAATGCAGTTATTATGTGATGCTAAAAAGGCCTTTATTGCTTGAAGTTGGAAGCGGAATATAAATGGGCTCACAGTGTCTATTAAATGAAGAGTGGAAAAAATAGTCTCCATTTCCCTGAACTGCAAAGCAAAAATAACGATTAAGTAGTGATTAAAATCCGTGGCAGTGCTGGGTTTGTTAGTTTGATCATATACTAAGTAATAAAGTTTAGCAAATAGGGAGCAATTGCTTGTGTAATTTAAGGCATAGTTCATTGTTATGATGAACCTGTTTATCCAGGTTATGATGTCAGCAAATTGTTCTGCTGATAAAGGCTGGTTGAAACAATTAGGGTTGAATTCTCCCTGGTGTAAAAATAAGTACAAATGAGCTTGATGTGAATAATTCAGAGGAGCATTTCTTCTCAGATGATAGCCGATTTCCAGAAGTTATCTTCAGTTTCCCTGGCTGAAGGCTGCTGGACAAACACAGCTGGGCTCTTTTGTGCCTGATTTCATACCAGGGTCTGCCTCCCAGCCCTTTGTTAACTCAGTTTGTAGGAGAAAGCCTTAACATTGTTTGCAAACACATTCAGAACAAAAACCAGGTCAGGTTCCAGACTGGAACAGACCCGCAGCCTGTCCACCACCTAACATGAATCTCTTATCTTGGCTTTTACAAAGAACCACCACCGGAAGAAAACACAAGAGATTGAAAAAAAAGCCAGGTATAATTTTGCTTCTCAACATCTATGGTAGAATAGAAATGTGAGATTTATTAGAGTATGTTTCATGCCTTTAATAACTACAAGATCATTGCTTGCTCCACCTAGTGATTAACAATCAGAAGTCTTTCTGCAGGGAGTGATTGCTGACAATGTAAGCAAAGACACGGCAGTCAGGCATTACTTTAAGGTTTTTATAGCCATTTCTTAGAATAGTACAGTATCTTGGATTCCCTTGTGCTAGGCACATTATAAATGCAAAACAAATGCTGTGGTTGCTGCCTAAAGACAAACAAAGGATGAGAAGACACGGAAGCGTGCAGGCAGATTGACTTCCACTAGGAAGTTCTGAGGAGGAGTTGGCCTGGAGCACTTGTACTCAGTTCTCTATTCCAGCAGGTTCCCCTTGGTGTGTTTCTGCATATATGAGCACTAGGAGTTTCCTAGCCCAGTGGAAGCTGGAGCAAAATAGCACTTGAGGCTGCAGGTACATTTTGATCATTTTACTTTAGCCCTCAGCAAGGAGAGCATTCTCATGTGAAGGTGGGGCAGAAAAAGGCAATGGGGTTACCTAATCCATGCATGACAACTGTGACAGCTTCTAATCGCTCAGGCTGAAGTGCAGATATCACTAGCCAGACCCAGGCAGGTAATTTCTGCCTCCCTTAAATGGATGAGGGTGTTGAGCTGCCTAGGAATGCCGAGGTCTCTTTTCCTGCTTGTGAACACATGGTATCTTACAGACAGCAGCAGAAGCAGCATCCAAATAACTTGGTTTTGGTATATTAAGCTGTAAGTATGTGGCAGGTGATGTGGCATTCTGCCCTGCAAGTGCCTGGCTGGCACATTGTTATGCTGCTCCAAGGACAGGGTAGGGCTGCAGCATGAGTCCAGGTGGCTCTGCACTGTCAGTGGACTCCAGGGAAGAAATGAATGGGCTAGGGCTTTCCCTGGTGCAGATGACTTTTCCGTTGTGCTGCTCTAAATCGGATGAGATCAAGGTGTGTCCTTTTTTTTTGGTCTGTGACTGTTCCTTTTTCACCATCACAGGAAAGAACAAAGTTCTGCTTTTGTGCTGAGCACCTATCTCCAAAAGATCTATTGTACTTCTTCCTTTCTTTAGGTGTGTGGCTTGCTTGCAAATGAGGCTGAGAGTCCTCTCCTTCTCCTTAATCAGTGTAACAAAGCTGATTTTGTAAAACTGCTTTGACAGGAAAGAATACCCCACCCAGTGCAAGCAGAGAGGGCCCCAGTCTGGTCATACAGTTCCCCCCTTCAAAAAAATCAATACATTTTTAAAATCTTACTGCACTGAGGGGGGGGGGGAGAAAAGGGAAAAAAAGAAAGAGAGGTTTGATTCATTTGGCTGGGACATTATATCCTGGCTGTCACTGAGTAACATCACTTTGCCTCTCTGACTTCAGCCAGGGCACTGGGCAGTGGTGCTGGAGAGAGTGCAAGGTCACATCCGGAGCCCAACCTAGCAGGCAGTTAATGTTTCCCTTGTGAGGTGTTCCCATGTAATAGCAGTATCTTGTCAGCACAGATGAACTTACCATGCTTGTCACTGCCTCCTTGTTGCCATTCCCATTACCAAAGCTGCAAGCTGGCACTTCATTATAGTCATATGGGGAGCTTCTCAGAATGTCCTTGCACTGACAGGACACCATATATGTGCAAGTGGAAATTGCTTCTTTTCTATGCTGACATCATCTTACAAGAAAGGGTGCTGATGTTTATGAAGCTGGAATACACAAATACTGGGTATGATCTTTTCAAAAAGATCTGTGGTATATTTTTTAGGTTGCTAGTCAACATCAGAATACCAAAATTACTAGATTTTACTGTAGTGGGGAGCTACCAATAGAAAACATAGTAGCCACAATATATCTCTTGAGTTACATTTTCCGAGAATTTAAAGCTCTAGTTCTGCAAGAAGTGAAATTGATTATTGCAGCACAGTGTGTGCAGAAGCACCTGGATTATTTGGAAGCCTGAACATCTAAACTTGTCAAAAGCTGGGACTGTATGCTAGTCAGAAGGTATAGGGACTTGGATTGCTAAATGCCAAAATCGATTATGTATCAAATTTCTTCAGAATGTGTTGCTGTTGGTTCCTTATATAGCAACAAAGATCTTGCAGCAGAACCTCTGTTGTGTGTGTCTGGCAAATATGACTGGGAGCTTTGTGAAAACACCAGTGTATTAGTGGCTTCCTTAAATACCATGCAAAAGAGTAGCAGACATGGAGCAGAGGACTCTGTATTAGAAAATAAAATGTGATTGTTAATGTTGACATAATTTCTGTCAACATTCAGATTGCAGGGAAATCAATTCATGGCGATATGGAGGAGAAAACTATACTTAGGGATATTACAAAGGCAAAAGGACAAAATAGCTGTTATCTGTGCCTCAGAAGGCAGAAGATTATCTAATCGTGCTACTAATAATGACAGACTAAAATTAAAAAAAACCCACCTTTTGTTAACTGTGTACCTATGGTTTTTTTTTTTTTTAATACAAAGCTCCTAAGTACTACTTAAAGACATATTTGAAATTACCTGCATTAATGGTAGGAGAAGGAAAATGCAAAAAGATTTGTCTAAGTTGGCCTAAAACAATATAATGCTGCTATCTTTTGTATTTCTAATACAGGCAACCTGCCGAGCCTAGTGATTTTTTACTGACATTTGATTCACTGGTAGGGTAAAACTTGGAGGAGGAACAATATTATTCATTATTTGAAATATTAACTGACAAACTGTTTTCACCTGACGTTTATCAGGATGCTGAGAAACTTTGACAAGTAGAAGAGAAAGAGCATTTAGGAACCTATCTAGCTGTTACATTGAGAGCAAAATCATGTCTGTACTGTTAAGCAGCTGTGTATCTGCAAACAAGAGATTGTACTGGTTTTAGTTCACCTACCGTGCTGCAGAATGACACTGAAACATAGGGGCAGTCTAAATGTCTGATGCACAAAAATGCACATGAGCAGTGAGGTACGTAATAGCAGCTACTGATCATGGTGTCTGGTTTTCTAATGAAATGATAAAGGGCAGGCAGTGGATGTGCTTACTTTGGTCTTGTTTTGCAGAAGTTCAGAGCAGCCAGTAGCAGCTGTGAAGAAGGTAGGCAAGTAATTTTTCAGGTTCTGGACATTAAGAGGATTATTTGTGCCATTTGAGGTCTTGAGCAATTAAGAAGAGGAGGAAGTTTCTCTTATCTCCCCAACCTTAAGAGCTGATCATTCTTCTGGCCAGTTGGATAATTTAGAGATTGCAGTGCATATTTATGTCTTGCTTGCCACTTCATAGATGCCTCTGATTTATAAGAGCTGTTTTCTAAGGATGCTGTTGCCAGAGAGTAATTCTTGGTGACCTGGAAAGCACTGGCTGTATTTAGCAAACTATAGGGGTTTGACCTTTCCTAGAGACGGTTAATATAGGAAAAGTAAATAGCTTGATATGTGATGTGTACAGTACACATGGGCATGGCAGTCCATTTCAAGGAATCATATATTATACAGACACTCTGAGACCTTAGATGCAGCAGTGCTGGAGATTAACTTGAATAGTAGGTCAACAGCCTTGAATGTGTCAGATATGCTTATCCTTCCAGTTTCATAAGCAAAATCAGAGTTTGAGCCAGGTCTGAATTCTGATAATCTTCACCTTATTGCCATGGTCCGAGCACATCACTCTTCCATATTTGTCTTTCCTGTTGTCTTTGTGCCATGGAGAAGATGCTTCTACTGTTTAGCATAGCTGGGGACTAGTCACTGATTGAAAGTGACTTGTCCAATACCACACAGGCAGTCTATGGAGGGACAGGATGTCCAAGATAAATGTTGAAAGCCTAGGCTGGTTCCATAACTGCAGGATCATGCATTCTCCCAGAATAAAGCCATCCTATGTGCCTCTCTGGCTCCCTGTTGTCAATTTTGAATAGTTAATTTGCTTTTACTTTTATAATCTGCATTGTTATGTATCCTTATTCTTAGCCATATGCTTCACATCATGAAGCCTATGTATTGGTTTTGTGTGGCAAGGTTTTGGTAGCGGGGGGGGGTTACAGGGGTGGCTTCTGTAAGAAGCTGCTGGAAGCTTCCCCTGTGTTCGAGAGAGCCCATACCAGCCGGCTCTGGGAAGGACCCGCCGCTGGCCAAGGCGGAGCCAATCAGTGATAGTGGTAACGCCTCTGTGATAACATTTTTAAGAAGGAAGAAAAAGTTGGGACAGACGGAAACGTCAGATGGAGAGAGGAGTGAGAACATGTAAGAGAAACAGCCCTGCAGACACCAAGGTCAGTGAAGAAGGAGGGGGAGGAGATGCTCCAGGTGCCGGAGCGGAGATTCCTCTGCAGCCCATGGTGAAAGACCATGGTGAGGCAGGCTGTCCCCCTGCGGTCCATGGAGGTCCATGGTAGAGCAGATATCTACCTGCAGCCCGTGGAGGACCCGACGCCGGAGCAGGTGGGTTCCCGAAGGAGGCTGTGACCCCGTGGGAACCCCACGCTGGAGCAGGCTCCTGGCAGGACCTGCGGATCTGTGGAGAGAGGAGCCCACGGAGCAGGTTTTCTGGTAGGACTTGTGACCCCATGGGGGACCCACGCTGGAGCAGTGTGCTCCTGAAGGACTGCACACTGTGGAAAGGACCCATGCTGGAGCAGTTCGTGAAGAACTGCAGCCCGTGGGAAGGGCCCACGGTGGAGAAGTTTGTGGAGGACTGTCTGCCGTGGGTGGGACCCCATGCTGGAGCAGGGGAAGAGTGTGATGAGCCCTCCCCCTGAGGAGGATGAAGCAGCAGAAAATAACGTGTGATGACTGTAAACCCCATCCTCGTCCCCCTGTGCTGCTGGGGGGGTTTGGTAGAGAAATCCGGGAGTGAGGTTGTGCCCGGGAAGAAGGGAGGGGTAGAGGGAAGGTGTTCTGAGATTTGGTTTTATTTCTCATTACCTTACTCTGGTTGATTTGTAATAAATTGAGTTAATTTTCCCCAAGCTGAGTCTGTTTTGCCCGTGATGGTAATTGGTGAATGATCTCTCCTGTCCTTTTCTCGACCTGCAAGCTCTTTGTTACATTTTTCTCTCCCCTGTCCAGCTGAGGAGGGGAGAGTGATAGAACGGCTTTGGTGGGCACTGGCATCCAGCCAGGGTTAACCCATCCCAGCCTGTTACCACATAGGAGAAGTCTCTCCTGTCTTGACTAAAGAAATGTGAATCTTTTCAGCAATGTGTTTCTTCTAGGTGAGTGAACAGATAACGCCTTCCTGTAAGAGCTACTTGTGTATGAAAGGTCTTTTCCTACCTAAACGATTCTATGATTCTATGAAAGGAAACCTTGTTGTGCTTCAGCACTGCTGTGTGTTGTGGTTTAACCCCACCAGCCAGCAACTAAGCACCACAAAGCTGCTCACTCACTCCCTGCCAGTGACATGGGGGAGAGAATCGGAAGAGTAAAAGTGAGAAAACTTGTGGGTTGAAATGAAGACGGTGTAGTAAGTAAAGCAAAAGTCACGCACACAAGCAAAGCAAAACAAGGAATTCATTCACTCTTTCCCATCGTCAGGCAGGTGTTCAGCCATGTCCAGGAAAGCAGGGCTCAATCACATGTAACAGTTACTTGGGAACTCCGAATGTTCCCCCTCCGCCGCCTCCTTCTTCCCCCAGCTTTATATGCTGAGCATGATGTCATACGGTCTGGAATATCCCTTTGGTCAGTTGGGGTCAGCTGTCCCAGCTGTGTCCCCTCCCAGCTTCTAGTGCACCCCCAGCCTCCTCGCTGGCCGGGCAGGGTGAGGAGCAGAAAAGGCCTTGACTCTGTGTAAGCACTGCTCAGCAGTAACGAAAACATCCCTGAGTTATCAACACTGTTTCCAGCACAAATCTAAAACCTAGCCCCATACAAGCTACTATGAAGAAAACGAACTGTGTCCCAGCCAAAAGCAGCACACTGTGTCACTGCAAATTGGGGAACTCCTCAGTATGTGACTTGTGCCTTTGAATAAAGATTGAGTTTATGGAGTTGCTAATGTTGTAGCAAGCTTGGACAGAACAACTTGGAGAAAAATAATGATGATGCCTGTTGAGATACTTTATGTGACCTTAACGTCCTAAATTACAAAGAGGTTAAGACAAATGCACAGATAATTCTATAAGGCCCTGCAAGAGTGCCCTTCATAGGATGGATGGGTTGCTATAGGAAATCTGCTATGCCCAGCCCTCTATGTTTAGAGTGTAATGAAATTATTGGATACTATTTTGGAAGCTGCTGCTGCTAAGGATCCCCCATTTCTGTCAGCTTAGCAGTAGGATCTAAGTGTAGCTTTGTGTTGGTGCAGAACACTCTCATAGTATCAGTATGTACATTTAAAGCTGTGCCTGTGTGTTTTCAGATATGTCCAATATAGGTATGCAGAGAACATAAACTCTGTGGAGTGTCCCTGTTGGGTTGAAAGAATTAAAGAGGAAGTATTCCTTGCTTGGATGGAAGCTCTGTAATTCACCTTCTGTGCAGGACACTAAATGAGCAGAACAGACAAAAGTAGCAGGTACTCTCAAAAGCACAGCATACTATAGTAACTGCAATCTTCTATTCCAGGGCCAGCCTAGCACCGTTACTGATATTCTGCACTATTTCCCAAGCCAGCTTAATACTATAGCATGGCCTGCCAGTGACTGTCACCTTGTCACTGTTTAATAGCAGCGTTCAACAAGACACTGACATTTTAAAAGACCAAATTAGTGTTTCTGACAGCAGCAGTTTGTTGAATGACACTGGCCTTATCTGGTTTTTCTGGGGTAAGGTAAATCAAGTGTAAAGGGTGTAGATTCACGTGTGTCAGCTCCCTCTGTTTTAGAATAAGCATTTGAGGGGAGGCCTTTTTTTGTTTGGTTTTACAGCTTGTCCGTTGAGGGAGGTAAATGAATGGTAGAGGAGAGATGAAAGCAGGGAAAGCATCTTAAAATAGAAATACAGAGGTTGTCCCAGCAGTATGATAGTGACCCAGAACCATGGACATGTGAGCAAAGTACCACTGGAATACAAGCTTGTAGCATGTTATCTGCCACACAACTACCTATGTGTACCTTCTAAATCAGTCCCATTTCCTAATGTGCAATAGATCACTGAGTTCTGTTGGTTTTCTTCAAACTGTGTGAACAGAATACTGTATATTGCTGAGCCCTTTGAAAAGATGTGCTTGAGGGGCATCCCTGTTGTTTTGTACACTGCACAGAGATAACATGTTTTAAATATGACAAAATAGTATGTAACAGTGCCTATGGACTGCTAGTAGATGAACAAGGCAATAATGAAGTTACTGTGTTTAGTACTCTTGTGGTTTAACCCCAGCCAGCAACTAAGCACCACGCAGCCACTCACTCACTCCCCTCCGCCCTGTGGGATGAGGAAGAGAATCGGGGGGGAGGGGAGTAAAACTCATCGGTTGTGATACGAACAGTTTAATAGGAGAGAAAGGAAAAAAAATATACAATAATGATAATAAAAGAATTGGAATATACAAAACAAGTGATGCACAGTGCAGTTGCTCACCACTTGCTGACTGATGCCCAGTTAGTTCCTGAGTAGTGATCCACCACCACCACCACCACCCCCCCGGCCAACTCCCCCCAGTTTATATAGTGGTCATGATGTCACATGGTATGGAATACCCCTTTTGCCAGTTTGGGTCAGCTGTCCTGGCTGTGTCCCCTCCCAACTTCTTGTGCCCCTCCAGCCTTCTTGCTGGCTGGGCATGAGAAACTGAAAAGTCCCTGACGTAGTAGAAATACTTAGCAACAACTGAAACCATCAGTGTGTTATCAACATTATTCTTGTACTAAATCCAAAACACAACACTGTACCAGCTACTAGAAAGAAAATTAACTCTATCCCAGCTGAAATCAGGACAAGTACAGAGGCAGCAATCACACCACTTTTCTGCTTGTATCAGAAGTTTGTGTCATGTAACTTGCTCAAAAGTCAGCTCATGAAGTCTGGTTAGCAGGAAATATCTATCAATGAGAAGATTTTTCAGGTTAGTATGTTCTTGTAAAAGGGATTACCTAGGCCCTAAGCTGCCAGCGATGCAGATACAATTCTGTATGTTTCAGCGATCTCCTTCAAGAAAAGTCACAAGATATACGGTGTGCATCTGACCTACCTGATCCTCTCACAGAGTACTTCAGCATCTTGTTCCCAGTACTAGATTAATGAAACTGAAGTGTAGTGTGAAGTAGATTTGTTAATACTGGCTCTCTGGTTCCTGCTACTCATGAGGTCACAGTTTCTGTGTCATGGTAATTGCTAGGTTTGAAAAGTGCATTTCCAGTGTTAGTAATAACATCAGGAGGTTTCTTGTCTGTCTCCCTCGTGTCATGGTTGAAGGGACTGCCCTGACATACAGGGGCAATAGTAGTGTAGGAATTGCTGCCCCTCTGCGTAACCTTTCCAGAAATTCTATTACTTAGGCCAGTAATTAGGAGATTTAATGGTAACTTTGCAGCTGGTGGAGCAGAGGGAGTACTGACTGAATGAGGCCTAACCAAGGATGTCCTTCCTTCTCTCATTTCTAAGACTCCAAAAAGTTTTGCCTTCCTGTGTCCCACAGGTGGTTTCTAGGTTTCATTCTCTTGAAAACCTGCCCTTCTTAATGCATAGAAGGAGCTGAGCCCTTAGAAAAAAAATGAGGGAAAATCTTGGGAGCTGGATGTTGTTGCCTTGGCTCAGATCTCTTGCCTGGCCCTTTTGGCTGCATTTACAGTAAGATGTTTCCTGGTTGTGTGATTTCCTCCTATTCTTTGCATCTACTGTGGCACAGACATGCATAAAAAAGATGTAAGGTAGAGCACAAATGCTGAATTCTGGGGTGATGAAAAGTTCAATGCTTTACACAGAGCCTTTTTTTCCTCATTTCTAGCTGTAACAGAAAGCACCTGAGAATAGAATGAAAGGCATTAATAACCCTAGCCTTTGCCACTGCCTTCCCAGCATGCAGCAACTCAAAAGTGTACAAGAGGCCCATTGGTGTATTTATATAGTGTAGTGTGGCAAAAAAAAGGAAAGAAAAAAAAAAAAGGGTATGAATTTATATTAGATCTCAATTAGCTCGAAGCCATTTTACCAGCACCCCACTGTTTGCTAGCGGTGCTTGGCTGAGAAGAAAGTAAGTTGATGACTAGTCTAAATGCCCTTCCTTGGACTGGTCTGGTTTTCCAAGGCAGTGCTGTGAGGGAATTCAATCACAATTTCGTTGTGTTCCCAGTTGATAAAAAGTGCAGGGCTCAGGAGAGTGTCTTGGGCAGGCCAAGAGGGGCTGAAAGCTGCTTCTGAAAGCCTCTTGGCTAAGCAAGATACACAGCCATACATGCAAATGTTGGCCAGAACTAGAACACACAGTGCTCATGAGCTCTGGTTTCAATTGAATCTTGGCTGGGTTGTTTCTGTTTACTGCTGTATCCCATTTTTTTTGAGATGGAATACTAATGTCTATCAGTATAGCCTGCTAAAATCTGGTGAGAGTAAAACTAGAAAAGTGGCGTGGACCTGGCACTATTATTATCCTTTGCAGAGTTTACTTATGAAGAGAAATGCTGTGTCAGAATGGTTGTTGGCTAAAGAAATGTGCTCAGACACCTTATCAGAAAATCCTAATACTTAAAGTCCTTTTTAATGATGGCAGGCAGCACTCCTTCATTCTGTGTATAGCTGTATACTTAACATCTAACACCCATGGTCCATGTCTGTTTCCCAAGTACTGTAAGGAATGTTGCCATTGGCACATACAAACAGGTTTTTATTTCTGAAGCAGTGCATGTTTCTTAAAAACTCAGGTGTGTTTGGCAGCTAAAACTAATGCCTCCTGTGGTCTGGAGGTAAAATTAGCTGCTCTGAGAGAAGGATTCTTGTGCACTACAGCATGAAAACACAGAGGGTGATGGACGAAATATTTGCAGTAAAGTTGCTGAGAAGTGCTCTTGCCACATGGGGTAGAGGAATAGCTTGATTAAGATGACTGTTTTCTGCAAGCTAGTGGCTGCAGTTTCAAAATAAAACCTATTTATTTTGGCCTCTTGAAATTTATACTTGACCTGGACTTGTTAGGCCACAGAGCTGCTGCAGCATTAAGCCATAGCTGGAGGAAAGCCAGAATCCAATTACATTTTCTGCCTAATGGTTCATAATTTATGCTATGAAGAAGGCAGTGATGTTGCCAGAGGAAAAGGGCATTGGGCATGCTTGGATATGCATTGTGGAAGGCTGATTGTAAATGAACATGAAAATGGGGAGGTATGCTTTCCCTTCTTACTTGTTTAGTACCAATGTAATTCAGATCAGAAAATAAGTAGCCATACTGGACTATATGCAACACAGAGCAGAAATCTGGTTAGCTTTCATCTTGGCTGTCTAACTTGCTTTGTTGTGATTGTTAATTCTCCCCTTACTGTACTAAAACACGATTGTTTTAATAAATTCAGCATCTTTGACTTTTTGCTTTTGGTTTCTGATGACACTTCCAAAATGCTATGTTCCTTCTCCTTTGTCTATTAAATGCTAATCAGGTTCACTTTTGTAAATAAATGAGGAAAAAGTATGTTTGGGTTTTGGGTTTTTTTGGGGGGGTGGAGGGGAGTGTGTTGGTTTTTTTTTTTCAGTAGTGGGACTCCAAATGTAGGCTCCTAAACTGTGCTTAGATATTGAGATAGGAGACTTGCCCTACTTAGAGAGCTGCTCAGAGAGGTTGGTTATTCTTGAACGCCCTACTTTTAATTTAGATACCTAAATATGGATTCAAAAACTGAACTTTGGACTTCTGTTGTCGATGTTGGCCTTTCTTTTTTACTTTATGAGTGAAGGTGAGAAAGCTTTTACAGCAGCAGTTACCAGAGCCTCTGAACTTTAACAAACATTTAACTGTTCACCCAGGAGCTCTAAATGTTCCTTAATAAATTGTTCTCATTTGGGTGAGACTAAGGATTCTTGGTTCTGTAAATTTAATTTCTAAACGGGAGCTATCACTCACATGCTGAAGATCCAAGATCTTAAAAGATCTCCAAGATCATAAAAGACAGTTTAATTGATAATTTGAAAACACTGTAGAAAGGTCCCATTATTAAAAGGTGCCTATCTTCTGCTGATGCCCCCAGCTTCTGAAGTGTTCATAGTGGAAACTACTGTAATGTTATTCTGGAATATTTGCATCACTGTGCATTGCTGCAGCTGCTGCCCAAAGATATTAATTGAGTTTGTAATATTGTCTATGCTCAAATCTACTCCCATTGTAATGTAGAAGGATAAATGTTTTAGATAGTACTGCAAAGCAGAAATCTGGTCTGGAGGAACTCAGAGTTCTGGATTTGAGGCATTTAAGATTTCCTCTCAGTCCATACAGCAGACACCTTCCCAGGAAGAGCACCCCAGAAATATGATTGAAAATGTAGAATTCAGTTGTTGGAAAGATTTGTAGAAAAACAACAAAAATGAGCCTATAGAAGTAGGCTATTTAGTCCTCACTGCACTGAATCTAATAAACCTTTAGCCTTTTATTATATTTGGCTCTTTGTACTTGCAGTTCTGTTTGAGATTGAGTTATATTAAAGTAGTATAGTTGAGAGAAATTAGATTACCTAGAAATAAAACAGGCTGAATGCAGGAGCTAGAAGGACAACTTGTACTTCATTGAAAAGTACAAGGAAGGCGAGGGAGTACCCTCAGACAAGACACATGAGTTAAAGATGTTAGAAGGAAGATTGAAAATGTCTGGGAATCATTTTGATTTTTTTCAGCAACTGTATCCTCAAATATACTCTGTGGAATTATTATCTAACTTGGATTATTTTTAAATGATTCCTTCGAGGCTGTGCTGGATTCAGTTGTAGGGAGCACAGAAGGTACAATATCTTTCACTTCTAGGCTCCCTCAATTCCAGACAAGCATGTAGTAGATGCTTCACTCAGGTCCATGGAACATCTGCTCCATCTCTGCTGCCAAAACACCTTCAGTCTCTTATTTAAAAATAAAATAAAATAAAAAACAAAAAAAATCAAGAAAACAACTAAAAAAAGCTAAAAAAACCCCAAAACACTGGTGATATGCCATGAGAAGACATTGGAAGAGACCAAAGTATTGCTAATATTTTCACCTCTGCAGTAGGAGGGAGTTAGGTGAAATGTGCCTGGATGAACTTGGAAGCAAGTCTCAGCCAGTACTGTGAAGGCAGAAATCACAAACTGTCAATAGTCCTTGTCAGTATATACTGGAAGAAATTTCCTTCCTAATCCAGGTGTGCTCTGTCTGCCATAAACATCTCTGATTTGCTGGCTGTTTGGACTACGTTTCTCACCAGAAGATCAGAGTTAGGAGATCAAGGACCCAGTGACTTCCATTCTGCGTTTGTGATGGTTGGTAATTGGGGCTTATATGAATACAGTATCACATACAGCAACAAGTAGTCTCCAAAGCAAAGATAATTTGTATTTACTGCCAGGATACAACTTTGAGCCAGTTCCAGTTTGAATTCAGAGGAGTCCTTACAAGCTGTTTGATGTTCTGGTGCGCACACCAAGCGCGCTCCCTAGTAGTGCAGTGTGGTAGAGATTTGAATGTAAATCAGCCCTCTCTGTATCATTCCATGTGGTTTTATGAAGGGCTAGAAGCAACTCTGAATGTTAGCAACTTCTTTTGGGTTCTCAGGAGTCCATGGCACATTCATATAAATACTCATAAAGAGCAACAGTTCTGAAGCCAAGAATGCTTGACCCTATGCTCTTCCATTGGATGAGTAAAGGAGCCATGGGATTGGAAGGCTGGCAAAGCTTTTTTGCTGAAGACCACTCCTATTGTCTAACGATCTTTTGCATGCTCATTTCTTTTCCAGCCTCACTACAAGTGGACATTGTTCCAAGCCAGGGGGAGATCAGCGTTGGAGAATCTAAGTTCTTCTTATGTCAAGGTGAGTGATGGCTTATGGCATCAGTTGTCTCTGTCTGGGCTTGCTGGGAAGGTCAATCAGCGTATTAACTTGGGGGTAAAAGCTCCAGTGCCAGGTCTAGCTGCAAGATCTCTTGCTCTTTCTTTCTCATATGCCCTTATGGTTTATAAGGCTGAGGAGTAAAGGCAACACATGCTGTTTACTGGAAACAGTAAATGCATTCTCCCTTGAGAGCTGGCAACAGAAAGCAGCTCCAGCAAACAGATTTAAAAATGAAAAAACAAGTACTGAAGTGTTGTCTCTAAGCTTGAGCAACAGCCACAACAGTGGCACTTTGCATCATTCCACAGCTCTTTGATCTTTTGAATTAAGCCTGTTGTTTTTCCAAGTAATTTCTCTAATCAACTGCTCACAGCAGTAATGGGAGTGCTAGGTGACTTGAGAGTTGTTACTTCTGCAACTACGGATTTTAATGCTGCTGAAAACTTGTATTTCTTGTGAGCCAATTTACTGTTTGTTCAGGCCACCAACTCCCTGGGCTGTTCTCCTGCACAACATGGTGCAGTGCTGGCACAAATGCCCCGGCATTTTCCAAATTAGCATCTACATGTCCTCTTCAGAGGTTCTCCTGAAAGCGGCTGGCCTGATTTCTAATGGGAGGAATTAGTATGTTGGAGCACTGACATGATAGCATCCTGAAGCATGACACAGAGCAAGTAGGTGCTGCAATGAACTCTGGGAGCAAAACGCCATCAGAGGGCCACACTTCCTCAGGAGCATACTGGCTGGGACTAGTAATGAGGTCATGTGATTCAGGAGTGCTTAACTGCAAAGGAATTTGTTAATGCCATTGCTTTAAAAATGAAAGTATGCTCTGAGCAAGTGCTGTTGTGATGATATTTACATTCAGAAAACTGTGGGATCAATTAAAGCCCCTCCAATAATAGGAGTTTCTCCCAAATAACAAAGCCACACTGAGGAATGCAGAGACGTGAGCTGCAACAAAGAGACAGCCTGGAACCACTTAATAACAATTCTGATTCACACTGTATGTAGCAGGAGGTTTAAGCTGATCAATGCCAGAACTGCTGCCACACCAATGTCACCGTTTTGGTGTGCAAAGTAGCCCAGCCTGCAAATACAGGTTTTTATTGAAAACATGAAGGAGCCGAAGCAAGAAGAGATTTTCATTTCTTGGGCTGATCTTTGTAGTGGAGGGTCTGGGACATGGGATCCCAGGATGCACAGAAGGCCATTCTGGGCTAAAATGAGTGTACCCCTTTAGATTATAAAACCAACCTAATATCGTTTTTGCAGGACAGCAGCTGACCATTCACAGTGCTGTGAGAGAGAATTTTCTTTGGTTGCTTCTCAAGTACCAGAAGCCTTTCCCCTGGGTCAGTCTTCCGCATAGCGCTACTGGTTGTATTTAATTCCCTCTGTGCAGATTTGTTGGGAATTCATTTCAATTTGCTCTGTTTTCTCTTATTGTCCCTAGTGGCAGGGGAGGCCAAATACAAAGACATTTCCTGGTTTTCCCCTAATGGTGAGAAGCTGACGCCGAACCAACAGCGCATCTCAGTGGTGCGAAATGATGACTTCTCCTCCACCCTCACCATCTACAACGCAAACATTGATGATGCTGGCATCTATAAATGTGTTGTCAGTAGCGTGGAGGAGGGAGACTCCGAGGCCACCGTCAATGTGAAAATTTTCCGTAAGAGAGCGGCTCCGAGGCTATTTTCTGGTCTACCTTGCACATGTATGAGGCAAGATTAGGGAGGCAATCATTTTACCTTCCTAGAAAAGGCTGCTTTTAAAGGCGAAGCAGGAGGGTGAAAAGAAAGGGGATGTTAAGAAGATGCAGGCTTCCCCTTTCTTGGTTTGGAGGGGTAGGTGGGCGCTAAGACCTTGGCCTGTCAGGGCATTACCAGTGTGTCTACTGCTTAAATTCTTCTGAAAGACAGGAGAGAAGGGGTAGAAGGAGAAAGTTCTGGTGCATCATAAATGTGTGGGAGGAGTAAGCAGAGAGAGCAGCTTTTGTGGATGACAGGCATGCTATGAGATAAGACTAGTGTTCAGTAAAGAGAATCACACATTCAGAAGGGTTATAATAAGCCATCAGCAGAGCCATGATAGCAGCTCCTCTGCTTCCTGCTGGGAAGCTGAGCAGTTCCAAGTTCACATTTTCTCTTTGCAGTGTGGACAAATTGGTGAGCTAGGTAGAGTATTTGGCCCACTGATATGCCTGGGAGACAGGGCTAGAAAATGGGGTTCCTGTGTTGCAGTGTAGTGCATTGAGTCAGGCACACCTTTATCGTCCACTTGGGAACAAGAAGATTTCTGGAGAAAATGTCCTCTGGAGTTTCTTTGCTTTCCTCAGGCTTGAGTCAGGAGCAGAGCTTGACGTGTGCCGAGAAAGCTGCAGTGACTTTCTCCTTCCGTTGTTTTCAGAAAAGCTGATGTTCAAGAATGCTCCCACTCCTCAGGAATTCAAGGAAGGGGATGATGCTGTGATTGTGTGTGATGTGGTCAGCTCGCTGCCTCCTACCATCATCTGGAAGCACAAGGGCAGGGATGTTATCCTAAAAAAAGATGGTAAGGCACAAGAGATGTCTTGGTGCTTGTCCATTCAGGGGTCAAATGTCCATCTCTCATCAGGGCTCAAATCAAGTTCATACAAGGGTTTCAGAAGAACAAAATGGTGGTGGTCACAAGGGAGGAGAGAAGCAATTTGTACCTAACACTAGGTCTTAGGATGTAAATTTAGTTATTCAGGGTGCTGTTTGGCAGTGGCAGGGCAATAATGTTTCCACAGAAATGGCCATCAGGCTTTGACACTGGAATAGGCCAAGGAATGCTAGAAAAATATTTCGAGTAAAAGAAATGCCATCAGACAGAAAAGCTGCATGTTATGACACTCTCCAGTCATCCTAAGGAAAAGGGGCTAAAAGCTTCTTGCAAGAACCTTTCTCTTTCTTTCAAAATGCTGCAGACTGTCATGCCCAGAGGGGTATTTTACTGGCAGAGGAGACTTTGGAGCCCTGATTCCAGCTGAGCATTCGTGCCTCAGCTGTTTCCCACATCTGCTTGTTGCTAGCACAAGGGAACTGTAGTAAGACTTGAACTCTGCCACCCTTGGGCGAGAGGGGCAAGTTTCAAATTGCTTGTTGTCTGATGCTAATTAAGTGTAAATGTGTTTGTGTGTGTATATTTATCTGTTTATTTCTCCTTGTGTACTTAAAGCACCAGAGCAATTTGCCTGCTACCCACATCTGGTTTCTTTCTTGGCAATGTCAGATCCAGTTACAGGAGCATCTCCATTAAATGATGGGAGGGGATATTTTATTATGCTAAGCCTTGTCTCAACCCAGAAAGGGCAAGGAGAGAAGAAGAACCTGTTACCTGCAGTGAGCTTTCCTTTTGTCTTTTCTAGTTCGATTTATAGTGCTGTCCAACAACTACCTGCAGATCCGGGGCATCAAGAAAACAGATGAAGGGACATACCGCTGTGAGGGCCGGATCTTGGCTCGTGGGGAGATCAACTTCAAAGATATTCAGGTCATCGTAAATGGTGAGCAGCTTAGAGTAAGGCTAGTACGGGAGCAGGATATGTAGCACCTGCACTCCAGGCTGCTGATGGAAATGTTACTTTAGATTCACACTCATGATTTACCATCAGCTTACTAATCTTTCTCTGCTGTGTCAAATAAAAATGTCCCTGAAATTGACTGAGTGTTTACCAGATGTTTACAGGAAATTATCATGTCAAGAGAAACCTTAAGTGTCTCATGTCTTAGAGTGAGGTATTGATCTTGTTGGGACCCACAAGTGGGTTTGTCCACAATACTGATTTTCTGTGTGTCTCCCCACCCCCTGCCCTTCCTTCCCTGTGCTGATTGCCTTGGAGAGCTCATGCATCAAACCTGTTGATTGAAACCTGCACGTGATGGTATAAGGGTTTGAATTACTAGTGACATCTGTGTGCATTGCAGAGATTTACAGTGAGCCTTCCAGGGCTCACTCTTGCTCACATCTTCTGTCCTTTCTAACTTCAATGTGGATTCCTTCTCTTCTAGTACCTCCTTCTGTGCGTGCCAGGCAGAGCACCATGAATGCCACTGCCAACCTCAGCCAGTCTGTCACTTTAGCATGTGATGCTGATGGCTTTCCTGAGCCAACCATGACGTGGACAAAGTAAGATGCTGTGTGCAATGTCCTGACTGTGTGTGAGCATGGATGTTTTCACCAAGGGCTGGAAAACCAGGCTGGAGGGAAAGCAACATTTTAACTGGAATAAGATTAATTCATTTTTCTCACAAGAGAAAAAATGGCCTCATAATGGAATTGCAGTTAGCTTCTGTTGTGGGTTAACCCCAGTAGGCAGCTAAATACCACACAGCCACTCACTACATGCCCCAAGTGGGATGGGGAAGAGAATCAGAAGGGTAACATCCAAAAACTCATTGCTTGAGATAAAGACAGTTTCATAGATAAGGCAAAAGCTGTGCATGCAAGCAAAGCAAAATAAGGAATTAATTCACTACTTCCCATTGGCAGGTAGGTGTTTAGCCAGGTCAGCTGTCCCAGCTGTATCCCCTCCCAACTTCTTGTGCACTCCCTGCCTACTCACTGGCAGGGCAGTGTGAGAAACAGAAAACCCTTTGACATTGTGTGTATACTGTTCAGCAATAGCTAAAACATCATTGTGTTATCAATGTTTGTGTCACAAACCCAAAACATAGCACCATATGAGCTACTATAAAGAAAATTAACTCTGTCTCAGCCAAAACCAGTACAGCTTCCTGGAAAAACAAGAATAACAGTAAACCCAGCAATTTTTAACTGTCCCATTGCATCCTTTGTCAAAATGCAAATACAGATGAAGCTTCATGCTGACCAGACCTGTCCTGTGGGTCAGTTTATTATCATCTGTTGCACTGGTGGTAAAACTTAGGCAAAAGCGGATGCTGTAACTTGCATTTGTCATGCCAGGAGACCCGCATCTGAAGTCTTTCTCTTCATTTCATCAGGTCTAAATTTCACTGTCAGGCAGTGATACAGACTTCAGGTATACTATTCTTGAAATTGTGTAGCCTTTGGCGAAGGTTATGAGGACAAGTTGTAATGTTGAAAAAGCTGATGACAACTTGGAATACTGCCTTGAAATGCAAGGACAGAAGCTACCTTCAATGGTGTTTATAGCTCTTGTATATAGGCTATGACGTGTGTCAGGAGGCAAAGTTTCAGCTGCCAAGAGCCCTAAGGCAGGAGGGATTAGGAATAGATCAAAATGTAAGCTTTGCAGCCCATAGAGAAAGAAAAAGGTGGTGGTCCCTCTCAGCCTGAGGAGTTTCAGTGTAGTAATGCGGTTGTAGCATTAACAAGCCCAAAACAAATAACCTTTGACTGCTGCTCCTCCCCAACACAGCCAGTGTGCTTTGTGCCTGCAGGGATGGAGAGCCAATAGAAGAGGCCGATGATGAAGAGAAGTACAGTTTGAACTACGATGGGTCTGAGCTCATTATCAAGAAGGTTGATAAGAGTGACGAAGCAGAATACATCTGCATTGCTGAGAACAAGGCTGGCGAGCAGGATGCCACCATTCATCTCAAAGTCTTTGGTAAACATGCTCTTACCATCCACTCCTTTCCAATCCAGTTGGCTATTGATAGCTCACTAGAGCAAGCTCAAAGTAACCTACTTATCCCAGATAATGCCTGATGTGGCTTATCCAGAGCTGCTGCTTTCCCAAGTAATGCTGTGCACCTCTGCCATCATGTTGGGCAAAACAGAGTCTGTGTATGTGTCTGAAACAGATGCCAATTCCATTCTGCTTTCTTTCTGATAAAAGAAATGCAGTCCTGTGCAGGGAGTGGTGTGAGATTCACATGCTACTTGAAATATCTTCCAGGCCCAGAGGGCTGAATCCTAATCCAACCAAAGCTGCTATTAAAAGGGCTTTAGCACTTCAGTGGGCTATAACCTGGACAGGGAGGGGAACTCCACCCGACCACTGTGTGAATGACCTCAAACTTGCAGGAATGAATCAGCAGCTTTCCTACCTTCCATGAATCTGGGAGTGTTAAGGAATATATTTCTCCCTGTCCCATCCCTCTGCAGCCACTTGACAAAGCTGCTTATGAAAAGGCTAATTTGGGGCAGAGAAAGCAGAGAGGTGGAAGACTTAGCTGATAATTGCAGGGACTGATCATTTGTACACTGTTAAATGAGTTCTACTTCAGATATATCCACTTCTAGTCCTCTCCTACAAACCTCAGCTGTAAGCATCTGTAGAAAAGGTCTTCTAGTTCTGCAAGGAGGTACCCTCTTGTCAAATGTCACTCTGCTCCCTTTCCCATGTGGCAGTAAACCTGTGCCAATTCAAAAGCCTTTTTTCCCCTAGTGTTGCTTGTTTCAAACATTGGTCTTGACAGGCAAGCTTCATTCTGAGCACCAACTGAAAGAAGGTTGCTGCTTCTTTTCAGCAAAACCCAAAATCACCTATGTGGAGAATAAAACAGCCATGGAACTGGAGGATCAGATTACACTGACCTGTGAGGCATCTGGGGACCCAATCCCTTCCATCACATGGAAAACTTCCACCCGGAACATCAGCAATGAAGAGAAGGTATAACCCTTCCCAAAAGTATGGTCTCATTTGCTGGGATCAGTGCAGCTTGTATCTGCCTGCCTTTGCTGATCCAGAATGCATGACAGCCGCATGCAGATGCACGTGGAAATCATGGTGATTCCCCTCTCTGTAGTGAGAACACATGCAGTCCTGCACAGACTGTCTGCTAAAGGGTTAGCTCCACAGCTGAAGTAATGCCATAGAGGTCCTTTCGTACAAAGAGCCTTCTCAGTTTATAACAACTGAGGATACGCTTTTTAATTCCTGCTGGTATCACTCTGAGTTGAATTAACTTGACAAGCACTAGGTCTTGGACCCTTTTTGGAGCAGTTTCCAAAGGGACCTACAGTTGCAGGAAGCTTGTGAAAGGGTTTTTCCCTTCAATTTCCAAGCCGAGAGGTGGGAATGAGTACCCTGATTCCAGTGTTGTCCATGCTGCATCATGATGATGATATCATCTGCGAGGGTGGCAGGTGGAGAGGTGTGGGGTATTATCTCTCAAAGATGCAGTGGACCAAAATGAGCCTGTTAATTCCTTCTTGCCTTTCTGTATTGTATTCTAATATTGCATGTATCTGAAGCACAAAAGCCTGGCTGCCTTTGTGTTCACCTGTTTTGTTGATCACATCAATACCATTTTGTTCTTAAAAGGCAAAAATAATTAGCAGTTTTTCTTTTAAAAAAGAGTGTTTTATTGGCTGCAATTCCCCTTAACTAGACAAGATTAGGATGTGCTGTATTACTGTAGATATTTCATAATAGTTGTATAAGGTGATCAGGAGGCATAGTGTAGAGCCAAAGAAAGCCTAGACAAAAGTTGGAGTGAGGAGTTGTTGCTTATTAATAACCTTCTAATAACGGGATGCTTGAAGGTTCAGCTAACTTGGACATACCAGAGGTTCTGACTCAATATGAAGGCAGCAGTTGATAGACTATGAAAGTCTCAAAGTGACAGAGGTATCCACTGTCAGTCATCCACACAGCTGCCATTCTGCACTATAGCCTCCTAAATGAGCTTTTTTAATTGCCTCCATGATGTCAGCTCTTCACCATGATGTTAATGTGTAACTTACTAATTAGGGTGCCAAGGTTTTCCAGCCTTAATTCTTTCTTAACATCTTTTGGATTTGAGGGCAGTATAAATCCCTGCAACATTTAGAGAGAGATTTCCATTGGCTTCAAAACCTCTTGGCTTGGGCTCTCACTACAGCATGACCGGGGGGACCTGTTTTGACAGGGTAAGGTTATTCATGGTCTTGTCTCTGTCTAGGAAAGCGGTGGGAGGAGCTAAGTGCTCTAGTGCTTCTAGGCCTAGAGTTTCCATCGCAGCCACGGAAAAGAACTTTGACAGGGAGAAGAATATAAAAACTGAAATAACACTAAGTCAAGGAGAAGTCGGTAGGAAAGCCTGTTTGCGGAAAGTCCCATCTGTCCAGCCCAATTAAACTAACAAGATCTCAGTGGCAAAACTGCTAACCATTTTTGAGACTCTCATATATCCTGCTTGATGCTGTTAAGTTGGTGATCAGTATTAAGGAAAATGTTAAAACTCTGATAGTTTCTTTTGTAGATGGGGGGAAAATCAAAGGTTTGAGGTACTACTATGTGTCTCATACTGGTTCAAACCTTCAGGGCAGAGATTTTTTTTATCATATACCATGCACTTTCTAGGCAGAAATTTTGTGTGTGTGTGTGTGTGTTTTGGTTTGGTTTTTACTTTTTCCGATTCTCTGTCTTGTGCTGTAAGTTTAGGTGAATGGTACAGATGTCCAGAAAATCCTCAGGTCAAAATAGCTCTGGTAAACATTCTATTAGATGTACAACCAAATGCATATATTTAGTTTACTATCCACTTACTGTCTCTGGGATAGCACAGGGAAATGGATGGTCTTTGATCGGGGACAAACGATACTATTTTTAGAATCACCAAGCCCTACTTTTGAATACACTTTAGGTACTTAGAATCATAGAGTCATAGAATCATTTAGGTTGGAAAAGACCTTCAAGATCATCGAGTCTAACCATCAACGATGGATGCATCTGTCTTGCTACATGTTGTTTACTTTTGTAATCATATTTCAGTCCAGATTTTTAAAGATCTAGAGGTGCCTTAACTCCCATGAACATTTGGTACTTCAGAAAAACCTACCCAAATGCCCAAACAAACAAACAAAAACCTCTCTGGCTTAGAGGTTTTTTCCCTGCTCAGTCTCTGTCCAAGAACAGAGACAGTCTGACATGTGGACAAGGGGCAGGAGGTGCTGTAGCCCAAACACCTAGGTTGACAATGTCAACTATTTCAACATTCCCACACTTCCCTAAGAGACCTGTTGATACCCTAGCATGCATAGCAAAAGATTCTCCTCTCTATGGCTATGCCTACATAACGTGGTACCCCTTGGACAAGCAGTCTTTTGCTTTGATGATGGTCTGCAAAGGTAAGTGGTTATGACTGTGCCCTGGCAAAATCAGATGATTGGCAACTGTATACCAACACAGATGAGCAGACCAAACTTCCAGATACTGGCATGGTGGAAGCTTCCTCTTACTAGTAAGCTGGTAGCTTGCATTATTCTGCCCTGCAGGGAGTGCAAGTAAAATAAAAGTTTTAAAAAAAATAAAAATTTGCTTATATGTGGTTTACTTCGGTTGTGAATGTAGGAACATGCTACTTAGGAGAAACTTTTGCCCTGTCGGTCTGAGATGCCTGCCTGTCACTACTGCAGAACATAGCAGAACTAACAGGCCTGGGAAGTCATCAACATGATGATTTGAAATGGTTTGGCTTGATCTTTCCTCAAGTATTTATTGCTGTGCCATTGTAGGCAGGAGGAATGCTTTCTCTTTGAATGATACCAGGTGTAAAGCTGATCAAGCCAGTATGCCATATTCCTCATCACCTTCAGTATATTTCATGCCCTTTCAAGAGACATGTTTCTTCTGTTGCTCTAGCAGAATACTAACTGTGATTCAGTAAATATAGTTTTGATCTGTTGTGTATTGGTGTATAAAAGTTTTACGATTTTAGCGCAAACATGAGTGTGTTTCCTGACAGATTTTTGGATGAAGCAATCGCTAACTATCCTTACACACACTTTCATGCAACAGTTGCAGAGACAGACCTAGGTTTCTTACCCTGCAGTACAGCTCAGTGTGTGAGGAATGGGGGGGTAACAGGTGGTGCTTTTATGCAGCTGTTTTATTATCTTGCCAGAGCTGGCAGTAGGTATATCTGTGGCATAGGATCACACTCAGTACAGCTGTCTGGCCTCCCATGCTAGCTATCAAGACATGCATCGCATTACCATTTTCTCAATGGCAAGTCAAAAATAAAGTGAACATTTTCTTACCAGAATGAAAGAATCAAAGAACAGAGGAAGAGATTAGCTCTGGTATTCTTCCTACTTACAGTTTAACCTGTATAGTGTTATTGGGCCTTTTCCACCACGGCTGTCCCACAAGGTTCCCTGTTCCTAAAGTAGGAAAATGCAGAAGTCTGACTTCTGAATGGACCAGAGTTTGAGAGGCCCCTTTAGTAGGTGACTGCTTGTCTGAATGACAGATGTCTTTTTGCTCACACCTCTGACAGGTGAATTACAGCGCTGCATTGTGCTACCCTGAGAACAGTCCAATGCATCCTTCCACTTATTTTCTGGGTTACTGTTACTGACCAGTAGCCACTATCAACTCTATGTCATTGGCAGCTAAAGCAAATAGATAAGTTGTTAAAAATTCGGAAATCTTTAGATGAAGACAACTTGATTGAATTCCAGCAACATAAGGAGTGCCCCTTTGCTAGGACATAAGCATTGAGTTGCCAGTGTTGCAGCAACATGCTAGGGCACGATAACCAGAAGATGAGAGGAACTCCTTCCCTTGCACCATTCACACTAGGTCAAATTTAGCAGTGAAGTAATTAAAAAATAATTTTTAAAAAAAGAGTCAAATAGAGAAGGGCCAAATACTCTGCTGATGCAAGTGAGCATTGTTGCAATATCTTCAGCTAAGTGCTTCTAGATGTGATGCAGCAGATCTAACATTTCAAGATTTAACTTCAGTTTAATTTCCTGATTTTTTTTTTTCTTTTAAGTGGACAATATACCTTGAATACAATTCCTTGTCTTAAATTTGTGTAGTACTTCGTATCTTGTGGATGTACATGGGAATATCTTTGGATTTAATAAGCCAGGGAGTAAACTACATTGGCAGTTCCCAGGAACTCCCTTGTAAGTGAAGATGCTCCCATTTAACAACTTGCTTCCAAAGGGAAGAGAAGATACTAGCATGCATGAGGCTCTTGCTTCCCTCTCTCCCCTGCATGGTGCTGAGTAGAGCTTGTGTTTCTCTTTGTCTTGTAAGGGAGAGTTAGTATGAAACTCTCCAGGATGGAGAACATGGTTGTGCCTTTTTCCCCCATGCCCATGAGTGGCATTACAAAGAAACAGCAAACTCTAGGAGTGTGGGAATTGGCTTTTTTCCTCCTTCATCTTCCTTTAGGTTGACAGGTACTGAACATCAAAGGATAAAAAGATGTCTCTTTTTTTTTTTCTTCTTTTCCTTTTTCTTTCTTTTTTTTAAATCCCTCTGTGCTGACACCATAGAGACTCAGTCAATAGGATTGAAAAGGGACTTGCATGGGTATAAGCAAGGCAGTTCCATGGCTAGCCTGCCTTGCTCAGGTACAGAAAATGACTGGTACATCAGAAAGGGATTATGCTGCATTATTATGGTTGCCTGTTCAGCTTTCAAGGAACTTGTGCACAACAGGATATATGTACAAAGAAATGATCAGGTGATGGGAGTGTCCTAGCCCATGCAGGTGTTGGTGAGCTTCTCTTCAGGTAGCTTCACATCAGGCGTCTAGTTACAAGCAAATAACTTGCTTTTATCAAAGACATTCTGAAATGAGACTGTCTGTACCATATGTTAATACTTAAGTCTCACAATGTTCACTAGAAGCACTGTGGAAACTACTATGTTTTTTATTCTCATTTCCTAAGCTTTCATCTTCATTTCTGTAACGTCACTCTTGTGTATGCTGTTATATCCACACATCAGCAATGCTTGTGCCTCACATTCAACAATGCCATCATGGCTGTGATATTAGCAGGTGATTTTTGACTCCTGAACTGAAATGGATCAAGTTGCAATTGAAATAGAGACCAGAAGAAAAATATTTGAAAGATAAATTATAGGGGAATAATGGAACCCGGCAACTATGGTCCTTCTGAACCACAGTGAATATGGTCCACACTGTTGGTGGCTTTCTCTGAATGGGAAATGCATGTTTATTGGTAAGGTTCGTGCATGTTTCACTGATGCCTGTTGTTTGGTTGTCCCAAGCCCAGTAAGAACTGGGTGCACACATCCCTAAGCATAACAAGGTGGACATTATCAACTGGAGGTACAACGTTCTGCCCTGCTGTCTCCTGTCCAGGGAGGGGTCATACTGTTTCAGTGCTCTGCAGTTCAAGGTCTCCTACTCCTGGCACAGTATGCATGTTAAAACGTGTACAAATGCATGATCACATTAATGATATGAGTGTTAATGTTAATCAGTGTGTGCAGGTGGCTAACAAACCAGTGTTAGAAAACCAGTTCCATAACTATCTTTGCAATTTAGTGACCTAGGTCATCAGAATCACTTCCCCACTATGCTGGGAGCAGGTTTCTAGAAATGGTGAGATGTGACAAGGGAAATAGTCACTGGATATGTAAAAACAGAAGCAGTCTCTAGGTGTCATTAACCTTTGTTTAATCATTTTCAGACGAATTTATAGGATATTTTGAATGCAAATCTAAATTGAGGTTTTATTGGGAAATGGAAATTGCAATCACCTCACACACATGAGATATACATACAACTTAGAGCCTGCATGTGCACAGAACACAATGTGGTGCATACACTGTGATACCTAAAAGCAACCTTTGATAAACTTTTATTGCTTTTTTTCTGTTGTTGTGTTCTATATCTGTTCTCTCCAGGCTTCGTGGACCCGGCCCGAGAAACAAGAGGTATAAGATTACCAGACCTTTAGCAAATTTAGTGTTTTGGTTTTGTTTCTTTTAAGCATTACAGATTAACAAATCTCTAGTCCAGTAACCATGCCAACTAAACCAGCATTAATAATGTGAACAAATTAAATATCAATACATAAAAAAAACCAGCTTATAGAGTTAGAAGTTGCTTGGCATGTAGTAATGCATTTTTGGATGAGCAAACTAGCTGTGTTGGGAGTGAGTAATTCTGGTTGTCACTTAAAAAAAAAAAAGACAAATATAAAAGAAAATGTTAAATCTGACAAATAACTACTTTCACCATTTTCTTCTATGCTACCAGTGTGAATCATATCTAGAGCTTTAAGAATTAGCAATAGTGTGTATTCTGGGAAAGTATTTTTTTCCAAAGATAGCCTCTTCTGCTCCAGCCAACTCATCTGTTTGCTCATGGTACTCCTTAAGTTTGACCTTCTCTTAAAGGACAACTGCATCATGTTCCATTTCAAAATCAATGCAGATAAATCTTTCACAAGTTGTATTTCTCCAGAAAATGCTCCAAATTGCTAAATTAACTACTTCTCTTTGATTTGCAAGGGCCAGTGAGGGGGTGTGGGATAATGCAGTAACTCAGTTCGGTGCAAATGTGTTTTGTTGCTGTTTTATTTCACATTCAGTGCTGTATTTTAAAAACAGTAATAATAACCTACCTTTACATGCACCTGATTTGTAGCATTCTTGCTTCAAAATGAAGCAGAAAGTATGTTTCCAAGCAAATAATAGGGGTCAGGTAGAGAACAAAATTAGCCATCAGAACTGGGTGACTTATATTTGTATTTTTAGGATCAACTTTGTGGAGGCTCTGGGTATCCTGAATTCTTTTTTTATTTTTAAGCCATCTTAAACCATAAGGACTGGTGTGGCCTAAACAAAGTGAACCTCTAATTTAAGCACCATCCACCTTTATTTCATATGGGGCTGAGAAGATACTGCCCATTCTTACTTCAGAATAACCTGTTGGAATAGATGAATTGTGGCGAGTGAAGGCGTTGGATATTTAGACCAGTTTGCGTTGAAGAATTTGGAATTTGAGTAGTTGCATCTCTTCAGGCCTCATGTTAATTCCTATTACAGTTGTGTCTGTCTCACCCCCCCCCAGTGTTTTCACTGTTCTCTCTGTCTCAAGCTTTTTATTAATATGAGCACTAATACTATTAAGCTTGTTGTCTCTAAATTTCTTACTGCGTCTGTGTCTTAAAATATCCAAGTGGGGTCCTGTTGTTGAAGCTTATTTTTGCAGCTTGTGTAGACATATCTTTAAAATAGCTAGCATGGGGTCTTTTAGCAGTGTATTCCAGCAGCAGGGAGTTCAGTTCTAAGGAAGCTGAGTGAATACTTGGCGTTAAGTGTTTCACTCTTACTAATGCATTAGCTGGTTTAAAGTAAGGAAGTCTCTATGAGCTTCAGTCATAGCAGCATATATGGGTGTTAAATCTTGCTTTCCTTGCTTTGGAGGCACAATTGCAGTTGGCTGCTTCTTCCTCAGACGGTCAGCTCTACTTACTATGCACAGTCCATAATGTCTCAGTTCACCATTCTGGTCCTGCATATACTGGTGAATTGTTGAAAGTCATATTAGCAGCATATGCTAACAAAAAGGACCCCCACATTGTCCCCAACAGATGCTAAAAAACTCAGTTACAAGCAAAATTACCTCAGTTACACCACAAACTGGTAATGCCTTTCTGGTAACTGGGAATTAGTGCAACCTTACAAATAGTAAGAGCCGCAGATGAGTCCTGGTTAATGCAGTGCAAGCACAGAGCTAGGAGAGACCACTCGTCTTCCTTCACTGGAATTTGTAGCTGTGGTCAGGATTTCTGGATGTTGTTTTGTAATGATGTCCACTGTGTTCAAAGTGGGTGAGGAGAAGATATGACAGTGTGAAATTAAGTCATGGATACTTGTTTGTGAAAGAACTGAAAAATCCGGAAGATGGAGGGAAGAGGGGTAAATGCATTTCCTGCTTGTCTCTCCTCTTCCCCTTTCGCACTAAAGTATTGAAATCTAGGCCAGCTTCATACATAGCGACTATGTGCCACATGGTATTGTCAGAATTTGGAGAAAAACACCTGCTTGTATCTCAGGAAAAGTTGTAGTAATCGGTGTTATGGAGAACCATCGTCCCCTTTTCTGCAGAGTGGCAGTTGCTATGGCATGAGTTACTGCCTGTGTCCCTTAGGTTGTCTCCCCATTACTATGAAGCATTTTGTTATCCAAAATCCTCAAAATCGAAGAGGCTAGGTAAAGGGATTACAAGTGTCTCCATCTGGCTCGTAAGTTTCTACCTATCCTATGTCTCTAATAGCCAGGAATTGTTAGCATCTGATGGTCTGAAATAAGAATAAAGAAAACTAGTAGCATGCTTTCTTGGGTAGACATTTTTCTCTTCTTTGGAGTATTTTTCCTGATGTTTTTCTTTCCTTATGCCTTTTGCATTAAGAAACAGAGCTTTATCTTCAGAATCAGTTGCAGTATGTGTAAAGTTATAATTTTACCATGACTGCCTAGCACTCTTTTGTTTGTATTGGATCTTGACAAAGTGGGGAAAAGGAAGGTGATGCTGGATGTAAAATTACCTTTGCTGTAATGATCATGTGTTGGTATTTTGCCATGTTTATACTCTTGCCTGCTGGTGGGGTCATGGAGAGAAGTGTTTAGAATATTTACCCAGTTCATGAGCTAAAAGAAGCTAGGAGCCTCTGCAGATCTGGAGTCTTGGCATTTATGAATCCTACTGTAATAGTTTCAGAAGTGAGCTGGGTTTTGGAGTCAAATCACAAGTCAGACAAAAGGATAACAACATAGTCAGCCAGTGAAGAAAGGTAAAAGCAGAATTTGGCTGTGTAAGATACCAGAGTGGACTAATCTCATGTTAAGAGATCCTTCTCTGGTTCTAGGAAACGATGCACACAACACCATGTGTACATGAAATAAAGAACTGTTCCCAGCAACATAAGGGACCAAGCACAGGAGAGGGAGTGGAGTTTGTAGCCTGGGGCATTGGTCAGGGATTGCAGTAGACCTGCGTGCAGGGTAGAAGAGAGACAAAAAAATACATATAATTGGTTTTGTGTCATCAAAGGATACTAGTTTTGTGCATATGAAATTTGACTAGCTCAAATGAACTAATATTCAGAACTAACAGAGGTAAGCGCATTTACTTGTAGAAACTTCATCAGTCTTGGAGATTGAGACCACTAGCTCAGAACTGAAGGAGGCTTCAGGCCCAGAGGATCTGACCACTTCAGATACCAGAAATGTACTTTGTGCTACAGCTCAGTGCATTTGGCTGTTTAATATCCTCAGGGTTTTTACTCATAATCTCAGTATTTGTCCTGTATCTTCCAAGAAAATTAATGTTCTTGGAGCATTCATTGCATTAAGTGTGGCAGACTGCAGCAGCAGACACAGCCATGAGGGTACCTAATTTATTCATTTGTGCTTGTGCCACTTCGGAAACTAGATGAGAGAGTTGGTGCTTTAAAGCTTCCAAGCTGAAGCACAAACACCAAGAGCTTGCAGAAGCACCCAGGTGGAGGGAGGAGTCCGCGGCCTTATATGCTTCATGTAGTAAGAGAGCACTTGGGCTTTGGTCACAAAGGAGATGGGGGCCGGGGGGGGTGGCAAGAGTGATGTGGGATGGGATCACTGTGTGGCTGCAACTCCTTTGAACAGATGGTAGCCTGGATTTTACATTCCTTGTCTCTCTGTCATTGACATCCCCATACTTTCTTGCATGTGGGAGCAATTTCTAAACTGGCTTATAACCAATGCAGTTTGCTCTAGAATTTTCTTGAAGCATCACAAGACCTTGAAGCAGGGTTGTCTCTAGAAGGGTCACATAGTTTTCTTGCCCTGTTCACTGTACCTTGCTGTCTTCAGTGCCATGTTCAGGTGAAAGTTCTGAGCTTTCATTTTGCCTGATTCGGTTCTGAGGTCTGGATCTGTTCTTATTAAAGCCATTTCAAGGACATTGAAATAAAACAAGTATCAGTGAGAAAAGAGGAAGGCCTGAATTCTCTGAGTGGAAACACAGTAGCTGTTGGGGAGGTTTTCTACAAGAGCACACTGGCAAAAATTTTTGACCAGAGCTGGATCTCTACAGTTCTCATTCTGGAAAGAAGCTTGACATTATGCGGCTATCCTGAGACATGTAGTAGCATCTGATACTTTGGTCCTTCATTTCATTTTTTCCCTTCTCCTGAGTACTTTGAATCGCTGCAGTTGGCCCTGTGCGATAAGGAATCTTCTTGTTGCTTTTGGAAATCCCTCTGTGCCCATGATTTCACCCAGCCTCAGGTGATCATTTCTGAAGTACTGAGCACTGGAGGATTGGTGTGACGTAGACTTGCATCCCTTTAGTAGTCTGCACCACAGGCTCAGAGCTCAGCCTCTAACTCTATTTTCCTTTCCTGCCAGACCCTGGATGGGCGCATCGTAGTACGTAGCCATGCCCGGGTGTCGTCCCTGACTCTCAAAGAAATACAGTACACAGATGCCGGAGAGTATGTATGCACAGCCAGCAACACCATTGGGCAGGACTCCCAAGCCATGTACCTTGAAGTGCAGTGTAAGAAGTGGAGGATGGGGCGGGGAGGGTATTCATGTGTTTGGAGGGGGGACTGTTTTGATTTCCTTTCCCTGTGATGAGTCTGAGGCACCTATGGCTAGGGAAATGTGTGTTGTTCAGGTAGAGGGCATGGAAGGCAACTCAGTCTGAAATAATTTTGTTGGAGATGTGTTGCTGTGTGCATACATGCAAATGTTTGCTCTAGCTCTCTCCAGCTGGGGTACTGTTTGCACCTTGGGAAGATTATGGGCCATGAATCTGCCGCAGTCCCATTTGTTGGGTGCATCAGAGTTCTTCCCTAGGAGAACTTCCTAGTATGCACTTCCCTACATGCATAGCATGCTGTCTGCTCCTCCTCCCACACTGTGTTAGGAGCAGCCTTTGGGACTGAGTACGTTTCCTCCTTATGTCCTTCAGCAAAAGACACTGCCCATCCCCCCAGATGAGAACACAGTTCCTGTTTCCTATTTTAGATTCCCTTCCCCACATTAAACTGGACCCTAGCCGAGGGATTCTTAAAGTGAGGCTAACTGGGCTACTTCAGGAGATTTTCTGGCTCAGATTGCCTTCACAAATGTGTCTGTCTTTCAGATGCACCCAAGCTTCAGGGCCCTGTGGCTGTCTATACCTGGGAAGGGAATCAAGTGAACATCACCTGTGAGGTATTTGCATACCCCAGTGCTGTCATCTCCTGGTTCCGGGATGGACAGCTGCTTCCCAGCTCAAACTACAGCAACATCAAGATCTACAACACTCCATCAGCAAGCTACCTGGAGGTGAGGAAGAGCAAGGAGGGGAGAAGGCATATGCAGCCAGGAAGGCTTGGTGCTGTCAAATAATTTATGTGCCTGATGTTGAAGGAGTTAACTCTTTCGATAGGGCACTCTGTTGGTAGACAAGAAGTTGTGTGGTGTTTCTGGAGCATAAATGCTAAGAAAGTCAGGTAACAGAAGACACCACCCCCTTCTTGCCTTTGACTTTTTGCCCACTGCAGTTCTCCCCTCTGTGGACAGCTCTCAGGGTGTTAGCATGTGTACTTTATTGTGGCTTCTCTTCCCAGCAAAATGCAGAGTGCACTGGCAGAGTGAAAACGGTTTTCTGATCTGAGCATGAGCCTTCATTCCTTCCACAGGTGACACCAGACTCTGAAAATGACTTTGGGAACTATAACTGCACTGCTGTGAACCGCATTGGCCAGGAGTCCTCAGAGTTCATTCTTGTGCAAGCAGGTGAGCATCCCAGGCAGGGAGATAAGGAAATGCATTTGCAGCCCTTGAGCTGAGGTGACAGGGTGACCGTTCTTTTCTAGTTTGTGTTGATGGGGTAGCAGGAGAGCCAGCTTCTACTTTCAAAGAGACTGTTCATAAATTTTTGCATTGGGGTGGGTTGTAGATAACAAGATCCTCAGTATCTCTGTTTCCTTGTTTCTGAAGGGTCTCGTTCTTTTCTGCGCTTCCAGTACATTGTGACAGAGCTGTGATCTTTGATTTCTGACAGCCATTGCATATGTGTGTAGGCATGCACGTGTGCTTCTCAAAATCAGCAAAACATCCCTAATAGTACAGGTAGTGCAAGACACCTCAAGAGCACTGTGTACGAGCGAAAGAGGCCCAGTGTCTGACTGCATGACAGACTGGAAGGGCCTCTGCTGTCCTCTCAGGGCTGCCATAGAGACAGATTTAGGAATGGTCAAGATATGTATTGAAGTGCCCTATGGAAGAGGTTGTGGGAACAGAATAGCATCCAGGATGCTCTTGCTACTTTGCTCTGGTTGTTCTCTTTTGAAGAAGGTACTGTAAGTCTCTAGCCTCTTAGAGGAGAAGCAAGATGAAGGTCTCTGCACTGTCTAATTAGCATTCTTAAATGCCCTCTTAACAGTCTTCCCCTCCTGAGGGGAGCCTCAGGCCTACCCTTCTCCTCTCTTTGTTGAAGCCATGACAAGGATGCGTTTGATATTCCCAGTTTTCTGTTTCCTTTGTCATTGGAGCTTGTTTTCCGCTGTCTTCACTGGTTGTTTTCCCTTCCTCCCCCAGATACTCCGTCCTCTCCTTCCATTGACAGAGTGGAGCCCTATTCCAGTACTGCCCAGGTGGAGTTTGATGAGCCTGAAGCTACCGGTGGGGTGCCTATCCTCAAGTACAAAGCGGAGTGGAGGGCACTGGACGAGGGAGAATGGCATTCGAGGTTGTATGATGCAAAAGAAGGTACGATGATAAAACAGATGTTACCTCCCCTGCCTGCATCTCAGAAGACTTTCTTTCCTTTAGGGGAACGTCAGAGTGGAGGGTTCTATAGCTTTGCCATTTCAGCTCCTATATTAAGGCCCCATACAAGTTCTTAAATATTTGCTTTGCAGTGACACCTTGAATTCTCAGTTGGAAATGAGGGCCCTGCTGTGCTGATAGCTCTACGTGTGTGACAGGGCACCAGCCTTCTCCGCCTACAGAGCGTGTGTTGCAGCACTATGTTCAACTCTGTATCCCTTCCTTGTTCACACCATCCTGTCTGAATAAGGTGAAGAACTCTGTGCCTGGTATTGAATGAGGTTTCACGTGCTGACTGGGGAGTGACTGTGTGCTTCCTACAGAAGGCTTTTCAAGCCTTGTCTGTCAGCCCCTTTAGTTACCCTTCATTTTCCCTTGGAACATAAACCCTCCTATTCCAGAAGCAAGTCTAACTTCCATTACAGCCTGTCTCGTTACAGCAGTCTATAGGAATACACACTGCTTAAATGTATCCTTAAGTCCAGTAAACCAAAGGGATTTTGATTTGGGAGGACTATGAAGAGGACAGTTCTATTTCAGAGCTGAATCTTCCACCGCCAATCCTGGCTGGAACTGAAATTCTTCTTTTAGGTCCCCGTTGGAGTGATGTGATCATAGCTAGAGACAGGTTTATTCTTCTCATTTCTCCCTTTGTGTCTGTGCAGGCAAATAGAGCTTATTTCTTTCTTCATATCATGATGACCCCACAGCAGGTTCTTTCCATCTCTTACATTGTGTCTGACCTTCTTATAGATTGTTAAAGGAGATGGATGGGTTTCTCTCCTGCCAAGGGCTTTGCTTTCAGTTGGATCATGCAGCCCAGCACATGAGCATGAGTATGTCTACTACAGTCAGAACCCCACATGACAATGGTCTTGAAGAGCATTATTCAGGGAGCTCCTTGGCACAGGGCAAGGGCTGATGCCCTCTGATGTCTACCACAAACTCCACTACATCTCCTCTAGAGAGGCTGTGGCAATACCCCTGTCGTGGTTTAACCCCAGCCAGCAACTAAGCACCACGCAGCCGCTCACTCACTCCCCCCATCCAGTGGGATGGGGGAGAAAATCGGGAAAAGAAGTAAAACTCGTGGGTTGAGATAAGAATGGTTTAATAGAACAGAACCAGGACAACACCTCTCTAATCAGCTGGTTGATACAGGGGTGGTAGCTCTGACCTTTCTCTTTGCACTGTTTATGTGAGGTTGGGCCCAGAAGAGGGCTCTGTTACATGGGCTGAGCATGGCAAAAGTATACAATAGAAACATGGTATTTATTGTTGACTTAAAGCCTGAGCCTTTCTTTGCTTTTCCTCCCTTGTTTCTGCAACAGCAAATGTGGAGGGCATGATCACTATCACTGGCCTGAAACCTGAAACAACCTACTCTGTGAGACTGTCTGCAGTTAATGGCAAGGGCGTGGGTGAGATTAGCCTGCCATCGGACTTCAAGACACAGCCAGTTCGTAAGTAAAACTGAGACCTCCCTCTGCTTCTCTTTCCTTGCATCTTTCCAGGGAATCTCTGCCATGCATGGATGATGCCTTCTTATCTTGCAGACTTTGCTGCACCCTTTGTTTTTGTTGTGCTTTTTGACTGTAGTGAATTTCATTACTAATGAAAAATCTTCTTTGAAGGTAGGAGGGAGAGGAACTATTTTATTTGCACTAGTTTGTGCCCTAGGTTACTAGTAAAAACTTTGTATTGTCAAAGAGAAGGGGCTATGCAACTGGAAGTTTTAATATGAAAAAGCAGCAAGTCGAGAAGGGCATTTGTCATAGAGAATGTAATGTCATTGTCACAAGGCATGGTTTTTGCAAATCAGAAATTAAGAGGTTCAGCATAGGACTGGCCATAAACTGTGGAAGAAAGGGGAGGGAGGGGGATTTCTCTTTTCTGCAAATAACTGCTTTAAGATGCCCATGCAGCGTGTAAGATGATTTCCACAGCCTCTTGTCTGCTTTACTTGGGTAATCTTCCACTCTAATGGCAGGATGCTCTGCTGTGGCATAACACTTTCCCTCCTGTTTCAACCAGGAACAAAAGAGGGAAGAGTTAAAAAACAGAATTATTCAAGATAGGAAGGAGAGAAAGAGGGAAAAAAAGTATGGAGTGTGTAGGGGAGATGTGACAAAAGCAGGCTGGGGAGAAGTGGTCTCTTATCCTTGTACACAGCCTCACCCAAGTATTAGGATCTGTATTCAACCACCCACAACCCCTGGGATTCTTCTTTCCCATTCTCCTTGCATTTAGATCTACAGCCTATTCTTCCTTCCACCATCGCACCCATACTTGTGCACCTATTTCATAGCTCTTCTGAAACCACTATGCGGGACTTTCCTCTGAATTCAGAGCTGGCGATATTCCTAGCCCAAGTATGTGCATGCTTTGAGGCCCTGTGAGCTGTGCATGGTCTTGATTTTGTCTGCCAACTTCTGCCTCACCAGAATTGCTGAGCAGTATGGGACAGTACACATGCCTTGTTGCTTGGAAATCCCAGGCCCTGTGCAGTAAGCCAGCCCTCACAATTGATGTCCACTCTTGTGATAACTCCTGTAACCTGCCCCACTCCCTAGGGCTGGATTTGAGACAGCTCGTGGTATTTTGATTTTCCAGCTCCATGTTCTCTATCTCCTCACCTCTTCTACATTTTTTTTTTTTTTTTTTTTTTTTTTTTTTTTTTTTTTTTTTTTTTTGTCTATCTCTGTATTTTCTTTTTGTCTGTGTTCCATCCATGGAAAAACTGCAGGCATCCCTCACTCACGTAAGTGCCTCTCTGCATTTCTTTCACTCTCCTCTTATGTTCCTAGAGTGTTCTTCTAACATACATAACATTAGCTTTTAATCTAGTACCTTTTTCCTCTCAGGGTCTTTAGAAATGAAGTAACTGGTAGTGTCCATTTCCTAACAAGACTGACACTAGAATAGTCATCCTACTACGGGTAATACTGCTCTTTTTAGAACAGAATTAGGGGTTAACATCCTTTGTCTTTATTGTAAAGCATGCAATTCAAATATTTAACTTAGTGATTGTCTAATAATAATAGTTAGCTTGTTGACTACAGAGTGGAGTAGTGGAAGGCTTCATGTTTATGAATTGATAAAAAATTTTCAAATTTTAATGAAATGTAACTAATTCAGGAAAAAAAACCCAACAAAACAAAACAGGAGAAAGCTTTAGCTAAATTGCAGGTCTGGTTTAGACCAGTTAAGACCCAACCAAAAACTTCAGAATTTTGAGTATCTTCACAATTTTGAAAGCAAAAACTTCAAGAAAAAATTTACATTTTTTGCCTCTTCTCACTAATACTTTTTACCATTAGTAGTCTTTGGACAGTCTTCCAGCACTTGTGTAGTTTGTATACTCAAATAAATAAATAAACCTCATACTAAATAAAAAAATGCATGTTTCCTCCTTCCCAATGCAAAATGAGTTAGAGAGATTTGATGGATATGTTTAATTGTCAGTTAGGTTCAGTGAAACATTGTATGCTCCATAGCTTTGTGTCTTTCAGATTGGAGTCAGTCAATGGCAGCTAAAAGAAACCTCTTTTATCTAAGTGAGCATTATTCTGTTTATTAAAGTATGTGTCCTTGTGGTGAACTGTTGTTATTCCCAAGATTGCATGGGCAAGCTTTATGAAGCTGCTGTCGCATTCTTTGAGATTTCTGAAGTTGAAGTAAAAAAATGAAAGATTTTTTTTTTTAAACCCTAATTACAGGATTTGAATCATACTTGTGCTGTTTTTCCTTAAAGGTTGTATTATACGAAAGCTTGGACTTAGTGGACCACTAACAGGATGAATGGATTGGTAGTCAAGATGGATGAATGAATGGACAGATGGATAGACAGATTTGCAAATTGCAGTAGTTACAAAGAGTCAACTGGGAGACATGTTTCCAGAACATATGTGCAGTCCATTGCCTAAAATTGTTTGGAGCTTGTTAATTTCAGTAGAAGTAATATATCCCTTATATGAAGTTAACTGTGGTTAGTATTATAACTATCAAGCAAATGATTTGGTAGGCCCTTCTGAACTGGACGTAGTCAACAATACACAAGGAAGATAAGGGCTTAGGTATTCAGTCTCTGTGCAGATCAGTACCACAGGAAAAGGGAAAAGATCAAATTAAGAAGAGAGGAAAAAGAACATTAAAGGCTTTGTTTCAGCCACATTGAGACACCTGTCTGCTAAGCCTCATGTTCATCACTTGGGGACAGGTATGTGGCTTTGAAGAACATTAAATCATGCTTGTGGAGGTTTTTTGCTTTTTTTTAATGTGGCAGTCAGCTATCAGTCAGTCTGTACTCCCTAACTCTGCTCCCTTGTAGGGTAAGTTCCATTTCTTTTTTCCTTCTTTGTGGGCTATAACATATTTTTTCATTTACAAATTCTGCTGATGCTCTTTCAGGCACATTTATGCCTTGCAGCTGTGATCCTTCTGAGCATTCGGTTCTCTAATTCTTTCTCTGCTCTCTGGGGTTCTCAAAGCCCATCTCAGATCATGAACTGGGTTATAGCAATGGTGAGGAGATTGTTGACACAACAGAAATGCCTTTTTCATCTGTGCTGGACTTCCAGTCATACAATAATACCTGTTTGTGGGTAAAATCAAATCAGGAAAAAGTTGTGTGTCCCCTAGTCTGCTGTGATTTGAAGATCACAGGCATGTTTCAGAAACTTTACAGAAAAGAATATAAAAAAACGTGTTTTACACCAGCCAAGACTAGCCAAAGCAACTAGTTTCCTTGCCCTATTATTTAAAGTTTCTACTTGAATGTAAAAACTGACACCATTTTTTAATGCCTGCTGGGATATGTCCATAGTTATTTTCATTTTTATAAATTTTCTTCAATAAGCAAAAAGTAATTTCTTTCTATCTTAGAGGCACATGACAGCCCAAATAATTAGTAATAATGACATACTATACTAGCACAGATGAGAATTGTGGGGGTGGGAGGATATCTGTCTAACTTGACCTGGGTTTGTATTTTCATTCCAACAATTTGCTATTTTTCTGCATTTCCTTTTCCTTATACATCTGAAGACAAGCAAAGGCTGCACACAGATCTTGTGAACAGTTTCTTTTTGAGCCCCAGCTGTTTCTTGCTGTTGTGCAGATGGGACCCAAATGTGTGTCAAACCAGGAGAGAGAGAGAGAGTGTGTGTGTGTGTGTGTGTATGGTGTGTTTGGTTTTGATATCAGAATATCTTAATGTAAAAAAACCAACCCAAAACCAACACTAAAATAATCCCCAAATTCCACCAGGTCCTAAGCTGGTAATAGGATAGTTAGCAATGGCCTTCACCAAAACAGTGGTCATGTAGGCTGTGTTTTGCTGCCATACACACAGTGCTGGCCAGCATCTGTTGAACTGTGGCATTGGTTTGAACTCCCGGGAATGTTGGTGAACAGTCATGTGTGTTCAGTGATCCTGTGTTATGAGGAAGTTGGTTTAAAGCAAGAACTCACAGAGGATCCAAAATGCAGATCTGGCAGTGCATTTACTTTGCTTGAGCTCTGTGTCTGGAGAGGCTTGATCTGGCAAAATCTTACCAATTTGTTTTTTAATCTTCCGTCTTTTGGCAGTATTTAACAGCAATCAACTCCCCTCCTCACCTTCCTTTCTCTTTCTTTAGCAAGTACTGCTGCACCCACATCCCGTTTAGCAGAGAGTGAGTATAGTAGAAGAGGCTGTTGTCTTTGATCCACTTTGCTCTGCCTGTATCTCCTCACTGAGTGTGGTGCAGTCTGCCTAACATTCTTGGGTGTTTTCCTTCTTTTCTGTGCGTGTGTGTATTTTTTATAGATATATGTGTGTGTGTGTGTGTATTTCTGCTCCCCCTCTCCCCGCCCCCCTGAGTGAAAACTGAATCTTCTGGTAGAGGAACTACAGATAAGTGTAAGTTTGATTTGCAGGACAGAGAAAACCCACAGAGAGCTCCCAGGTATGCTGGACTCATGGAAGGAAAGAGATCAAGAGAAAGATATAGAGTGAAACCCTCCCATGTGAAAGTTGGTTGTTGTCACTGGTCTTTGCCGTTAAGATTTCTGATCCGTTTATGTTCCATTCTTGGGGATGTCTTATGGGATGTACTCAGGTTTTGTGGTGTGAAGCTAAATTTCCTGAAATCAGCCTAGCACAGCAAATAAAGAGTTTAGTTTCTCAGCTAAGTAGAGCGGAAGATACTCAAGTGATCAGCAGGGAATGGCTTGTGCTTCCCTAAGCCTGTTACTAAAACACCTTCTGGAGCTGTGGAAGTGTCCTGGTTTCAGCTGGGATGTAGTTAACTGTCTTCCTAGTAGCTGGTACAGTGCTATGTTTTGAGTTCAGTATGTGAAGAATGTTGATAACACTGATGTTTTCAGTTGTTGCTCAGTAGTGTTTAGACTATAGTCAAGGATTTTTCAGCTTCTCATGCCCAGCCAGGGCACCTGACCCAAACTGGCCAACAGTGTATTCCATACCATGGGACGTCCCATCTAGTTTAGGAACTGGGAAGTGGGGGGGCAGGGAATCGCGGCTCGGGGCCTGGCTGGGTGTCGGTCGGCGGGGGGTGAGCAATTGCCCTGCGCATCATTTGTACATTTCAATCCTTTTATTACTGCTGTTGTCATTTTATTAGTGTTATCATTATCATTATTAGTGTCTTCTTTTCTCTTCTATTAAACTGTTCTTATCTCAACCCAGGAGTTTTACTTCTTTTCCTGATTTTTCTCACCCATCCCACTGGATGGGGGGGGAGTGAGTGAGCGGCTGCGTGGTGCTTAGTTGCTGGCTGGGGTTAAACCATGACAGGAAGAAAACTCATTTCTTTCTATCCTGCTTCATCACTTTTTAAAATCTGCATAATCAGATTTAGGCTGCAAACTGCATGAGGGTCTATCCTGTTCTCCCCTTGAGCCAGCAGCACTGATATCGCCATGGGAGGAAAAGGAATTCACAGAATCATAGAACATCTCAAGTTAGAAGGGACCCATAAGGATCATTGAGTCCAGCTGCCTGCTCCTCACAGGACTGCCTAAAACTAAACCATATGACTAAGAGTGTCATCCAGATGCTCCTTGACCTCTTGACGGGCTTGGTGCTGTGACTGCTTCACTGGGGAGCCTGTTGCAGTGACTGACCACCCGCTCAATAAAGAACCTTACCCTAATCTCCAATCTGAACTTCCCCTGACATGGCTTCATTCCATTTCCTTGTGTCCTATCACTGGTCACCAGAGAGAGGAGGTCAGCACCTCCCCCTCCGCTGCCCCCCTTGAGGAAGGTGTAGACTGCAATGAGGTCACCCCTCAGCCTTCTCTTCTCCAAGCTGAACAAGCCATGTCAGCCGCTCCTTGTAAGTCTTGCCCTCGAGACCTTTCACTATCTTGGTTGCCCTCCTCTGGACACAGTCCAATAGTTTGATGTCCTTCTTATATTGAGGTGCCCAAAGCTGCACACAGTACTCGAGGTGGAGCCACACCAGTGCAGTGTAGAGTGGGGCAGTCACCCCACTCGACCAGCTAGCTATGTTGTGCTTGATGTATTCTAGGACACGATTGGCCCTTTTGGCTGCCAGGGCACACTGTTGACTCATGTTCAACTTGCCATCAACCCAAACCCCCAGATCTCTTTCCGAGGGGTGGCTCTCTCCAGCCTCTCAAAACATCTGATTTACCCCTCTCATTAACTGTAGTTCTCTGCCCAGTCATGAAGACATGACAGTGACAATTCTTTCATTTTTGAAGATATTATGTAGAATAGTAGAGAAATCCCTCACAGCTCATGTCTCTCACATTGCGTTCTTCCCATGACTTTTGGAAGTAGAGACATTCTTCTTTGTCCTTCTGTCCTGGTAATCCTTGTATTCAGTGCTTGTACAGTCTGCCTTTGCTCTTGGGAGTGGAGTGCTTAGCAGGATTCCCAAGGGACTTTCAGTCTGTCAGCTTCTCTCTAAAGTGCCTTATTTCTCAAGGGTACTCACACCTTGTTGGGCCATTAAATCTTTTTTCCTCCTCTCTGCCTGTACCTTGGCCCTAGCACGTGGAGGTGAGAAAGAACGGTGTATCAGGAGGGTAAGTTCTCATTAGTCCTTGCTCCTTTGTTTTCTATAGTTGGGCAAAAGCTAGCGATGGGGTGCTGCTCTAGAGGGCCTCCCAGAAATTCCAGTACTTAATGGGCTAGCAACATGTGAACCTAGGTTGCTATTCAGGCCAAAAGTAGGTAAAAATGCTGTAGCTGTCTCTGAAATTGGATTCAAAGCTTCAAAACTCTTCAGGATGAAAAGGTATCAGTAGGGACCCTTGGAGCCATAGCTTGTTGCAAGAATGATGCAGTGCAGGCTGGCTTCCCTGTCACCTGGAGGGTCCTGCATCTGACAGCACAACTCTCCCTGTCGAGAGGGGTTGGAAAACAGCAGCAGAGCATAATTTTTGCAGCCTTTTCAGGTAATACACATCTGCCATAAGGATTCAGTATCATTCTCGCTCTCTCCTCATTAGACCACCTCTTTCTTTTCTAGCACCCCTGCCCCTGCCTCTTACAACTTACTTATATGGTATGCTTCACCTTTACATGTCCTATCTATCCTTCATGTTTCCATAGCAACTCAGCCTCTTGCTGAATCCGAAAGCTCAGAGCCACCAAGTGAGTAGATGGGAACTGCTCCCCTTTGGTCTGGAGTGCAGTTTGTTATGCTGTAGCCCTTCTACTGAGGGAATTAAAGTGCTATACCGCACTATTTTGATGTCTGTTAACCAACAATCTGGCATTAATGTGTTGTGTGAGCATGTAGCTGTTAAGAACCCAGCATGGTACCACTCTTCCTCCTCTTCCTGTCGTCCTACCAAGCATGCAGTAAAAAATGGAAATACAAGATTTAGAGGAAACATGGAGGGGGAGAAGGGGCGGGTTGGGGGGAGAAATTTAAATTATTGTTTCCAAAAGGAATGTTTTCCTTTCATGTTTTCCATTAGTGATTTTAGTGTTAAAGCTGCCTTTGCAAAAGGGATGTGGACTAAATAATCCTCTTGCTACCCTGCCTTGCTCTATTTTCTGTGAATTTAGGGAGATACAGTTGATACTACAGTATGGATGTTGGATGTTGAAAGAAGATGCAAATGAGGAGGTAGAATATCTTATAGGAGAGAGGACTGTGGGGAGACGGAGCATTGCCCCATCTTACCACTGATCCCCTGCCTGCATTAAAAGAGGTCTAAGTCCATGTCTGAAATGGGAATTGGATTCAGATCCCCTCAGTTCTTGCTCAGTACCTTGTTGGTTAGACAGCCATTCCTAGTGAGACTGAATCAGGTAAGCAGGTGCTTCCATGCTGGATCTGAGTACTCTAAGGAAAAATAGCTAAAATTTGCATTAGTTGATTTGTACATAAAAGAAGCATTTTGAAATGTCTGTTTTAGACTAGCTGTTAAAAGTTCAGTGACACACCTTCCCAATACTGAGTGGATGTATCAAATGTGTGATCTTATTCCCTACATGTAGGAGATCTATAGCCAATCACATGCCAATATGAAAGCCAAGCAAATACTTGCAACACAGTCCTGGAAGATGAAGGAACACACTTAAGGAAGACATAGGTTTACATGGTGCATATGTGTGTTTTGAACAACTAATCATTTCTACAAAGCCAAATGCTTTTCTTTTGATTTGCAATAATAAAATGTATGTGTTTCTGTGAATGTGGTCTTTAAGATAAAGACCTGTGTGTTTACCTGTAGTGGGTTAGAAATGGTTCATCACTTCTAAATGGAAAATACTAAAAGCATGAATTATGTGATTATTTGGGAGTTTGGGATGGAGAGGATAGTACGGCTAGTCTAGAACTGTCAAAGGAATTAAAAAAACCCCAAAAACTACTGCATTTGACTAGCGCATTCCGTGGTCTTGTACATTGCATGAAATGTCCTTTTATCTGCCAGTGACCACAATGAACGCTTTCCTTCTTGCAGTATTTTTCATGTAAACAACATGCTAAGCCATGATTCCTGATGCATCTGAAGTGGTAGTGGTTCTGTATTGCTGAAGAGAACTATTAAGTTGAATCAGACTTGGAGGGTGGGTGGAGAGGGTGAAGGGCAGGGGTAAGGTGGCAACCAGCAGGTCTACTAATAATCTTTTATTTCTTAGGAGGCAGAGACTCCGTTATGGCTGTTCATATGTGGGGCTAGGAGATAGCATCACTTCTGAGGGAAAATGCTGCGTTAATGTTTTGCAGAACATTCTTTGTTCCTTAAAAAGAATGGGTGTTTTTACCCAGAAAAGATACTAAGAGCTAGTTCGTGATAAACATTTTCCATGCTTTTTTTTGTTTGGGGGGAAGGGTGTGGGGGCGGTGATGGTGGTGTTAGTTGCAGGGGGGAATGTTGCGGTTTTTAAGGGTAAAAGTTTCCATTTTCACCTACATTGAAGTTCAGGCTCTTACGCTGAACAGAAGCAGATCTGACCTCTCACTGCCTCATTGTCATTTGTGTACCTAGTCAATTTATGCAAATAGTAGACACATTTGTTTTGTATGCTGAGTTGTTCTGTAGCATATGAATATGCTATATTCAAAAGCATAAAAGGGCATTGGCACAAGGCAGATAATCTTATAACTTTGCATCATTTAATTATTGATGATGCCGCTGAATGATCTTGTGTCTTACCCTGATCTAACCTCAGTAGTTAAATGAATGAAACCAAGAGCAATTAGAAATTGAGAGCTGCTGTATAGCATCATGAAGTCAGGAAAATGAACAATGGATCTAACTGAAACCTAATAAAGCTGAAGAGAGTTTCTTCACTGACTTTAGTGAGTTTTTGACTTTACGTGATCAGTAACATATGGGAGATGTCTATAGTCATAGAAGATGTTTAGGAGCATGTATCTCCTTTCACTTAATCCTCTTAGGTTGCTTGGATAAATAGTTCTGTTATCAGTGGCAGTAAGGAAGTTTTTCTTGCAGCTTTCTCCACTGTGGAATATGTTTTGCCTAGCAATGTTTGAGGTTGCTTGAAAAAAAAAATTTTTCGGTTGAGGCACTAATTTGGGTCTTTCTTCTATCTAGTCTCCAGTTTTTCCAGAATCTATAGGAACTTCTGTCGTATTTACTAGATACTGGTCGAGAGATTCAAAAGTTGCAGGATGAGGGAGGTGGAGGACACTAAGCAAGAGACATGCAGGTGGAAAGCCAAGTGGGTTTTTTTCTATAAAATCTGTATTATCTTGCACAGTGCATCCAGTCAATTCAAGATAGGTTGCAGTCTTGGGAAAAAGGTCACGTAGGCATCCCAAAGAGCTGGTGACTCTTTTTGCTTTGGAATTTCTTTCCCTAAGAAATGGGCCTGGCCACCCATTATTTGTTATAATAAGATAAACATGGTGGGAGGGGAAGCCTGTTTACATAAAAAGTGAAAGTTTGATAGCAGCCGTTCATTATTTTATTTGTCTTTCACATTCCTTTTCTTTTTCCTTTCCCTTTCACTCATTCCAGATTTACCATGATGTAAGCACAGATGTATATATTCTCTGCCACAGCCTATGTCCAACCAGAATCCAAGAGCTACTATTGCAGAGCCTCCAGGCAAACAATGCTGAGGTCCCTGTCTCCAAAGGAATGTAATGTTCAGAGACAACTCTAAGACCTAGTTAGCTATGGAGTTAGGGAGAAGCATTTTCACAGAACAGACAAAACTGCATCTCTCCTTTTCATGCTTTTAAAAAATATGATCTGCAAGTAAGCCTGTCAATGGTCCATATCTCTTAACAAGCCCTGATAATAACAGTACTATAAAAGACATTTTTATCAGGTTCCTTGGTCCAGTAGTCCTGAGAGAGACAGAGCTAACTATGAAAGCCCTTGTGTTTTCAGATTCACATAAGTACTGCCTGTGAATAGAAGCCTGTGTGTACCAGGGCCTCGTTCCTCTTGCAAGCTCCAAGAGAGTCAATGTTCTGACTACCTGACTTCTACCCATGATAATAGGGTGAATTTCAAGGTTTTAAGCTAAAGACAGTATTTCCAAATGTCTTCTGTGTCTTAGAAGCCTCATCCAAAGTAGCTTTCGGTTATATTTGTATTGCTAATTTTGCCCTTGATCTTTAGTTAAAGCTTTCTTTCAGGAGGAAGTGATCTGAAAGGCAACCTCTCTTGCCTGTTTTAAAATCTCATATTAAGCTTACTGGGGATTTGGAAATAAGTTTCCTCATGAGCAGAAGACACTGAATGCCTTTCCAGGCAATCTCACAGTAACTCTTAAACTTCACTCCTTCCATGATGCACCCACCTAGAGTTCCATGAGTCTATGTTTATAACTAGAGACAATGGCTTGAAAGCTTAGATGTAACAAATCGATTTTACATTTTGAAACATCACTTCTTTCCCCAGTAATGGTATGCCTTTAATCTTGTCAGATACAAGCACCCAAAAGATTAAGGATTTAATTCTCTTTACATCAAATTAACAGGGAAGTACCAGAGCACTGTGAAGTAGCCTCATTAAGATGAGACAGATGAATGATCATGAAGAATGCAAGTTATAAAGTAGTTAATAATTTAGGAAGGGAAACAGAGCATGGAGTTAGTGGTGTCCTCCAGTCCAACAACTGGTTTTAAAATTTTTTTTTCATTCCCCTGTCATACAGTCTGCATACTTTTCCATCTCTTTCAGCAGTAGCTGTCTTCCTCATGCCATCTTTGTAATTAATTTCCAGTGCAGAGCACTTCTTTCCTCTCCTCATTGACAGAAAAACCCCTTGCACACATGAAATCATTGGTATAATTCATTGTACATGACTCACGCTATTCTTCGAATCTTCAGGCTGAATGTGTTGGACGGAGCTTGTGCACTCTGAGTGATAACTGTCAGTCTGACCAAATTTTGGTTGCAGCTCTTTGACTGAAAACTCCGTCCTTGGAAATGTATACACATAGTAGGTTTTTCTCTTTTTCAGTTGTTACTGTTGTTGATATTTAGGAATACATTTTTTCTGCAGAAGAGAGAATACATCAATATGAAATGCCAAGGTTTGTCTTCACTGAACTGTGTGGGCTGTAATTTTGACCATTTCACCTCTGCTGCCTGGACTGTTTCTGAATAACAATGTATTCCCTTTTTCTTTTCAACAGTCTTGTGGATTCCTTCAGCTGTCCAAGCTCTGGCACACACTTTACAATAATTTTTGTTTCTTTGACTTGGTATTAATAAGCAGTGATGTAGCTGTTCCTAACACTCACAAGGTCATAACTCAATGCTTTCTATGGTTTAATATTCTTATATTTCCAGGTGATTTTACTGTCTCCCCGGTGTTTCTGATATATACTGGCTAATTTAATTTTGTTTCTATTTTATTTAGTCTGTAATTCTGTTGTTGATTTTTTTCCCTTGCCCATTGTTTACATCAGTTTTTTAATTTTTTTGTATTTTCCATGTGACCTCCTCCACTTTCCTTTCAACCAATCATGTGCGTGCGTATCATGTGACTTTGTCATGTGGCTTGCATGGTGCTGATGATGTCGTCCACGCTGGTGAACAGAAGGTAAAATACTTTGTTCTGATTGGTTGCCTAGATTTGGGGTGAGGATTCCCCTCTGGTCAGTGACCAGGGATCTCCAAATTCCATCACTCCAAAATCCTTCTACAAGCCTTTTGGAGAAGTCACTCACCACTGTCTGCATGTGAAGAACTCGCCTTCAGTCTTCCACATTGAGCTTGAAAAAACTTGGAGGAAAAAAAAACCAAGACAAAATTAATATGGCTCAGTCATTTGCTTCTTTCACTATCAGAATCCAACAGTCAGTGTCCTAGTAGGGTTCTAAAACTCTGGCAGGAGCACCAGTGGCAAAAATCCTTTTGCCTTTCAGGGTACCAGTGTGCCAAGTACAGACTGCTCAGATAATGTGAACACCCTATCTCCTGTCGCTGTAGCAACATTTTGACTCTATACAGTATACATTTATATAGATATATATATACATACACACATTTCACACTATGCATATTTAGTAGCCTATCAAAAGGATCCGAAATTCCCTATTTCTGAAATTTAGTTATTGGTAAGCATGTCACATTATGTTTTAAGATGGAATTTTTTTTTATCATGAGTAAAACTTGCACGTAACTAGAGTGGGAACTATGTTTTTATAAGTAGTGTATGTATAGGCACACACAGAGTACATGATGGGAGCTAGACTTTGCACAATTTGCATCAGAAGTACTATTGCACCTTTCTTGCCAGACTACTTCATTCCTCCCATGCAGTATCTCAGAGCCTGGCAAGGGATTTAATTTGAACTCATTTACCAGCAGCAGTTACAGTAGCTGGTGATCTCCATGAAATCAAGAAGCAAATGATTGACCCTTGATGAAATCAGTCTCCAAGTGAAGAGTGTGGTAGTAAAAACAATTTCTGCAACATTGTGATTTTTACAACTTCACTTAATACTCTGTGCATAATCTAAAGGGGGGAGGGAGGGAAACTCCTGCTTTTCTGCTTCCCCAACTAAACAAATAATTTTGAAAACCAGGAAGCAATTGGCTTTTTTCAATCTATGAATTCTGAAATCGCCTTACTGTCTTGGACCACCACCAGGAAAGGATTTAGGCTGGGGTTTGCCAGGAAAATAAAACTAACACCAGTAACCTTCCCACATGACTGCATGTATGGAAGAACCCCCTCTTCCCCTAGTCTCTTCCCTCTCTGGTCAAAATCCAGGAGGATTGAAGACTTGGTTGTCTCGTTTTTGCATGTTCTTCTGTTTTTGTTCCTTATTTTTGATTGTTGATGTTTGCTTCTCTTGTGTGCATTCTGAAGATTCCCTACCTATTCTTTCTCACCCGTGTATATTTACCACTTGTGGAGACTTCCCATAGGTATGGCTGATGTTTGTGTCAAATTGTGACACTGTAGGTCACAATCTAGTCGTGTTTACATGACGGTCAAAGATTGCAGAAATCAGCTGCTTCCTTGTTGATGTGTTGCAGAAATTACCATAGATTGCAATTCTATTTTCTAAGCACAGCAAGGATGCAGGATCTTTCTTCAGTGCCAGCTGGGCAAGGATTTAAGCTCATAGTCTAAAGTGCTACAGTTGCGTAGTAACCAATTTGAGCTGCTTTTCAAAGGTGGCCAGAAGGAGCAAGTTTGATGGAAGTGGAGAAGAGATGTGATGAAAGGTCTGTCTCATCTGCACTGCTATCACTTCTGGGGTCCAGCATGCATTCAGTGCCTTGTGACTAGGGAAAAGTTTGTGCTGCTTTTTCGTGTTCTCTCCCCACCTCAAGTTTTTGCTACAGCTGCATCCAGTCCTGGTGCTTTTGGTGCTCTCTGAAAACCAGATAATTAAAAACAGTTAGCTGCTACTGAAATTGAACTACATCAGACTAATATTAGATCAAGGAAGCACTATGAATATAAAGTAAACAACAGTGAAAGGATACCAGGAAATATTTACTGCTTCGCTGCAGCAGGAGATTATTGGTGCTAATGGTTTAGCAGGAGTGGATAAAAAATAATTTGAAAATATAATGGCTCAGAGCACTGTCCTCAGCTACCCTCTCATCGTGTAGGAGCTAACGGGTAGTGATTCAGGCTTCAGGAGCCTGCACAACAGTTTTTTATTTCAAGTACAGTTGGTCAGATTCATTATTTCTGAAGCACAAAGAATGGATGTCTGAGTTTTAACTCCAGATTACCAGGCCTGTGTGTACCGTAACAGGGCAGTGCCATCACAAATAATGCTTCACTTCATGCATGTACTGTCCTGTATTCTCATCAGAGCAAAGCATTGGCTTCTTCCTTTTTGAGAGTTACAAACTTGGTTGCTGGAAAAGAAAGACCATGCAGTAACACTCAGATGACTCCTGGGACCTGCACTGTAATGCAGTACAGTGCAGCAACTGGGTAGCCCTCATGGAAGGCAGAAAATGTTTGTGCTGCTTCCTAGAAAGATAGGAGCTGCAAGGCTGGAGCCACCTAGTCCCAGTGTCTTGTGTCTCATACTGCCCAGCAAGGTGTTTCTGGCCTAAAATCTGATATTAGGCAAACCAATGCAGCGGGAGTGTTCCCTGATGTCATCACTGTTTCTTGAGAAGCCAGCCATAAGGAATGTGGAGAGGGATCTGGACACGAGTGATGAAGAGCTTGAGTCTGGATGGTTTCTTTCATTCAGCTCTTTGTGGTTGTAAAGATAAAGAAAGAAGAGTTAATGGAAAGAAAAAGTAAGTCCCCAGAGCCACAGAAGATGTGAGAGCAGAAACAGACTTAGTTTCCTAAAAGGCATAAAGAGACTGAAGGCTAACTAATTCACAGCTCGTCATTTCTGGGCAATGGTGCCTTTGGAAGAGCCTTCATAGAGCAGATGAGTTGCCTTTCAAAATATAGGACTTCATGAGCTCTCTTGAATTCAGCTCCAGAGAAGGTTTGCTCAAAAAGAGTTTAAATTGCAAGAAGCAGGCAGTGTGCCATGCATGTCTATTAGCTTTTCTCATAGGTAAAGCACCTGTTTGATTTACTGTTTTCCTTTGCTGAAGAGTGTCCTATGGATGAAGTTTAAATCAGTGGAAGTGGTCAAGTTCTAACAAAGTATGTAGGGTGGCTGAAACCTGTAAACTTTACATCTTCGAGCAAAATCCATCCCATTTCTTAAGGAGAGTAAAACATAGAGTGAAAATCTCAGTTACTTGTCATCTTGCCCTCCAGAGGGGCTCCACTTGCATTATTTGATGCTCTTGCTGCTGGGCTGAGTAAGGTGCCATCTGGCTCAGACATAATCACTCAGCATTGTCACACCATAGAGTAAAAGCGTAAGATCCTGCATCCCTCATTCTGCAGCAGAGTGAATTCTAAGCAGATAGGTGTTTGTAAACTGATTATACAGAGGAAGTCTGGCATGCTTGGAGCTGTCTGCTCTCAATAAGCTAAGTAGCAGCATCACAAGGGAGGTTCTTTAAGGATCCCACATTTTATGGGTGGAATAGGCAGATTTCTGCAATATGTCCAGTCAGCTCAGTGTAAATGGGACATCCCCAGGCATGTAGCACAGCTTTGTAATGCACTTTTTGCTTTTCAGCCCCCATCCTGTAGGGAGGATGCATGTTCTGTGAGCATGAGTTTCTTCTCTAACCTTCTGATGACAACCTTTTTCTCTTCAGCTACTGACATCTTGACTCATTATAGGGATGCTGATTCTGCTGGACTAAACTTTTCCCACTAAACTTCTTCCTCCTTTGTTTGAAACTACATACTAACCCATTTTTAATTTTACAGCCCTGTATCTGGATTACATCTTCCTGCTTAAGATAAATTAAATGTCATATAATTATGGAGAGAAAACTAAAGTATTCTTCACCAGGGCTTGCCCTGCTGTACCTGTTGGGTTTCAGCCATTAGGAGTGGTCCATATTCTCCTATTTGAAGAGAATGTTTCTCGGAGCAGAAGTGTGTTTGAACTGTTGGGGAAAGAAGGAATTGGGAGCTAGAAACTAGACAATTCAAAGTGAAGAAGAGTTTCAGCAGAGAGGGTAATTAATCACTGGAATGGCTGTGTATAAGGTACAGCAGCATTTCTGACATTTAAATCTGTCAAGGATGAGCATCCTTCCAAAGGATGTTCCTTCACATTTTAAGTCTTGGTGCTCAATCACTGGACAAAATTTCTAGCCTGTGTTAGATAAGAGGTTAACTTCTATAAGAACACCGTTCCCTTATCACTTCAAGATCTATTTACTTATTACTAATTATCTCTCTGAGGTAAGGATGGGAAAGAGTACCAAGGAGATATTGATCTTGTACTGTCTAGTTATCAGTGAAGCCATTCATCAAGTCTACCACAAATACGGCAACAGTTAAGCATTGCTGCTCATAAATGTTTCAGCAGTGTCAGGTAGCTCAGTGTCCAGCAAAATAAGTAGCCATGAATGCCCTGCCCCCAGTTGTTACTGAGAGCTAGTTTCTTGTGTGAAAAAAATGATAGAACCAGACATTTGCTTCTGGTTTCATTTAACTGTTGGTTAATAGTCATGACACAATTATTGCAGTAATAGCTTCTTCAACTCAAATCAACTCAATAGTCAAAACCAATAACCTTTGCAGTGATACTTTTCTTTGAGGATAGAAAAAAATACAATTGCTTGGTTAATCTGATATTTTCAGTATGTCTAGGTGAGGTACTTTTGCTCATCTAGAATGTGCTTGTTCCCGTTTAATTTTCAATCTGCAATGCATTGTATGCATTATGAATGCTTTCAGCATTTGTAATTCCAGGAGGAACATGGGCTGGGAAGGGCTTTTCAAATGTGCAGCCTCAGTTAGTTGGCAGTAAAGATAAAAATCCACCCTTTTGTCTACAAAGTAGATGGCAAATGTGGTCATCAGTTAAACACAAAATTCTCATGTCTTTTCTCGAGGCATGAATGGCCCTGTACTCTGTGAACCAGGAGAACTCCTCAGAGGAGTGCATAGCACCTCTTGTAACGTAAATGGGAAAACGTATTTCTGTGTGCCATCTGCTTCAAACTACACTAGAGGTCCATGCAGAGCACCTCCATGGTCACCTTGAGACCATTACCTTTGTGTTTTCACAATTTCCAGTCACTGAGAAACCCGTCACAGAGTGGAATACAGTTCTTGAGTGTCCAGCTCATATCGTGGGAGACTTGTACTGGAGATACAGGCAGAGGCAAGGATTTGGAAAAGAAAAATACAACATGGAAAAAAGAAGCATTCCCTCTTTACATCTTTAAGAGAAGTTACTATGTTGTGAAACACAAATGTATCTATCTCAGATCAAAAAGAGCTCTGTGTATCTATCCATGGATTGTAATTACCTTCTTGGAAGGGTCGGTATGTTAGAGCATGTGTTAGCCTGCAAGAAAATCCCATGACTCTTAAATTACTATTTCAGTCAAGGTCTTGCAGTTTTCTCACTGATGTTTCATTAAAAAAATGTGCTTGAATTCTTTCTTTGGAGGGGCAAGGGGAAGGGGAAGGGCTTCACATTACTTCTGAAGATCAACTTTGAAAGGTATTGGAAGATTAACCTTTCTCTGGCCAGTCAGAAATGCATGTGCTCTCCATTAGTAGCTGAGCACAATTCCAGACGGAATAGATTTAGAATTGAGAATGTTTTGGGGGTTGAAAGAAGATCCTGTAAATTCCCATGACTGATACTGTCTTTCAAAGTTTATCTTGATACAACTACTGGCTTATCATTTCCTTTCCCTTTTAGTATAATCTAACAGAACGAAGTCTTTTTAAAATTTTGATTCTAGGCAACAGGCTGAGCTTTAAAAAGTCACAAATGTTACTTCAGTGTCCTGGTTTTGTTCTCATTTGGTTACATTCAGGCTCTTAAGTCACAAATGTCACCACTTCAGAGTTTTGGTATTGTTATCTTTGGGATACATTCAGAATTGGATCATCTTTTAATTGTATTTAACCATGCTTCAGTGTATCTGTGAGCATGTGTTCAAGAAAGCCCATTGTCCAAACCACAAGTGGCGCTGCAAGTAAAGACAAGAGGTGCATTAGCAAAACTGTAGGTCACTTTGAGCTAGAACGGTAAAGCGTGTGTACTCAGCATTAGCAAACCTGTGCAAACGTTTGGGGCTGCAAACGTTTGGGAAGTGTATTTAGATTCAAGGTGCACAGCAAAACACAGGATGTGCATTGTCTGTTGTATTCTCTGTATATAAATTTCATGTAATCAGCTGTAAATGAGCTATTCATCACTTAGATGAATAAACAGAAATACTTCCAAAATGTGTAAAATATGCATAACTGTGGTTAAACAGAGGTGTAGGAATTTTTTGCTTTTTAACATTCAACCACTTTAATTGTTATATAAAATACCTGTAAGAATTAGGACCCTTTAATGAGACCAGGCAGCAGAGTGTGATTAATCTCAGGAGTTCGCTGGAATTGCCAACTACAGCTGATTTGTTTTAACTTACAAATAATTGCATTGTTGGTTTTGCTCAAATTACCCATAAAGAAATAGGGCAGAATAGCTTCCAGAGAATAGCAGCTAAAGTGGTCAAAAGTTCTTAAGAAGCTTTTAAGCCCAGAATTCATGGCTTAAGCACTTAGGCTACATCACAGAGCTGATACTAAAGAAGTCAGTAAGTACTGTAAAATGAACTGGTAAGCTTCAGGAAGATTTATGGTAAATTTTGTCAAGTCTTAATGACTTTGACTAGTGTTTAAACTCTTCAGGCGTTTCAGGGCTGTAAAAACAATAGCTCCAACTCAATCTCAGATGAGCATTGGCTGAGCATTGGCATAAAGGAGCCTAAGCCTTTCTTGCCTTTACATAAAATGGAGCAAAGCAAGCATCCAGGCACTGACAGAAAGTTAGCAGGATCTGAGCTCTCATGTGGTCTATATGTCACTTTTGAAAAGAGAGACCAGTGCTCTTTTATAATTTAAGTTCTTTTGCTAATTTGATACTTCTGTTGTAGGGGACAGGAGGTTGTTTGGTTGATGGGTTTCTTTTTCCGCAAAACCAAATAAATAGGTAATAATGCCTCCTGCATAGTAAATTCACAGGGTGTCAGAGCACTTCAGAAACAATTGATCCCTGGAGTAATAGGAAAGCAGAAGGAGAAAGCATGTCTCTTGAGCAATTTGCTGCAGTATTTCTGAGGGGGGGGGGGGGGGGGGGGGGTATAAATATGTAATTGGACAATCTGTGAATTTGACTTTTGTTAGGAGAGGTGTTACAGTAAAGGTGCAAGAAGGAAGTACTTGAGTTGGGATTGGGGAACCATCCTCTGCAGATTGTGTGCAGGTTATGGAGGAATTGGCTAGAAAAAGCAGTTGTAGAGACATAGGTGCGGAAGGACGTGGTTGTAAATCAGTATGCCCTGCAGAGGCAAATGATATTTTAGTTTTCTGCTGATGTCAGAGGTGCAAATTGGGAAATAATAGCTTTTTCTTTTAAAAACGGTTATTACAGAAGAGTGAAGGGGTCTAGTTCTCTCCAGCCTGTATTCATTGCAGTTAGTTACACCAGTGCGAGCTGAGTGAAAAGATGTGCTTTTGTGATTCAGTACCATTTTTTCCATGCTCGTTTAAGTGAGCACACCCGTGAGTCTCTGGTCCAGCAACTATAAAACCCAAACAACATTCAAAGTGCAAACACAGGTCTGTATGACAAGCATAATGTCCCTTTTCAATGATGCTCTTTATATCTGTTTCACAGGAGCAGCCTGCCTGTTTGCCACATACCTGATCTTGACATTTTCCAGGTGTTTCACATCAGTGTTTTACAACAAAAATAGTGAGGAATTGGTCATTCCTCTAGGATATTCTTGGGGAAGGGTGGGGTCTTTTTCACTTAGCCTCTGACTCTATTCTGGCACACACAAAATTGGTAGCTTGTACCGGTGAAAACAAACTACCAAATGCAAGAAATACTTGGATCTTGCAAATATTTGTACCCTAGACATACAGTGTCCTCTGTGTCTGGGTCAGAGTGAGGCCAATACCCCGGCAGCTGAGTATAATGAAGTGTGTTTCTGATTTTGATGAGTGCTTTTTCCCCTATTGATTTTTTTTTTTTTTTTTTTT